>NC_056747.1:596922170-597237170 GCF_019279795.1 Protopterus annectens
ACCCCGCCAGTGTTGGACTTGTCAAAGGCAGAGAATACAACCTGAACCTGGTATACCTCCTTGACCCAATCATGACAGGTGTAGATGAGGGTTAGGAAGTGCACAATGCCTATGTAGATCATAGCAGGCTTTTGTACACCATCCCACATGTAGGAATATGTGTAGTTGTTAAGGGATCTACCTCCGTTCACAGAATATGTTTCCACCAGGACTGCTAGGCAAATGCCAACATTCCACAGGTGCCATCCCATCCTTCACAGGTCATAGATGTGTTAATGCCCTCTTCCACACTGTAGAGGTGTGCAGCACTACAGGGGTTGCTATAACTCACTGGGTGTGGCTGTTGTGGACACATCCACCATTATTGCAGTTACTGTTGCATCTATCCCCCCACAGAGCTGTCTGTAATACTGTACAGTGTATGTAATCAGGTTGTTAGTTATTGTTTACATCATTCACAGTAGTTGAGCACCTCACACCCACCTAAGGGCATTGGCACACACATATTACGAGGTGAGGATCGCAGTAGAGTGGGGAGAGGGACATACACCCTGCTGTTAGCATGTTCAATGTCATCCACATTGAAGACTGTATATATATATATATATATATATATATATATATATATGTATATATATATATATATATATATATATATATATATAAAACACACACAATAGCAGGTGATGGTGCAGTACAGTATCACAGACAAACCTGTAATTACACACGTCAGCATGCAGGACATGTGGTGCTCAACAGCATGCAGTTCGACTGTAGTCAATCCCCGTTACCAACATTATACATGGCTGTGATGCATGGCTTCTGTTAGTAGGTGATGGCCCTCCCCGTGGAACTCACTGCACCCATGTCCACAGCATTGCTGTGCATCTATTCAGCACCCTGGCATGCACAGTGCACCATACCTCACAGGTGTACATACCATTGCAAGATGTGTATCTTTGTATCAGTTGTGTTTCCGCTGCTGCTCATAGCCTCTGTGTGTTTCTGGATTACATGTGGACACGTGTTTAGTGAATGCTTGATGTGTATTCACAGATGTCATCATCAGTGGTGCATCTATGAATGATAGACTACCATTAGACCGACCACAGACACAATGTACTGTACCTATGGTGAGTGTAGAGACCATTATTGAGCCCTGGCTGATGTTGCCTGTGGCACACATAGATTCATAGGTGAGTACTGGTCTATTGGTCGTGGGGCCTACATAAGCCTAGCCACAGGGGTTCCCAGCCATGCACCACCCACTGTTATTCCCCTGTGCCCCTGTCAGGCTGTGGCACAGACATACTACCCATGGTGAATTCCCCATTTTCCATCTAGTTGTCAAGTGTTTTTGCAAAGAGGGCCAATGAGTAGCATTGCCTGACATGTATGGGTAGTCTGTTCCAGAGTGTGGGAATTCCCCAGGACAAGGACCTATCCCTCCAGTATGTTCAGTGTAATGTGTTGATGAGGTTTAGGACCCTGGAGCGTGTGTTTGCAGAGGGAGTGGGATGTCTTTATGTGTAGCATGTTCAACTGCTCTGTGTATGACATAGCTGTGTATGTTAGGCAGATGTCAGCTGTGCCTGGGCAATGTGCATTGGAGTGTAGCCATAGTTGTCTGAGATGGACTGTGTATTGCATGTGTTTGAGGCTGGTAATCCCATTAGTGAGGTGTGTGCTGTGTCAGTGCACATGTACAGCATGCATTATGAGTAGGTGTGTTAGATGTGTACATGGCCTACACCTTAGCTATGACATGCACAGTGAGTTGCCAAGCATAACCTTAAACCATACTCACTGGCATCCGGCCGCTGCCTTGCTTGTATCCCAGAGGTACCTACATTGAGATGAGATAGAGTTGATGTCAGTGGCCACAGCTGTGGCATTTGCTACAGGGTGGCTGCAATATTACAGTACAACAACAGCTGAAGTCCAAAGTACTACAGATTATGTATTACTGCTTATCAGTACTACATATCAACAGACTCCACATCTCACGTATGCATGATCTACCTGTACAGATGCATACACTACAGTAGTCTACTGATATGCCCTGGAACTTTTCCTGCATGCTCCATGTCTGGTGTGTGTGTAGCACCCACCTCCATGACTGCATATGTCTGTAGCTCTTGTGGACAGGCAGGTGCTATCAGGCTTATGAGCAGTTCCTCCACTCTGGTTAAGGGGAGGATGGATGTCATGCCCCCCTCTCCCGTTGCAAGGTGGTCACCCCGCACGGCAGTGGCACGGCAACATACATGGTGGAGCAGGTCACTACAGTGGTGGTGGACCTGCTCATATGTACGGCTGTGCATCCCCACCTCATTCACCCTGCGTACCACATCATTCTACATGGCTGTTCGCTCATGCTGGTCCTGGCTTGTCCATGAGAACAACAGCTGGTAGTTCTGGATGATGCTGGTGATTATAATGTCATCTTCAGTGGCACTGTAGGCGGGATTCCTCGGGTGCGCCATACTCCCTGAAAGACATAATGATGGAAATATGTCTGAGCAACTCATATGGCAAGTTTTAAGATGCACAATAAAATAAATAAAGACTTGGCAAATAATAATAATAACAAAAATAAACATGGAATGGCACGATTGTCTACAGAGGAAAGGGAGACTGAGTGTGTTAGGGAAGTGACAGCGAATGGTGCCACCAACAGCCCACTTGATGAATTGGACTCCTTTTCTGAGCACAATGAGCATTTTTATTACCAAGAAGGTCAGAACGGTTGGCCAACAAAACCAGATATCCATTAGATCCAGGACATCTACCCAGTTTTTTGGGGAGAGTCATGGATGGAAAAAAGTGGGAAAGAAGGGGAAATAGAGGTAGTTGTAGGCACTGAAGGTACTGTTAGTGAATATAAAGGATTTAAGATTTTTAACTATACATCACATACCCTGGGAAAGGAACACTTTAACTTTTTTTTCCAAAGGATTCAAGTTTGTTAAATCAAATTATGATGATATAGCTAATCTTTTGGTTGATCTTAAACTATATCTTAGGAAGTTAAATTTGAGTATGTTTTTTAAAAAAACAGAGGATGACAACACTTGTGGTCATACAGGATTAGTTAGAAGTAGTACTTTTAACCCACCCCTCCACCCAGCCTTAATGTTGTTTGAAAAGATTGTTACAGATGAAATATATGAAGCACATGCAAAGAATAGGTGGATAGTGGAGCATTATAATTTAGACAAAGAGGAACAGAAGTTACTTTGTGATTTACAGTCACAAAGTGAATTTCGTATAATGAAGCCTGACAAGGGAGGGGGGTTGTATTATATGGTATTGAAGAATATAACAATGCAATTACAAATATTTTGCTTGACACCAGTAGTTATTCTCCTGTATCAAAAAAATGAAATTCATATAGCATATAGGATAATTGATTCTTTACTTGAGGAATATTTGTTAGAAAACAGGATAGATAGTAGGACACACTACTATTTGAGGCAACTGGACCCTATTATTCCCAACATCTTTGGGGTACCTAAGGTACACAAATCTGTGAAAGAACTGCCTTTCAGACCCATAGTGTCAGCTAGGAATTCTAAGACCCACCCTTTAGCATTGTACGTTGATCATTGCACTAAGGAAATTACAGCTAAAACAGAACATTTAATAAAGGATTCTTGGGAATTCTGAAGTAAGTTAACTAAGGATGTATGGAGTGAAAGTTGTAGTTTCCTTACAATTGATGTTAAGGATCTTTTTACATGTATCCCTAGACATGAAGGGTATGAGTTTTTTAGTGATAGTTTCAACAAATATTCCACTTTATCCAAAGATCAAATTCAGCTGACCTTGGAACTTTTGGAGGTGATACTCGACCACAGCTACATAAGTTTTCAGGGGGAGTATTTTCAGCAAATCAGTGGGGTAGCTATGGGGGCAGCCTGTGCCCCCATATATGCCAATCTTGTGATGTTGGAGTGGGAGAATAGATTTGTCTTCAGTTGCCCATTCCAGGAAAATATACGTCTTTACTTGAGATTTTTGGACGATATTTTTGTGTTATGGGAGGAGACAAAAGATACTGTGGAATTGTTTATGCAATATATAAACACATGTACTTCTTTCCTCACTTTTACACACACCTGGAAGATGTTAGTATTAACTATCTTGATACAACTATTTTTCAAACTAATAATGGATTTAAATCCAGGATTTATCGAAAAAGTACTTGGTACAACAGTTATTTGCATTATACTAGCCACCGCCCTCAGTTTCAGAAAAGAAGCCTTATTAAAGGTCAGGCTGTTAGGGTCACAAGGATGACCTCTGATAAAGATGGATTAGTTGGGGAACTTATATTTCTTGGTGAGAAATTTGCAGAAAGGGGGTATCCTGAAGACTTGGTACAGGATGTGTTAGTTGAAATTTATAGAGGGTGGGGTACAAAATATAAGGCTCTGCTGGGTCAACCTTTGAATACTTTTGTGAAAAGAAAAGATGATAAGAAATTCCATAGCGCATGTGTTACAGAATTTAACATTTTCTGACATATTCACTCACATAGTTAGAGTCAATTGGAGTATGCTCAAAACTAGCAAAGAGTTATATGAAGTAGTAGGTAGTGGACCAATATTTTCTTTTAAAACAAGGAAAAATTTTTAAAAGACTTTTTGAACAAGCGGATATGTATAATAGAACAGTAAAAAAGGCAACTAGTCAATGTGGCAACTGCAGCCAATGTTCTTATATTATCAAGGAGGACTGTATATGTTTAAACAATGGCATGAACAGTATTGTGAGATTTTGCAAAGGCAACTGCAATACTAAGATGATAGTATATTTGGCTGTGTGTGTAAAGTGCCCTGCATTCTATATAGGAAAGACAGAGAGAGCTTTGAAGGATAGAATGTACGAGCACTTACATGATATACAGAATGGAAAGGAAACTAGTGCTTTCTTTAAACATTCTGTAGTGTGTTCTTCTTTTGCTGGCTTCAAATTTGGCATCATTGATGCGGTAAACATTAATTCTAGGGGAGGTGATATTAAAAATGTACTGCTTAATAGGGAGTTAAAATGGCAGCTTAGGCTGAGGTCCAACATTTCTCCTGGTTTAAACGAATATATAACTATTACGCCAGTATTAACAGCCAAGGCAGTCAGAATTTAATAATTTTATATTCATTTTCATGTAGTTTATGGTATCTTGGTAATGTTATTACCTACATTAGACGTGTCCAACCTGCGGCCCTCAGAGCTCTTCCATGCGGCCCTCAACCTCTAACTGCAACATCGATGTACGCATTCCCCAAAACACTTTTTTGTTTTGTGTTTTTCACTCTCGTGACCTGTAACGCTAATGTCAGTTTGCGCATGTGCCAAAGCACCCTTCTAGTTTTGTTTTTGAGCTAAAAAAGGTTCAGTGTGTTTATGCCATTATTTTGCGCCGAACAAACAGTGTGTGTGTGTCTGTGAGTGTTCTTGCTGAAGAAGGACTCATGTATGGATTTGCCGCTGTTGCCTTTGAAAGGGACAGCAATTACCAGTGTTAATAGGTAAGTACGGAGTGAGTGAGTGCATGCATGAAAGCAGAATTGTGTGCGTGAAAGTAGGTGTGTGTGTGTGTGTGTGTGTGTGTGTGTGTGTGTGTGTGTGTGTGTGTGTGTGTGTGTGTGTGTGTGTATGCATGAGAGAGAGAGAGAGAGAGACGCATGCACAAAGAGGCTAACAATGATCAGTCTACCTACTGAACACAAACAAGTTAGCTCACAAATATATCATACATTAAGAGTACACTTTCATTAAATTGTGGCTTTCCTGACAGGGAGAGTGTTGTATTGAACATGAACTCATACCTCTTAACTGTATGGATTTTCAAAGAATGTCTGGATTTTTGCCTCGTCTTCCAATTTGTGTCTTTTGCTTAGGAAATAAAAGTAGTCATCCAAGGTAATGCAGTTACAGGGAGTAAGAATGAGACAGCAGCCTAGGGTTAATGGGTCAGTAGTGAACTGACTATGTGGGACTGTAGCATATAAAGTTGTATTGTTTTTTCAGACAAACAAAAAAGCACCTAGTACTGTTTTTTCATTGGTGGGTTCTAAGCAGTGGTAGATTGGACAACAGTAAGCATAGCTTTGGCGGATCATCAATACTGGCAAATCAAGTGGGCACAATGTCATTTTTTAAATGTTGGGCATTTTAGTGGTTATGTGTGTGCTTATGTGTTGGGAGTGCTGCAACAGTAGATGATTAAAGACAGAGACTTATGGACTGTGGAGAATATGTTTCTTTGTTTCAAAACCTAATACTTGGGTACGCAAGCCAGAAGTAGATTTTTTTAAGACATAGCTTCTTGCCATTTACAGTGGATGGATATTTACATTTAATGACAATGTATTAGTGTGGGCCTGTGGTGTTCTGAAGGATGCCAAGTCTACCACTGCCAATGTCTTGTAAAGTGACATGGAAATGGATATTGGGATGTTACTGAAAAAATATAGTAAGTGGGCTTAGAAATATAGTTTAATTAAACAATGTGTACTTTCAATTTACAGGCCATAATTTAATTTATTTCAGGTAGTCCAGATACTGGTAGATTGTATACCATTAGACTTAATTAGGGAGAGCTGTCATTCTGGGGAAACAAGCAGCCCTAGTTTCAGTGAAAGCTCTGTGGTTGCTTTGCAGGTAGGAAGTTGCAGGATGTTGATGCAATGTGTTTTATGTATTATTTTTAATGCATTTGTCATTTCAAAGCATGGTCTTCTCTGATGCAAAAGAAGACAGGACTGAATGAGCCATATAATGTTTAACTGACAATGATGGGATAGAAAGATTAAAAGTGATGTATATTGTTTGCAGCTACAGTTGTTTCAATGGTGTCTGTCATGCATAACTATTTTTGTGCCTGTGTCCCACTTTTATTTTTCGCTTTGTCCAGATTTCTTGCTCTAAGGTTGAAAGGTATGGTTCCATACTAAATCAGAAGTTGTATTTACCTTGGAAGACTTTTCGGCATAATTATGAAAAACAGAGCCTTTTTAATATCTCTGCTTATTTCCAATATAAACTGCCATGCAACCTTGCAAATAACCTTCTTATTAAGCTACTTTACTTCTTTTGGAATTGACAGGTATGATTCATCTGTTCGGACATAAGCATTGAGTGCTAATGTGACTTTGATTTCTTGCAGCAGACTGTGGTTTACATAATCACAATAACTTTTCTGTGTTTCTGGGTGTGTAATCAATTTAACAGTTTTAAAGATGTTTTCCAAAAATAAATAAATAATCCTTTCTACACTTTGAGCTATTGACAAAGTCTGGGAATTTGTTTTTTTCAAAAGCGAAGGTCAGCATTACAGCTCAGTAAACTGTCAGTCTGTGAGTAACTTCTGCACAAATTAAAATGTCTGAATGTCAAATGGCTTTAGACTGGAGGGAAGTTTATTTTTATTTATTTTGTTTTATTTTACATTTGTTTACCAGGAATGTCCGACTGGGCACAGGTCCATTTTCAGCGGAGGCCCGAGGAGAAAAGCTACAAAAATAACACAAAACAATATAATACATGAGAGAGAGAGACAGCAAATTATGGATTGTAGTACTCATACAATATGGCAGAGATTACATCTCATAACAGTGAGAATCATTGTGGTACAGAATAAACTTAAAAACATTTTTTTTACAGTTATAATTACAGCAAGGCAAATATCAATGAGTTACGTTTTTTAGGAGAAAGCTGTTTGTACATAGCTGAAGCTTTGAAACAATATGTTGGTATGGATTAACCTCGGGATTGACACAAGTTATATGTTTACACCAGTATGTAGCATTATAGTTTATGGTTTTCTTATTGATTTACTTTTTGCCGAGCAGTTGTTTGTTGATTTATTGATGGTCCTTTTGGTGGTGGGAAATTACATGGATGAATCCATCTCTACTATGATTTTTTTGCAGATATTTTGACTTCCAGACAATTTCATTCAGTGAGTGGGTGTCATATGATTACTGAGGTTGCCTATTTTACAAGTAGGGGCTTTTTTGTGGGTGTGTCTGTGTGTAAGCGAGATATTTAATATGTATACTGAATATAATTTTGCAAATGGAATTCTTAGTTAAACATGCCCCTCTTCTTGGGCTACTAGACTTGAGTAACCAATATTAGATCTTAGCCATCCAGCTGGGAAAGGTTAGTATGTGGATTTTCCATCTGGTTTGATGAAGGCTATGCTACTTACCCAAGGACTACATTTATGGCTATCCATCCAGCTATTGTGTTGCTGAACTACGTTGTTTGATAATGAGAGGAGCTTTTTAAAGAAGTTGAAGGTTTTTGTGTCAAGAACCTGTCCATAAAAAGTGGCTTGTTTATGTTGCAGTGAAGGCTGTGGTCTTTGTAGTGAGTGTTTTAAATATAACCGGTTTTTCTGAGGTGGAGAAAGTCTCTTAAGGCAGGATCTTTCTTAGCCTGGAAAGCAAGCCAGTGGTGAAATTTACAGGGGCCAGTGAGAGACAGAGGAAAGCAAGAAGCTTTTTAGTCTGTTTAGATAACTAAGTGAACTTAGTCCTTTGACCTTTTTTGCCAGAAATGGTTGTAGTCTTTCTTTTGGCAGGGTGTTTTGCTGAGGCACATGTCAAAATGGGCATTGCACTCAATAATGGCTCTTGTAAAGGAAGAATACAGGGATGTTATGACCTCCTTGTCCCTGAATGAGATACCCTTCTAATGAATTGGGCCATGTAAAAAGCTTTCCTTATAACGGAGACAACGTGGTGGTCAATAGTCAGGTTTCTATCAACCTGGGTGCCCAAGTACCATATGACTTATTGCATGCTTACAACATTGTTATTAATGTGATAATTTGTGGGGACATCACTCTCCTCAAAGGGGATGATGATACATTTTTTGGCTTTTAGCTTGAGGCCATATTTCTGGCACCAGTTATTTGTTTGGGTGAAACCCTCTTGTAGCTTATTCAGAATTGTTTTATTAAGTCAGTAATGTGAATTCTTTACTTTATTGCAAATTTGTTGGGTTATTTTTGTGGATTATAGTCTTGTAGGACTGCTGTTGTTGACATTTTATGTAGTTGGACTGCTGGAATGGTTTTCCCAGTGAGAAATGCTAGTGCTGTAGTGAGTATCTGTTTATTTGTAAAATATATATATATATATATATATATATATATATATATATATATATATATATATATATTAACTAAGATGTTAGAGTTAACTGATAGATTAGAGAATTAGAATGAGAATTAGAATTTTAAGGCAAATATTAGGCATTTATTACATTTATTCATTGTTCAAATGCAACTACAGTACAGCCAGCAGGTCGACTGTAGTCTTCCAGAGCAACAAAAGAGTTAACTATATGATATGTTTTATATGCGGCCCCAAGACCATTTGTGTTCACTCAATGCGGCCCCAGCAAGACAAAAGGTTGGACACCCCTGACCTACATGGTCAAATTTTAGGATTATGTATGCATCTAATCTGTATACATGTTTTTAGTTTTAAATTGTGTATTAGACTCATGTGCCTTTAAATTTTAATTGTGTTTAATTGAAAGGGTTTTATAAGTAATGTGAAGTACATTTTGTGTTATCTGCAGAAGTCTTGTTACAAGATGAAAGCGCTAATCTTTGTGGTATTAAAAGGATTTGTCTCCATTGGGTGGCCTGGATCATATGGCAAGTTTACCATAATACAATACACATATCATTCTCCCACCACCATATCAGCTCCAACTTAATGTTCACACAATGCTAGTGGTATGTCTCCTGTATTTGTACCATTGGGTCATATATTGTATTGTACAACACTTTCTGCTATGAGTTTATAGACATGCTCCTGTGGGGACACTAGAGTTGCTGGACTGTTACAGAGTATTTCACCTGCATGCCATTGTCACTGCCACTATGTTTCCACATATGCATGTGGTATGCCTACTATGTGATTGCTACACATCTGCCATTCTGTGATACTGGGGATATCTATGCATGCTGTTGGACATGTTCTGGGATTGTGTGGACTATTATAACCCACATATGTTCCATGACAGTTACACACCAGTATGTGTAGGGGTTATTTGCCAGCAGGAACACCACTCCCACCTAATGTGCACATGTTACCATTCCACACCACATCCGTGACCCACCATGGAACCTCATTATCTACTGTTCCGGCACTGCCTTCATGTGGAACCACCTCAGTTCATGGTGTGTCCCCCATGGAGCACACACAGAAATATGTCTGTCACCCAGTTAGGTCGAGGGTCTTGTGCATAGGGAGCTCCACGGAGACATGGGGTATGTGCTACATCACCTGGAGGCATGCAGTACACATACACAAGGTTTGACATGCATGTTCCTCCTGCTCAGCCCACAGCCCAGGCACCTTTTTGTCCATGTAGATGCTGTTGTGACTGTCCATGGGTGGGCACCATGTTCTCTTTGTTGCCATGTGGGGGCTCAATGGCCTCCACATTCCAAATGTAACTACCCATCTACAGTGTTTAACCACCACATGTGTCATATACCAGCCCTGTATGTTGTCTTGTTTGTCACCCAACCAGACCTACATACCAATATGTGCCTAATACCCTTCACCAACATATATATCCCACCTTCTCAAGCAATTGTGATGTGTTCCCAACATGGGTTACACACCACACTCCACACTCCATCTTGCAGCCATGTACTGGTGTGTAGGTATGTTGTGTATTGATGTGTGATGTTCTCTCACACATGTCATGGCAGGGGACATGTATTGACATATATATATATATATATATATATATATATATATATATATATATATATATATATACACACACACACACACACACACACACATATATATATATATATATATATATATATATATATGTGTGTGTGTGTATGTATATATACATATGTGCATATTTGTGTAGATATCATTATGCGTTGTTTATATACCTATATAAATGTATAGCTGTCCGAGGTTCTGTAGACATACACAGCTGTGAATATGTATGACACATATATGTATCTGTATGTGGGGTGTATGCGAACATCTAGACCACACTCATGTAACTCTCTTTACTTCACAGCTGAACTGTTCTGCCTTGCTGCAACACAGACAGGTGTCACATGTGAGCACAGACTAACATTAGGGGGTATATATGGTGACAAACTTTAGATAAGCTTATTATACTGCTATGGCAGTTGGGCATGCTATGCTACACTTTAACATGACTGTCCTGCAGGTGGTGTGGTCTCTCACCCATGTGTCTGTCATGGCAGTATTAATACCCCCACCAGCCATTGGCCACAGTAATTTACAGAACACAGATATCATGGGTCACATCTTTGCCATTCACTGCTGATCTTCACATTTGACAGGTATGTCCCACTGCCCACAGGGAGTGACACTATTGTCCAGTGCAGTTATTGAGCAGAACATCATTACAGGAACAAGTACTGATGGCACATATACATCCTGTTATTCTATGCCATATACTACATGCAAGTAAATGCATATCTGTTTCACATACCTGTTATGTTTTTTCCGCTGTAACACAACCCTGAGCTTTGTGACCTTTCCTGAAGTTTTTTTTCTCTCTCTCTATCTCTCTCTCTCAGTCACTCCAGTAGAGTGATTGAGCTAGTTTGAATAGATTGCAGCACGCCTTTGTTGGTATTGCACATTATCAGGTGTTGGCCTCTGCACCAGTCAGTGTCCACCAGTTGTTAATTGCATGCAGCCTGCTGTGTAGTACTTCAAATAACCACTGTCATGGCAACCCTGTACTTTAAATTGCTGCCTTCTGTGGGCGTTGTTCCTTCACCTTTCCAGTATGGATGACATCCTTCCTGTGTGTGGACATCAGTGTTACAGACAGCAGGTAGCAATACCTCTTACAGCAGAACCTGCAGACACAGGCCAAATCCACATTTGGGTAAGGTTTCAGAAACAGCATGAGTAGTGTTGTTGTGTGCATTGTATCTTGCTGTTCTTACAGGGTTTCTGTGTACATGGTACTTTTTCATGGAATGTTGTCTGTCTGCATAACTCTCAACTGTGGGCCTATCCATAGGATACCAGTGGGAATGGCTGTTAGGTTTTGTCTGTGCACCACACAGGTATTGTCCTAGATATATCTGTGGAATTCTGTCTGTTGAGTGCTATCAGTACATGGCTACATCCATTTGATTTTCCATGTCATATTCCTGCATAAGTGTGTGCTGCAATTTCCAGGGTGTGCAACAGCAATAATGCAAATATGGCCCTATGTTCCTGCCTCTGTCCTCCACATATATGCCAGTCTTTGTCCTGCTGTGATACAGGAAGGGTTATTAGGTAATGGCCTATCATTATTTACAGCTACCATTACTGCTATCATCCCAGTCATGTCATGGACTCCCACACCAATGGTTGGGCCAAGTCCATATATATGGGGGCAACAGCTGGAGGACACATATGTGCCCTTGTGCATTCCAGAGGTAAGTGTATGGTACACACTGTTCCTTGCCCTTGTACAGCCTTTTATGGGGGGGGTTCATTGCCATTAACCTAGGCTATGACACCTTTTCAGGGATATAACTGTTAAAACGAGGGTCATTCAGTGTGATAGTGAGATGTTAGGTTAAGCAATGTTATGTAAAAGATACTGTGACATTAACACAAGTGCTAGTTTTCCCCTAGGTCTTGACTACCGGGTGCAGTTGGAGGCTGCTGAACTACATCTGTAATTGTTGATTATTACTTATCCTGAAGGCAAATCCTGTTTCTGCTGTTGTACTAATTGAAGGCCTTGGCCTGGACAGTATAGTATGGTATATATACACATTGCTTGAATCTACTGTTTTGTGTGGGCCTTGCATTCATCACTGATTACATTTTTGAAACCTTATGTGGTGTAAGTACTGGCATACATTATTGTATAGTACACAAATAAAGGTTATCTGCGTATGCATATCTGTGTGTCGTGTCATGTCCTTTGAATTGTGAGTGGGTATATGTTTAATGTCAGTATTCTCATTTGTGGGAATGGTTGCCACACTACAAATTTCACAGGTGGCAGTTAAAGAGCTTGTGGCTGAGGGATATACTTTGCACCCATTATTTCCACACTACTTCTACATATGTATGGCTACTGATACCTTTTGTGTGTGTATATGTGTATGTACCTATATATATCTCATATGCCTATATCTGTATATATGTGTATATATATATATATATATATATATATATATATATATATATATATATATATATACACACACACACACACACACACACATCTCTATATATCTATATATATATATATATATCTATATATATATACATATATATATATATACATATATATATATATATATATATACATACATATATATATAAATATATATATATACACATACATACACATATAAATATATATATATATATACACATATATGAACATATGTATGTATCTGTATACAATTGATGTTATATGATTATTTGTGAGTCATACATTAATATATATATATATATATATATATATATATATATATATATATATATATATATATATACATATAGCTGTCTATCTGTCTACATTTACAGATATATATCTATCCATATGTCTATGCATGTTCGGCTCATATTTTGGCCTGTTCCTCATTCACTTGGGAAATGTCATGGATGATCGCAGCATTGAAGTCAGTAACTAGTGCCATCACTTTTGTGTTTCAGACTTCATCTCCTTCTACATATGTGTTCTAATACATATAACTGTGTAACTAGCAACATTATAAGTCTATTAGAGCATTAGTTGACATATATCCCTATTTGTACCCGCAGTGTGGCATACTTTGTCCAGACTTCTTGCATTAACAGGTTGTGTGGTATGATATTAATACATTTCCTGTACTGTTGACTGATTGTGCTGGATGATATGTTTGTGAAAACTTCAGGTTATGTATATCTGCCATGGTTTAGTGGTAAATCAATTTGTGTATGGAGTGCAGGGTCCTGTGTTCGAGCCTTGGAGTTGGCTACAGAATGATTAAGGCACTTTTAAGCAGTTGTAAGTGGGTTTGCATGACGGTAAGCACTGCCAACCTCCACTTATGTTTTCTTACAGTTAGTTAGCTTCGAATTTCTCAACCTGTGTAGGCATAGCTTACCTCACTTACTGTTGCTTAACAGTCCTTACTGTCGCTTACCCCCATGCTAATTCCTTTAAAAGAAAAGAAAAAGGAGTTGATAGGAAAGTGGTGAAAAATGGGGAACAAAGAGGGAAAGACAGTAGGGGAAATAGCTAGGCATGTGCAGGAACGGTATAGGAAAGGTCCATAGCTGCCCATTTCTTCTACAGCAACAGCTGTGCATATACACTATATTTGCAGGTAATTTGGACGCTCAAACCCCTGGTAGAGGGGTGAGGACAACATATATTCATTGTGATGCCAATTAGACTAGATTACATGTGTCCAGTGGACACGTGCGAAATGGACAGCTATGTATGGGGCGAGATTTTTTTGTGGGAACAGATTTCCCTTTTTTTTCAGGTGAGAGTGAGATGTTGGGGAGGGGTAGTAGGTATATTTGGGGAGATAGGTTGGGTAGGTTAACAGACAAGACACACAAGACGCATACAGGGCCGGTATATGACACATGTGGGGGGTAAACACCTTGGACGAGGAGGGGTGTTTGGAAGTCGCAAGCCCATGAGCCCCCAACTGGAAACAGTAGGACTGAGGACCCACCAACTGAGGTCACCACTGCACCTTCACGGCCCCGAAGGTGGCTGTGCTGGGGGCTGTGTAGGAGGGGCAGGCTCACCCTCTAATAGCGCCACTCAGCCCTCAAGCTGGCCTAGCCACTCTCGATACTCCAGATCGAGCTTCCTACGTACCACAGCCCGGACCTGTTGACGGGTGACAGGTTCCCCTCTGTGCCTGCTCTGGGGGGGGTGAGCCCCATCCCCTGCAGCGGTTCCACCCGAAGGTGGCACAGGGCCCATGGAAGAGGAGGTCCCAGGCTGGGCCCCAGATGTGCTGGTGTCCGGTGACATGGCCAGCTGAGGTGGGGCAGGTGGAATTGCTTGGGACCGGCCTTCCCAATACGAGCTGTGTTGTCACAGGTTTATGACAGATATGGGTTAGTAACAGTCAACAGCATTCAGGATTAGTTATAACAGCATGCATAGGTATTCCCATTAACCTAACACACCAGATTTAACACAGTTGCAGAACAAGCAGAACACATGCATATGTGGAACAACAGTGGCCATTACAGGAGCATGCAGGTTTCATTGATGGCAACAGGCCACCAATATGGGTGTATTTTAACATGGCACATGCATAGAAACAAATGTGAATATTTATAAACCATTAGGACATATGTCCTAACAAAAGTTTGGAGTGTACACATACCAGTTGAGGAGTGTCATTGGTTTATTATGCACATATGGTAGGGGTGAGAGAGAGAGAGAGAGAGTTCAGTTAACAACTAATATATCCTTGCAGTTTTCACAACATTCTTAGTCACTTCAGTGGTCTTTCTCTTACATGTATTATTACATTACACAATGGCCTTATATTGTACACTGGTATGTTTATAAATTATTATATACGTGACCTGTGTCTTACATACAGGCGTGACAGGCTGCAGGTGTTAATGCAACATATGTTGAGAATTGCTGTCATACACTTTGGGTGAGGCGCTAGAATGACAGGTTTGTTTCCATATACATTCTCTGACTATGTACACATTTGACTATCAGTTATATGTCAGTGACAGCTGCCTACATTTCTTGGATCATCACACTGGATTTTCAGGAGAACAGGGTACCAAGCTGGTGATATGGGCCATTTATCTGGACATGCTGGACAGATTGGAACAGTTGTGAGATATAAATATGCATACAACTTACAATTTGAACATTCTAGCATATTCTGTACTGTTAGGTGTAATAATGCATACAGCTTTCTATCTGAACATTGTATCAAAATCTGTACAGTTGTGGGATATGATTATGCATACAACTTAGTAGCGCTCCCAGGATTCAAACCCCTGCTGTGTGTGACAAAATATTATAGCTAACATCCCAGTATACTGTGCTGTCAGGGAATTGATGTTAAGCTTTCGACTGTTTTCTATCTAAGTCTCCCTAACTTGTATGATATGACTGACCTCTTGGCACTTCCAACATTGTTATGCAGGACTTCATACCCATTTTATCTGCATACCACAGTGTGGGTGACACTGCTTAAGATACAATAGTACTATTTATAGTATGGAACAGATCGCCAACATATGAGAGAAGAATAAACAGAAGCACTCCAGGTGTTATACCTTTATTCACAGACTATTACACATTTATTTCTACTGGTACAACACTTTCTAAGGCTCTTATATTTATTTGTTATGACAGTACATGCAGACTGATTACTAACCTGCCTCGCGATGCAGCCTTTGCAGCCTAGCATCATGGGCTTGCTGGTTCGCAGCCCACGCATCTGCAGCTGTCAGAGAAATGCAGTGATATTTAGCCATACCTATCCATAGTATACACAAGCTAGGCAATTATTTACTACTTAGTAGAATGAGTACTTACTCAGTACTGGGGCACTGGGTGTCTGCCGAGACTCCTGGATCCACTGTTCCAGTACATCCCCCCTCCACCACTTCAGGTCAGCATGGTGGTGCCTGACCTGCTCACCAGTCCGGGAGATACCAGTGGCACTGGTGAGGTCATGGGTGAGACTGTCCCAGGCCTCCGTTTTATACTGCGAGCCCTTGTGCTGGCCCTGCAGTAGTCTCAGATCACGATGTTTTACCAGGAGCCATACCATGATTTTTGACTCCTGGATGCCCCAGCGCTGCACTCTAAATCAAGTGCCTTCACCCACACTAGCCATTCTGCCTGCAGTAGGAAGCTACAACCAGTTATGGGAAGTATTCCCTCCTGTGGGGTTTAAATACGGCCATTTTTCCCACACTTTTCCATGATTGGCCAGTTTTGAAAAGGCTAAGCTATGGGCACACCTGCTTACATAAGGCTGGCACTGCTGAAAGAGGTATACCACTAGGCAGATTGAATTGGCTCCCCTACACATTGCTTACACTTACTAACTTGAGCTGTGCTTCGGTTAGCATTGCTTAATAGTTAATTAGCACTGTATTTGCCATTTGGCAATTATTTATTGTTCATTACAGGTTATATATGTGTCTGGTATCCATGATTCATGTGTACATACACTATGGGGACCTGGGGACTTCTACACATTATTACAATAACACCTCAAATCTATGCTTACTGCAGTACTCCAGTTCACATATTTATGTTATGTAGCAGGTTATACCACTTCACACTGTACATAGATTCAGTTCACATGTTTGGTTGGATTTCCCTGTGGTGAGGATTAGTTTGCTGATACCTCATTCATATCTATTGCTATAATGGCTTAGTGGTTAACTACTGTGACTATAGTGTACAGGGTCCTGAGTTTGAGCCTTGCAGAGACAGTTTATTTTGTTGCTGGGCAGAACATGGGCCGTTGGATACAGAGTGATTAAGGCACTTTAAAGCAGTTGTAAGCGGGTTTGCGCAACAGTAAGCACTGCTAACCTCTGGTTACAGTTTCTTACACTCATTTAGCTTCTACTTTGCTTAATCTGTCTAGGCAATGCTTACCCCCGCGCAAATGCACTTAAACACGCTTACTACTGCTTATTTGTGCTTAAACCTGCTTACTAGTGCCTTAGTCATTATGACACTGACACTTCACATGTGCATTTAATGCAGTACTCCAGTTCACATTTAAATGTTATTATGTAGGTATTACAGCAAAAAGATGCAAAAATATGTTCATATACAGATTTCATATGGAAAATGATATGTGCTGCAGTGGGACTCAAACCGGGAATGCCTGTTCGTTAGGCGGGTGCTCTAACCACTACGCTATTGCTGCGCTGCTTCATTTGCATATATATTCCTTGTTATCCTCTTCAGCCTTTTCAGCTGCTTTAACCATAGCTAAGCGATGGGCACACCCGTGCACCTACGGTTAACTGTACTCGGGGTTTTAAAAAAAATAAATAAAAGGGTCTCTTCGTTTTATTTAAATGTACTGCTGCAGTGGTGGTGCTGCAGTAGTGTTGTCACCTCACAGTAAGATGTTGTCCTGTTCGATTCTCAGCTAAAGCGTCTTCTTTGTGGAGACATGCGTGAATGGGCATACCTTCGTTGAAGGTTGTGCGTCAGAGCCAGCAACTCGGTATATAAAAATCTACTGCCAATCATTAGCAGACCGGAGTTCCACTGTGGCGACCCCTAACCGGGAAAAGCTGAAAGACACAACAACAACTGTTGCTGTTGAACACATGGGGACTGTTGGTGGGGATATGCAGATACCTATGAGTGGTCTCGCTCATTTATTTATACTTTCTTCTGTTCTACTTTGCAGGGGTGTGTTTATTCTGAGAGCTCTGCTCTCAGACATGCCCCCTGCAGCCATCCACGCTCTGTGCAGGATTTGAAACTCAGGATTTACCCTAGAAACTGACAGAAAATACTAAAGATTTTGCTTGGGAAGCACATTTTAGTACTTCACTCATGGGCTCTATCGGGCGGCCGCGGTGGTGCAACGGTTAGCGTTGCTGCCTCACAGCAAGAGGTTCTCCGGTTTGATTCTCAGCTGGGGTGCTTTCTGTGTGAAGTCTACATGTACTCCCTGTGGTCATGTGGGTTTCCTATGTGTGCTCCGGTTTCCTCCCACATCCCAAAGACATGCTGTAGGTGGACTGAACACTCTAAATTGGCCCTAGGTGTAAGTGTGTGTGCCTTCTGTGGAAGGCTGGGCGCCGGGCTGGCAACTCGACACCGTAAACCTCCACTGCTAGTCATGAGCGGACAGATGATACGCTGTGGCAACCCCTAACCAGGAAAGCCAAAAGAAGAAGAAGAACTCATGGGGTCTATCCTTTATCTCAGAGAGTTCATTACAACATTTACATAGAGATGAAATGATGCATCTGCTTAGCTTTCATTGTTCATATCTGTGTTTAAATAGAGAGTGTTGTAAATTGTCACAAACACTGCAGTAGGTGATACATCAACAAGAATAGCTTACCATCTCCTCCCCACTTTTCAGACTTATTAAAGTTTAGGCGCAGAAACTTTACCTGGGATTGGTTCCTCACCCATTTACATTCCAAGGAGTCAAAGGAAATCTGTGTGATACACTCTAAATAGAGAATAGAATTTCTGAGTGAATGAATGAAAACTGATCATTCAAGCTTTTCTCATGATTACCAGAAGGGAGGGTCTTCCAAAGACAGACCTGTTTCCATTTCATCTGTATTTTCCCTTTCTCTTTTTTTCTCTCCAGTAGTCTCACAGCAAGGCATGGGTACCTAGTGCCTTCTCCACCAGTTGGAATCAGTGGCTTGTTTATGTATTTTCTTCCACTCTTCTTTTTCAAAGGATGCTGTTAAAGGTGAAAAGAGAGAAATCAAGACTAGCTTTTATTTCTGTTTTGTGGCCAAGGCAACTCTGGTTCTCCTTCATTTTACAGCTGTTACTCTATTTTCTGCCTCCTTACAGCAGGTTTCTAACTTAACAAGCAGCAAAATATTTCATTATGTTAGTGATCTCTCAGTGACAGCATCTCTGATGTCAAGCTGATTTATAACCATCATTTTTCTTTCCCAGGAGGTATTATCCATTCTAAAAGAAGCTAAGAGGCCTGCCATTAGAATACATTAACTCTTATAATGGAAATATTTTTTCCTTTGGTAAATATAACAAAATTGTGAGCTTCAACATTTCACCAGTATGATCATGAACAAATTTAGTATCAATTTCAGCATCCTGTTTAGTGCAGCCTCTACTTTATAGTACCTAGAGGGTGAATTAGTCCAGCTTGTAAACATATCTCATTGTCATATCAAAGCAACCCTGGTTAAAATTAAAAACATGGGCCCAGTTAACATTAACCCTTCATAAGTGCCTTTAGTTTCCTTAGTGCTGCTAAGCATAACCAAGTAGCTCCTTAAACAAGAATCATCGAGTCTTCAAACTGAGGATCCCATCTGCTTGAGCTGGTGATAGCCCAGGTGGATTGTAAAGATCCCATGGTACCTATGAAAACAAACAGCAGGAGTGCCCTAATGCCCTAGAAACAATCCCCCAGATAGGAGAAGTACTACCCTGGATCTCCTCTGTAAAGCAGCTACTAAGCCTAGTAAGACTAACTCAGTCAGTAAAAGAATAAATAAAAAAGATAAGATTCTACCCCCCCCCCCCACTTTATGGTTTTCATGGCATTACTCTCCCTCTCTCTATCTTTCTCTGTTTATGGCCTCATACCAAGGGTATGCCAACAAGCTGCTGTGGTTCCATTTCACAAGAAGGATCTACACACTGTCAGCCTCCTGTATATCCTTTACATGATTATGGATAGGATCATTGTGCAGTTAGCTGATAGGGATAGAGGGAATTGCAGTACATTTAGGTATAGATCAATATGAGCTGGTAAGGGTCAAGCCTCCTAAACTTGATTACCATTTTGATATGGTCACCACAGCCCTGGATGAGAATTTATATTTATATAACCTACCTAAGTCATTCAAAGGTATTTAACACGAGCCAACATACAGGGATTATATAAAAATGCAGTAAGTTTAGGTTTCATATGTATGTCTGTTTTTCCAGATTAAAGGCTGTCTACATAGGAAAGGATCACTGGTAAGCTGTCTACACCATTTCAAATGCCCATTAGCGTGACTCAGGCCTCTGTATTTGGCTTCTCCTTTACTGCTATGTTTCTAAACATGCAGGTACATGACAAAAAACTTTCAGTTAAGTTATTCTTTAGACAAAATTGAACAGAGATAGTAGAGAGATGAGATATAAAGCTAATGGTCTGACATTAAACTTAAATGAATGTAGTGTTATTACTTTTGGGGAGCATGTGTTTCCTGCATCACAGAGAGTACCAGCTAATACTAAGAGCAATTAAAAGTCACATTATGATGGTCATTGCCAATCTGTTTACTCTCTCTTTTTTGGGCCAGTCTGCAGTCCCTTTGTTAAGGGCTAAAAGGTTTCAACTTGTTTTACTTAGATTTACTAAAAGAGTTGTATTTCTTCTCAGTGTCATGCCATTTTTTGAGAAGGACCTATGCATTATTTTGAAGTAACAAAAGCCCCTCCCTTTCCTTCAGAGGAAACTCTCACTAATCGTTTGAAACACAAGTCCCTTTACACATTTAAAACATATTTCAACAAATAAAAGAGTTTGCATTAATTAAAAATGGGACATAGGCAGTGAAGCTTCTTCTCACAACCCTTTGAGCTTATGATCCCGAGATCCTTTTAACCTATATTGTTCTGAAACTGTTCCTGAAGAAAATTCTTCATTCAAAATCTTCCAAGACATCTTTCTTTGCAATCTTTGGGATTGTAAATTCATGATTTCAAACTTAACAGTGCAAATAGTTTCTTCCTAAGAAGACTTAGTGACTGTCACTTCAGAAATAAAAAAATAATAATACTAACTACTAGCCTTTATGTGTAAGGAGCTGTATCTAGTACTGGAGAAGGGCACTTTCATTGAGAACTATGCTAAATATGGTTTATGATTCATCTCCTTATCAAACTATTCCATTTCCTTTCCTTTCTCCCAAGACTGAAAACAGAGAGTAAAAAGGTCACACAGATAACCAACTGGTTAAAAAACACAAAAAGAAAAATCTAGCAAAGCTAGACTTCTGACTGTGTGATACGTTAAACATCTTGCATCAGAGGCCTCATGGGATATATGTAAATCACCCTTTAAGGATAGCAGGTGTTTCAGCTAAATGGTAATTCTGAATGTCCGTGACTTTTTCTTTTACTTTCATTTTAAGTCTATTTATGGACAACTTCAGGCCATTAAAGCCAAACCCCTCTAAGAATAAGAAGGAATAATCAATGCGTACCACAGAAGTGGACAAACAACGTAGACGCTATACTGAAATAAAGTGCATAAAATGGTAGGGTCACCTATTTTTCATCATTAATGTAGGGAAGCATTATTGACTAGAAACTAAACTGTCTCCAAAGGCATAGTTAACTTTATTAACTGTTGATGGGACATCTGGTATGTCAGGCTGAGAATGTACACAATGGATGAAGGTCCCTCAGTTGTGCATTTTTTATTAAACTAGAACACATTTGAGCTGGTTTTGTGAGCTCTAATTTCTACTTTGTAGTTCTATAAATAGTTGTGTTGTGATACAAAGGGCTGTGGAACTTGAAAAGTTGGTCCTAAGTGAGCCTGGGCTGTAGCATGTTCAGCAAAGCAACATAAGTTAGACTCCAAAGGTAAGAAGAAGTCAGTGAAAAAAAAAAGAGAGATCTAGTCATACTGTAGTCTGAGGAAAAATTATTTTAAATGTCTTACCTGCATTCACCATTACTGGCTTGGTATCTGTGGCATCACAAGCACTGGAGAATTTTGTATGCAGCTCTTGATTTATCCAATACAGTGACAGATAATGAAAGGGGTAAAGAAGCAAGATGCATTTAAGGCACATTTTTAGAAAATAGTGTTTTGGCATTGTGAGTGTTGATGTTGTTATGCCAACATTACCAGATTAGGTAGACGTGAAGTCAATCATATGGGGATTATCAGTTTTGATTTTGACCCACAGATTTTATTTTGTTTTATAAAAATTTAAAAGATTATTTATTTATGTTGTTGGCTATGTAACCATCCAAGGATAATGACTGTGACGGCATTGAACTCTGTTCTCATGGGCCTGTTTGCATATGAATTACATTATGTGTGAGTGAGAACGGAAGCTTCAAAGCCATGACTAGTTTTCAGCTGTTTAAGTACCTCAGTGGTATTGCGCCCAGAAGGACAACCCAGAAGATCTTGGTTCAAGTCCTAGCTGCACTATATACATCTTTAGTTGTTTTCTTCTAGTCTTTGACTAGGTCTGTGCTTCCAAAACCACCTAATTGATGTAACAGTTTGAGTTCTGGTCCTGAGATCTTGATGCATGCTTTCATTTCCCTCATTGCCTGAGTGCTTGTGCATTGTTTGTGGGAAGAAGGTGCTGTTGTACTTGATAAATGCTCTGTTGTGAGCCTGGTTTGTGATTGAAAAGGGGCGTGGGGATCAGCCACTCACCTGGTAAATATAAATAAACCAAGTGCAGTTGTACTGCTTCTGTTTTCATTTGTCTGGTTCTGTGTGTGTTATCTCCATCTATCACACACACATACACACACACACTCAGATACCATTTCTTATGAGTAAAGAAGGGCGCAATAATTTAGATTAGTTACACTAGGACTGCATATCCCTGATTATTATGTCATTTTTTCTTTAATTTTAAAGAAACATTTTTGAAGATGTATTCATATAAAACAAGTCCAGTTTTATCAGAAAGTTCATTTTGAACCTACTTTTGTGAAATCCTATTTTATATTGATCATTTATAGCCAAAATAGGGAACTGTTATAATGAGATCTGTTTGTGAGCTGCTGTAATATATAATAGCATCTAAGTCCCAGAATGTTTACCTTTTTCATATACTGCTACAGAGTTAGCCAGCATACCTTAGGGATACCCTGTGAGCAAAACCACAAATAGGATGATAAGGTCTTCTTTAAATTTCAGCAAACACTCCAGTATGAAACTGTCCCTATAAAATGCTTTTCTATCCCTTACTACACAAAATGGAAGTTGCCCCAGCTATACATCTTTTTAACAGTTTCCCATCATCAGTCTCACTACAAACCTTTTGGTTTATTTGAAGCCTCGCATACATTTCTACTTGAATTCATTGCATGATGCTCAGCAGTCAGCCATGCCAAAATTCATACTTCCCCAAGAGAGGTACATTTTAGGATCATAGAAGATTACTAGGCTTTCGACCCAGAGGTCATTTCAAGCATAGCCATTTCATCCCAATGTAATACCATAGCAATGCTAGTCAATTTCCAAGTTGCAATTAGTAATGACTGCCCATGTCCAGGAATGTTGTGGGCACTATCCCCTGTAAGAATTTATGGTGTCCCACCCATTCATCCAGGTTCCTCTTGAATAGTGTCATAGAGGTGCTCTGTTTCACATGAACTGGTAGCCCATTCCAAAGATGCAGCAGTTGCTGGGAGACAAATCTGTCCCTCCAGCATGTCCTATTTAAGTTGCAGGCCATATTTAGGTCTCTGGATTGGATACATCTAGTCCTGTTTGATTTATGGATGTGCAGGAAGTTCATTAGGTTTGGGTCT
This sequence comes from Protopterus annectens, assembly GCF_019279795.1. Taxonomy (NCBI): domain Eukaryota; kingdom Metazoa; phylum Chordata; order Ceratodontiformes; family Protopteridae; genus Protopterus; species Protopterus annectens. The sequence goes on from NC_056747.1 coordinate 596,946,432, forward strand.
GACGCTGCTCCGTAAGACAGGCATACTTTTCCCCCATAAGAAGTCTATATGATACAGATTATAGTGACAGGGACTTTAGCCAGTCTGTGTAAGGCATGTGCTGGAGTCTCTTGATCCTCTTTGTTATAAACCTCTGAGGTCTCTACAATTGCTGCAGGTGCTTTGTACACTGCATGCCGAATGGGGCATTATACTCAATTATGGGTCGGATTAGTGCCAAATATAGAGGGGTTATAACCTCTTTTGCTCTCAAGGTGATGCCTTTACCAATCAAGTGTGCTATGTAGAAAGCCTTCCTTACTACAGTAGACACATGGTGGCCAAAGTTAAGGTTGCATCAACTTGTGAACCCAGATCCCTTACCACTTTGTGGGTACTTAGGATATTGTTGTTGATATGATTGTGTGAAGGGACATTGTTTATGCTGAAGGGAATGATGATGCATTTCTTTGCATTCAGTTTGAGACTGTGACCAAGACAGCAGTCGTTGGTCTGCATAAGGCTCTCCTGGAGTATACTGACATCATTTGGGGATTTAATAATCGCACCCAGTTTGCAGTTGTCCGCAAACTTGGTCAGCCACAACCCTTTAGTTTTGACATGAACTTTTGAGAAGTATATACCAAACAGTAGGGGGCCCAGTACTGACCCCCTGTGGCACCCCACTGGTGACAGGTCTGCTGGTTGCTGTGGAGTCACCCACTTTGATAGTGTGTGTCCAGTTTGTGAGCCAGTTGGCAACCCATCTTACAACAAAGGGGTCTACATTTAAGTTTATGCCAGAGTGTGGGATTGTGTCGAAAGCCTTCCAAGTCGAGGTATGCTATGTGCACAGATTTGCCCTTGTCAATGGCCCTGGTCACATTTTCGAAGAAATCCACCAGATTTAGCAGGCAGGATCTGCCTTTGATGAAGGCAAATTGGGTTGGATCCAAGGCTTGGAGGTTGTCTCTGTCTTTATCTTTGAGGTCCATAATGATAGGTTCCATGGCCTTACAGATAATATGTTTTCCACGAGTGGTATACATTAACACATTCCCCAGGAGAGAAACATTTTAGTACATTCTCTGCAATTTGGTGTAAATCTTATTTTGAAAACAGAAGTTGTCAAACAGAATTAAGAATAATCTCTCTACAGAAACATCACCTCCCAGTGGTGGATTTTTTGGACCAACACTGACTTTTTTATTCTTCACGTATATGGTGGTTCAAATTGACAGGGTCTGTGGCAAAGTTAATAATACAGCATGCACTGAATTAGCTTTTGTTACCTGTTTGTTCTGTTTCAGATTAAGGTATTCCATTGTGTGCCTGTCTTGGTTATCACTGGCAAGGGTCTCCAGACAAGACTACTACCTATTGAATAAGTAATTATTTAAATCTGGAATGTTATTTTTGCAGTATACACTAATTTAGAACACTAATTTCATTTAGTAATTAGTTCATTCTCCTTCAAGTTAAGTTACAGTGTTTTTACATCTGTAACATTTTTCCATATTAAAATCTGGCTCCCCTCCTGGGGTTTTGACTCTGTTGAGAGGAGAAGCCTGTATACCCTTGTGATTTTTAAAGTTATGCTGCATGGAAGTTTGTGCTTCTGGCAAGGTTACCCTTGCAAAACTGCTGTTAAGAGGAGGGGCAACTTTCCAAGATGGAGAGAGTATCTTTAGACAGCCAACCTGGTGTAGTAATCTTTGTTTATAAAAAGAGGAACAGGAGCATATTTTCCCAGAATGAAGTGAAAGAGACTATATCTAACAGAGTCTCCTTTGATTCAACAAGAGCAGTGCAAATTCTATCCTCACAATGGAATAGTAGATTGGGGTCCTTGCCCTTGCACAGGAATTAGGTGGGTATTGAGAAATTGTGAATCAGTATGTATTTTATTGAACATGAAAAGGTATATGGCCAGGTATTTCAGAATCTGTTATAACGGATGCAACAAAATGGGGTCCCATGACTACTGTTGCACAGGTTGAGAACATATTTGGGGGACAGGAGTTGTGCACAAATTGCCATTATTCATTTAAACATTTTCATTGTGGGCATAGGACAGTGGCATGTCCTGTCTCCCTTTCTCTTAGTGATTTCTATAAGTTTTCCTTTTTACAGCACTATACAGGCCTGGAAAATACCAGTTTGCGATGACAGAGATTCAGTCTTTTTAATATGAAGATAATGCTGTCCTGCTGGCCTCAGGTGACTATGATTACTGCTGTGATTCACTGCTTACAATGAAATAGCTGAGATGAAAATCAGAGGTTATGTACCTTCCAGAAGACAATACATTACTCTGTACATGTTTTCTGCGCTGCTATAAATTTGGAGCATTTGCCACAAGGTGCTCATCACGCAGCAGTGCCCTGTACAGTAGCAAGCACGTAGAAAGCAATATGTTCTTTGTGTTTCACTGTTGTAGTCCTGACTTGTGGGATTTCCTGCCATGGAAGCCCTTGGCTGGCCCGTTTACCAGAGGAAAAATTTCCCTCCTCCTTAGGCTGGCAGATGTCCTAACTGACATTAGTGTGCTTGGGTATATAGAGAGCCAGCTGATGTCATGATATCAGTCTCTTCTTGCCATCGGAGCCCGAAGCAGTGTTTCAGTGTGTTGGTCGGTCCACACCAGAGAAAAGTCATTGGAAAGATAAGTACCTGATGGGGAACTCCTTTCTTTTGCTTTAAATACATGTCAGATAAACTAAATAATTTTCTCCACTGCGGTAAGCAAATCCCACACAGAGACTTCACCTTGCTTTGTGTCACCTGTTTAGTCCCAGATCACTACGTCCCTAGTTGCCACTTTTGTGCCCACTTTAACTCTAGGACAATCAGACATAAGGCTGAGATTTTAGCTAGATTCCTTAGTCTTGAATCTTCTCATCAGCATCCAATGGCGTCTGCCAGCCATGTGGAGGTTGGGCAGCCTAGGAATAAGAGGGAAAAAATCCAAGCTTAGGCCCTGGGATGACAACCATTCTCCATCTATTTCTCTTTCTAGGCTTGTGATTGTTGAAGCAGGTGAGGTGATTTCACAGCCCACTTCTGTGCCTGGCGTGGTGGTGCGGGACTTTGTTGAGACCCATTCGGAGTTCAACATGTTGTCAGCTCCCTTTACTTCTGCACAGACCCTTGCTTTTAGCTCATCCATTGGGTCCAGGGCCATTCTACAGGCCTCAGCTTCCGAAGAGCACTCTCTACCAGTGACGTTCCTTTATGGCTTCAGCCTACACTGGATTATCTTTCTTCTAAAGAGACAGGTGGTAGGATGTCAGACGTCCCTAGGTCCTAGGCCAAAGTGACTCCTAAGAAAAGTACTGCTGAAGGGCCTTTGCCCAGGTCTACTGGTTACCTTTCTCAGGGATACCAACAGGACTTAATTAGACTAGCTGAAGACCTGATCTCCTTAGTTAGGTCCAGATAAGCACCCAGGGATGCCTCCCCAGATAAAAGGAAGAGGGATCCTACTTCTAAAGCTTTCCCAGATCCTTTTCAATCTGTGGAGGATTCAGACCTAGAAGCTTCTAGTTCTGAAGAAGGACCCTCCCTCACTTCTTTTGAGGATTCAGAGTCAGAGGGGAACCTGGCCTCTGCCCCAGAGGAGAGACTCTCCATGCTATAAGGGAACATCTTCAGTGGAAAGCACATGAGTACCTTCAGTCAAAAAAGAGAATTAGAGAGTTCCTGGACCTGACAGAGCACAAACCTCTTACTATTCCACCAATCTTAGAGGTGGTTGAGGATGTCTTCCAAGACTCCTCCTTGAATCTTGACTCTCTTCCCCAAGCCTGTCATAAACCAGACAGGTTTTATAGGGTACATGACTCCCATAAATCCCTTTTTCAAAAACCCAGCTGCTGATTCAGAGGTGGTCACCCCAGGACCTAAAGTGGCTAGAGCCAGTTCCTCTAGAAACCCTCTAACTACTGATAAAGAGAACAGGGCCCTTGATAGATTTGAGTCAAAAGGTTTATACATCAGCCAACCTTACTATGAGGGTTCTCTACTTTCAATTTCACATGATTAAGTATCATTAAACATTCTGGATCAGATAAAACAAAAGGTCTCTTCACTGTTGGATTAGAAACCTCTCTAGAGAGCTTTTGGATCTCTGCCACTCCAGTTCTCAGGTAGCAAAGCCTTCCTTACACTGTGGATCTGGTGGATCTGATGCTATGGAGGCTTCTAGCTGGGCAGCTGCCACTGGCTGAGTTGTTAGAAGGCATGCATGGCTTAGGGAGCAGTCTCTTCCTGACCATGTTAAATGTAACCTTCTTGATGCTCCCCTTGATGAGTAATTCCTCTTTGGCCCTAAAGCTGAGGCTGTTCTTTAAAAGATGGAGGACAAAGCTAAAGCTATGCAGAGTGTGAAAGACTTCCTCCAAGTTCAGCCTCCTAGGATTACTAGGAACTTCCCCACTAAACACTGGTCCTTTCCCTCCCAACTAGAGGCATAGGAAAACCCAGTGGCTGCAGAGACTCAGGCAATGGACCTCAGAAACTTCCAGGCAAGGGAGTCCTAGGTCCTGTAAATAAGTAAATATAGAGCAAATACCTTGCAGGCTGACAAGCTTAGAGCAGCTATTTGGGCCTCGAGCAGCAGTACATATAGATTTAGCAGAATTCAGTATTGTGCAAATATTAAAGTTAGTTAAATTTAGTACTGTTCATCATAATCTGCCCCAGTAAAGCACCCTTAATAGCTTTCTTACTCTAATATACCACACCCTTGTAGCTCACCAATCAATGGACTGAACAGCATGGATATGAATTCCCTAACTTCTCTGTAGCCAGCTTGGTGGATATGGGCATCTTGAGACAATGCAGCAATTGTCTCATGATCACTGACAACCCCTTAATCCTTAAAGAAACAGACACAGTATGTGAAAGGTGTACTTACACAATGACACTGGAGGCTAAATTCTCACATACAAGCACACATCAGGTTGTCAAAACCACATACACAACACCTACCTCACATGCACAATACATGCATAGACTAATGTATGCTGAGGTACTTAAAAGCAATCTTCCTAAACAACAAAGATTTCATAGACTGCTTGTTGGCAAAGCGATGCCTCAGCAAGCCTATTCAGAAAAAAACAATTAACACCACACATACAGTCACTCTCAGTGGAACCCCAAACACTAAGTCCCTAAGGCAAGCAAACCCCCTTCCCAGGACTCTTGTCATAGGAAACGCCATTGTAAGGCACACTTATGCCCACTAACTAAGATGAACAAGAAGAAGAAAATGGTTAGTTGGTTATCTGGAGCCAGGACCTGCCAAATCATGCACGCACTCCAGTCATTACACCTCAGGAGGTAATATGATTCCATCATAGTCCATGTAGGTGTAAATGAGTGAGACATACCTCCCTGGAGCATATTAAGAAAGACATTATGGAGATCTCAGATTATGTGTCACAGGCTTCTGCGAGCCTGATATTGAGCAGCATATTACCATTACAGAGAATGATGCCACAATATGAACAAAAGATGGTTGATTTTAACAATTGGCTGTCTTTCTGCTTTCATTCTAAGGGGATCCAACGTTTTTCAGCTTAGGAGGACATAGTTAACAGACAACATCAGTGGTGCAGTGGTTAGCGTTGCCGCCTCACAGCAAGAGGCTCTCCGGTTCGATCCTCAGCTGGGGTGCCTTCTCTGCGGAGTCTGCATGTCCTCCCTGTGGTCGTGTGGATTTCCTCTAGGTGCTCCAGTTTCCTCCAATATCCCAAAGACATGCTGTAGGTGGATTGGACACTCTAAATTGGCCCTGAGTGTGAGTGCGTGCATGTGTGTGCCTTCTATGGGAGGTTGGGCACTGGGCTGGCAACTCAACACCGGTAAAACTCCACTGCCAATCATGAGCGGACAGGTGATCCACTGTGGTGACCCCTAATGGGAAAAGCCGAAAGAAGAAGAAGATCACTTTGCCAAGGATGATCTGTACCTGGCCCCTTTAAGCTTCCAAATACAGCTAAAACTTTATCACCTCAACAGTTCTTTTTATTTAGAAAATGTCAAATTAACAAACCTACCAGCATAGCAAAAGCAACTCAACTGAACCTCAAGATTTTACTGCTCAATGTCAGAAACCTGAAGAAAACACTACACTCCCTCCTCACACTCAAGAATATAGACAGCTGTGCAGTTACTGAGACATGGTTTAAACAAATCACCCTGGTGGCATCCCATATTAAACAGGATATGCAAGAAAAGGAAGAAAATACGGCAAAAATCAGGAAGGGTAATTTCCAGAAAGATATAAACTCTTTCATTAGACTAAATAGACAATTAAAAGGGCTAATTAGGTCAAACAAAGCCATCTTTGAGGTTAAGAAAGCCACCCACATGAAAAATATCCTTGGAGCATTCAGCTATGTCAGAAATGTCAAGGGCAGGTCACAGCAGAGTGTGCTGGGCTGGTGGTTAATGGTGCAACAAACACTGAGTGTGGAGATGTAGTAAACCTGCTAACAGACAAATTCATTATCAACTTTACTGCCAGCCACCCCCAAGAAATACCCACAAATGTAACCCTTCCAACTATAATTATGGTGCATATACTGGCTGTGCTCACTAAAGCCAAGAACACAGCTTCAATGGGTCATGATAACATCCTGGGATGCATCCTGATCAGTCTAAAATATGACTCATCAGGACCCCCTGAAGTCTGTATTTAACAATATTCTTATAACAGGCTTTGTGCCATGAGAATGGAAGACTGTAATGGTCATCCCCCTTCATAACAGAGCAGACCCATCAGTCTGACTAGTCTTGTTCAGAAAGCCATGGAAAGAATTATCATGGAAATCATCAACAAGGACAACAAAGACCTTCAGATACTTGATTCATCCCAGTCTGGCTTTGTCAAAGGAAGGCTAAGCTTACTGTAACTGGTGTGTTTTTTTTTGAAAAGGTCAGTAAGGCAATGGATGAGGGGACAAGGTTCATACTGCCTACCTAGATCTGGCTAAAGCATTTGATACTCTACCCCAACAAACTTATGGAACTAGGCATAAACCCCTTTATAACACGCTGGATAACCAGCTGGCTCACGGATAGACCCAAGAGGTTAAGATCAGTGAGACCACCCCTACAGAGAGGCCAATCACCAGTGGAGTCCCTTAGTGCACTTTACTGGGCCTGCTCCTCTTTGGCATCTACTTCTCAGAATCCAAAACTAATCTCAATGGCCTCTGGCTGACCAGGTTTGCAGGCAACTGCAAACTCGGAGCAGTCATTGAATCCCTCAAAGATGAGAACATCTTTCAGGTAGGTCTAGCACAGACAAATGATTGGTGCCGAAGGCATAGCTTAAAACTAAATACTTATTGTACCTTTTGGGAAGTTGGCCACCCCGGGTAACTAAATTATAAATAATACACCCTTAAATGTTGATTAACTAGTCAGGGATCTGAGAACTCAGATAAATAGTATACTAGCCTTCAACTAACATGTGCCCAAGGTAGTAAGAAAAGCCTTCTATGATGCTCAACTTATAAGTATGGTCATGGCTTCTAGGTCAGTAGTGGTCATTGTACCACTGTTCTTGGCCCTTATCAGAACATCGTAGAGTATAATGCCCCCTTTTTTATGTTCCTGAACAGACACATGCAGCAACTGGAATGTCTACAAATGTTTTTTACAAGAAGAATGCAAGGAGTAAGCACAATGCTCTACGCTGATTGCCTCAAAGCCGTGTCTAGCTACTCTATATCATGCAGCCTTCTGAGAAGGGATCTTTGCCTGGCATGCTAGACATGCCTCATCCCTATTTTGATGTACCTTTTGCACATCCACAAAACAAACAGCATAACAACTATTAAATAAAAATATCTAAATTTTGCTTGGAACCTAAATATGGCATATTGGAGAGAACGATAGGTTTCTCACAGAATTCACATTCTCAGGAACTGGTTCCCCATCCATGTGAATCAGAGTTCCATCCTAACCCTATTTAAATGTGATAGATGGGTAAATGGAAATTCACCCCTGGTCTGGCATCTATACCTCTGATGGAGTCACTAAATCACCCCTATGTAAATCAAATTTGTGGGTCACATTTGGGTTGTATGGCTTGGTTTATAAGGGCCCTAGTGGATATTAGCCTAATATACACATATGAACCTATTAAGCAGAGCAGTTTCAGTATCTTGGCATCTTATTCACAAGAGTGAACACTGCCAGAAGACTGTATAAAACAGACAATCAGGAGCATGATAAGGGAACCGCTAGACACCAGGGATTACATTACAAGTGTCATAATGGCATCAATGTCAAAACAGGAATCAGAGGTTGGGAGTAACCACTGGACACCAGGGATTAATGTTTAAAGTGCCCTAATGGGATCATGGTGGGAGATACACTAGACCACCAGGGAATAAGTGTTATAATACACCAACATTACTGCAGGGACCAAGGGTGGGAAAATAGACTAAACACTAGGGAAAACTCCATAAAGTGATGTAAGACACAGGATAACATAACTGGATTGGTGGGGGGACCACTGGATAGACTCTAATATGCTGTAATGGCACCAACCACGGTACAGGGACTGGGAGGCGGGAGAACCACCAGACACCAGGGAATACATTTTAAAGTGCCATAATGACTCCAGCAGTAGTATGCAGAATGGGGGTGAAGGGAACCATGGATGCCAGGGATAAAGTGAGGTGCTGTAATGGCACTGACATCATAATAAGGATTTGGGGCACCATTAGACCACCAGGGCCTAATACATATGTGCTATGATGGCCCAAAATTAATATGGGAGTGGGAGAACAATGGGAGGGTAAGGACAGGTACAGGGACTGTGATCTCTACGTGTGCATGTGTGTGTGTGTCTGAATGGGAGATGCCACTCACTACATGAGCAGCAGGTTATTATCCAATGTGCAGATCAGACATGATATGCACATTGCTGCAGTAACTGATTCAGGAAACTTGCAAAATTAGCCAATAATGAGACCTTAGTTCATCATGACTACCACGTTTCTGAGATGCAAATGGGCATATTGCGCTGGAAGGGCCTTTCTAAAACAAGCTGTATGTCTCGTGCTATAAACTTTAATGAATCCCTTGGTAGATATCAACTTATTCAGTGATTTTTTTTTAGTATTTTATTTAATTTTCCTTAGGATATAAGCAGAACAACATACCCAGTTACAATGTATGAAATTAACAAAAAAATTGCACAACAGACATATTTAAGGCAGTACATAAAGTATGGAAAAAGCCTTTTCTTAAAAACAAACCTATTTAAACAAATGGCAACACTTTTCAAATACTTAAGGATGTCTGCTTAATCATATAAATAATTGCAGTTGTAGCTTTACTCTTCAAGTACAGTAGGAGAGATGAGGTATGGGATGTCAGTTCACCAGTGCTTCATGACTTATTAAAAATGAATTATTAAAAAAAGCCTTTCTTTACAAGAGTAGGCCAACGTTTAAGTAAATGTTTTGCAAAAGCATAGGTAAATGTATTTATTGTTTGTTAAACACGTAGATGGGCTGGTCAGTTACCATTGTCATCCACAACCTGGGCCACATTGCAGATGCAACAAAAGTGCAATTTCAAAGAAAAGACTGACTAATATTTACCTTACAGAGAATAAGCAAATTAAACTGAAATTTCAAAAGAAAAAGCCAGCAAATATTTACATTGCACAGAACAAAACACTTGTATGGGAACGCAAGTCTAACAACAATATATCCATAGTATTGTATAAAAGTAGCTTGTACAGTGACTGAATTTTTTTTTAGCTTAGGTGAACATAAACAAACAAGACTTAAACCACATTGCTTTATGAAAAAATGCTAACATAATGGCCATAATATGTGCTATAAGTTTTTACATGCATAAGGTAGATAAAGAATGCAATAATAGAAAAAAATTAAGTTTGATATTCATGTGTCAAACAATTTAAGGCTTCTTTTTCTTCAGTGTTGTGAAGTGACTTGAGTATACGGTTATGCTACCCAGAGAAAATGATAATTTATTTTTTCTTGCAATGGCAATTCATAAGTCAAACTATATAGTAAATAGTGATTTGAGCTGTGTGGAACATTCCCTGCAAATCAAAGAAAAATATGATAACACTATGGTCAATTTATTTATTACATTACATTCTGCAACCAGGAAATTAAAATAGAGGAAAATAAAATAGAAGTGATATCCCGTGTAGCAATCTTGCATCATGAGAAGCTTATTCAGTGAATACAGAACAATCACTTTACATAAAATACTACATTAGAGCTTATTTACCTACAAGTAAATGACTTACTGTAATCATATGTAGAAAACAATAGCTACCCTTTCAAAAACAGAAGCATTCTGGGCTAGATATGAGACAAAGGTTTATTGCCTTTGTCTTGGCTATGTTATTCAAATATGCATGATATATAGCCAATCTTTGAATCTTATGAAATCAGTTTGTAGTAGTATTAGAGTTTGTATGCTACTAATAGGAATGTTATCTTGTCTGCATTAACATTTGGTTGTCCCTGTCTTGTTCTATTTCAAGTGTGCTCGCCACTCACCTCAGTCAATTTTATTTTCAATCAGGAGTGATTTCCCTCACCTGAGTTATGCACCATGTGAGAAGAACTCCCCTCTCCTGCTGGAATGTGAAAAACTGTTCTATAGTGCGTTCATACAGTAATTTACCTCACTCAGTTTTATTCCCATGTAAGTATGTTTTCCCTCACCTGAGTTATATGCCATGTGAGAAGAACTTCCCTTTCCTGCTGGAACATGGAAAACAATTCTATAGTGTGCTCATACAGCAATTCACCTCATTCAATTTTATTTCCAGTCAAGAGTGTTTTCCCTCACTTGAGTTCTGCACCATGTGAGAAGAACTTTGCTCTCCTGGTGGAACGCGGAAAACAGTTCTATAGTGTGCTCATACAGCAGTGTATGTTGTTCCATGGTGAAATATGCTGTTACATGCATTTTGATGTTGAAACAAAGTAATAGTTGTTGAGTGGCGAGCACACTTACAGGGATGTTAGTGCTAGTTTCCCCAGTTCTCCCATGTACTTTTATAATGTATTACACAGTCTTAAGTCCTAAACAAGCTCCTAGGGTACATTCATATACCCCACCAAACAAGTTTACCTTATTTCACTGCTTCTGATTTTGTGGATAAAGGAAGGGTACTTGATTAATGCAATTTTGCCACTGATTTGTGGTCTGTGCTGGCTGATAGTTTTTTTTTTTTTTTTTATATAGCTTTTGGGTTTTCCATTTGCCAGGTCCGCTGAATGATTCTCAAGTAATTACAAATTCTCCAGAAGGACTGTGGCTGGGACTGCAAGCCCTCCCCTTCCTGAGGTCCACGGTGCCTCTATAAATTGTACAAACTTATCGGGCACCATTTTTAAAATATTATCTTGCCAGCATTAGCATTCTGTTGTCCCTGTCTCATCCTATTTCAAGTGTGCTCACCACGTAAATTTTATTTTGCTGTTTAAATGTACTCTTTGCTTTTATGTTCTGTCTATTTACGGAGACTCCATGTGTTAAGTTGTGGACTTTTAAAATTGAAATTGGGTTAGGATAAAGTTTTGCTTGATCCAGTCAGCTGACTGATAAGCATAGTCGCCTATTTACTTATTTTGAATGCTTTAGCCTAACCTTGGTATTACTTGAATTTGTTGTACTTTAGCTTACTTATTTGTTGAAAATCTACTACTCCATGTTTACCAAGCAAATTAACAGCAAGGCTTGCGCATTTACTCTTTATTGCTTGCAATTGTGCATTTGTAATGTGACTATGTGACATAGACTGTGAAAAAATATGTGTGAGATAACAATTCTCTTGATGCTATGTTTACTGGGTTGCTGTGAAGCTTTTCTCTTGCTCTTTTACAGTGTAACTGTTTCTTCATATTTAGCTAGGTCCCACACTAAACCACATCCACTGTAGCTAATGTGATTTAATTTCATATATGTTGCCTCTGGTAAGGCTCCAGCTTCCTCTGCTGTATCCCGCTAATTCCTGTCTCTTCTACTTTTTTAGTTATAGTCACTTCACTCAGTTTTATTCCCAGTCAAGAGTGTTGTCCCTCAGCTGAGTTCTGTGCCGTGTGAGAAGAACTCCGCTCTCCTGCTGGAATGCGGAAAAAAAGTTCTATAGTGCGCTCGTACAGCAATGTATGTTGTTCCATGGTGAAATATGCTGTTGCATGTGTTTTAATGTTGAAACAAAGTAATAGTTGTTGAGTGGTGTTCACACTTACAGGGACATTAGTGTTAGGTCCCCCCTTCTCCCATGTACTTTTATAGCTTATTACTTAGTCTGATTAAGTCCTAAACAAGCTTCTAGGGTATATTCATTTACCCAACCAAACAAGTTTAGCTTATTTCAGTCATATTTTACTGCTTCTGTTTTTCTGGATATGTCAATAGGGTTAAATCTAAGGAAGTGTACTTGATTTATGCAATTTTGCCACTGGCCTGTGGTCTCTGCTATCTGATAGGCTTTTTTTTGTAGCTTCTGAGTTTTCCGGTCACCAGGGGGTTTTTTTGTAGCTTTTGGGTTTTCCGGGCACCAGGTCCCGCCAGCTCCATTCACCCTCACTGCACTCTGGCTCACTCCATTTCTCTACTCCACTACCAGTTCCCACCCACCCCAGGACATCTGAACTTATATCTAGCTAGCCAGTCCCCACTAAGTTTCAACCAGTTACATCACAACACATCTTCTCTACACACCCACACCACACATATCATCCACATGCCATAGGACACTTACCTATTCCTCTTTGTTACCCTTTATATCCAGTTACTCTGCGCATACTCTCTGCATCTTTATAACACAGTTAGCACCCAAACCATCTCACCTCCACACTTCAATTACCAAACTTTCCTTTTCCCTATTTTAGCTCCTACTATAGTACCATCCCCTTCAAACGCAGACACACCAGTTACCAAACCCACATCTTATTACTTAATATACTTCTTTCACTTCCTACATTGTATTATATACTCTGAGTCACACTTTACCTGTCCACAAGTCTCTCCTGTATAAGACTTTACATTACTTTTCCCTTTTCTAAATCGCCTCCTTCTTCTCCTATACAATGACTCCTATTGACACTAAATGCCTACGAATGCTGTCCTTACACACTATCATCTGCACTCTCCTAATGCTATCTATTACATAACTTCCTTTCAAATTCAACTGCACAACACTTTCTCTTCTCCTTCAACCCCACCACCCATTAGCTCTCAACCTTGTAATTGCTTAGGATACTTTCCAAACAAATATCTTCCACTTTTTCTAAAATCTCAAACTTCTCTGAAATATACCAGACTCATAACTAATCTCTCTAAACGTCTTTTATACTTCTCTACACAACTAAAGCTGTCTTTGGATATGCACCCAAACCCTGGTCCTGAATATGACCAAAAGCAATCCACCAACCCCTCCACTCTACCACTCAACACAAGGACATTAACTTCTAATAGCTCTAACCTCCTGCTCATTAACATGAATGTCATGAGCATAGTCAATAAAATACACAAACCTCATGCCAACCTATCACTTTACTCCCCTGATATCCTAGTTCTAACAAAAACATGGTTAAAACCTGAAATTACAACAATGAAATTCTTCCTCCGGGTTATAATATACATAGAAGTGACAGGAAAAACAAGCGTGCAGGTGGTATAGCCTTAGTGTATAAACAAAATGTAAAAGTAGAACTTAGAGAACCAAGCATGCCTGATTTTTAGTAATATTGAGGGTACTGCTTACCAAACTTGAAATAAACTGCAAGAAATATCTGACCATAATAGGTACTTATATTCCTACTGGCAATAATCCCAACATAATAGAGGATTTTTTACACTGGTTATCACTAACATTCCCACAAGAAATCATCACAATGGGTGACTTTAATACTGACTGGTACTCCTATGACTCTAATAACCCCATTAACTATATTAATATGCATGGCTTCACCCATGTCATACAATCCACAACCAGAAATAAACAAGGCTACCAAAATGGATTCTATTCTAGATTGGATTCCAATTAACAAACCTGCTCAAGCCTACCAATCAGGCTGTCTCCCTAATAGCATTAATGATCATTTCCCATCATATTGAGACACCATCTTCATCCCCACAAATACACTACCTACCATCAAATTTACAATAAAAAGCACTTAATTGCCCAAACCTTTAACTCCATATTACAAAACTGTGACTGCACTCCACTCAAAACAGTACCCCTAGATACAGCTGTGGATTATTTCAACTCTACTTTCCCTGGGATACTAAACAAATTAGCCACATGTGGAACTGCTAGAGTGAAATCCAACTTCTCCCCTTGGCTAATAAAAATACTAAAAATGTATTCAAACTAAGAGATAAAGCCTGGACACTGTGCCACACCAACAAAAATCAAGTTAACCTAGAACAGTATAGACAACTTTGAAATAAAGCCAAAACCCAGGTCAAACCAGAGAAAAAAACATACTATACAGCAAATGAACCACAACAGTCCTAAAAAAAGCTGGTCTGCCATAAATAAATTCCACCAGCCAGGCCAATCCTCCATTCCTACCCCATCAGCCACTAACAATATCGATAGCATAGCTGCACAATTTAACTCTGTCTTTACAAATACTGTATGCACACTTACTAAGACCCACTGCAATGTACCTCCAACTATCCCAAATATAGCCAAAGACACAATAGACTCCATCCCTTTTAAATCTATCCAAGCCTACACCATAAAAAATACTCTCTAAACTAAATCCCACAACCCTTGCAGCTGATAACCTACCCTCTGAATTCTTAAGACTAGCAGAGGATGCCATCTTCTATTCAGTCTCTCTTCTCATTAACCACTCTGTATATGAACAACACATTCCTCTTATCTGGAAAATATCTTACATAATCCCTCTGCACAAAGGTGGCAGCTCTATTGAGTTCTCCAGTTATAGACCCACAGCAATTTTATCACCCCATCCAAAGTCTTAGAAAAATGCATTCATGTGCAGCTCTGTAACAACCTTTTATCCAATAATCTCCTTTCTAGCACACAGCATGGTTTCTGCCTAGATCATAGTACTGCAACTGCCCTGCTCAGCTTTACCAGTACTATCAACCAACATAGAAGTGATGGGAATCTGGTATCCTCCATCTTCTTGGACCTATCCAGAGCAGTTGGTACTGTTTCTCATCAGAAACTACTTGGTGAACTTTCCTTCGTAAAATTCAATCACTCATCACTTGTATATTTCCATAGTTACTTAATTAACTGACAACAAGCTGTCAAATGGCAACATGATCTGTCTTCCTTTTTACCTGTTACCATGGGGGTCCCCAAAGATCAGTTCTAGGTCCTCTACTTTTCAGTATATTTACCAATAGGCTTCATACAACCACTTGTCTAACCTCCATTGTCCAGTATGCTGATGACTCTACTGTTGTCTGTGATGCACCTACCCTGAAAGAACTCAAAGCGAAGACGCAACAGTCCTTGCTTGCTGTTGAAGCCTGGTCATCAGACTCACAACTAATCCTGAATGCATCTCTTAAGCAAAGTCACTGTAACCAAATAATCTAATCCTGCAAGTGACTCTATATTTGATTAGTGGAGCTAAATTAGGAATCCACATCCCACTACCACTGAAATCCATTCAGTATGTAAATCCATTTAAAACACAATCAAAACTTCACCTATCAGATTAATGGATCTGCTCGTGTATATCTCAAAGATTAATGCCAACTTGATCTTCAGCTTGCTATATTGTCAAACCATTTCTCTTTGCTCTGAATCCTATAACCCACAACCAATCTTCACCAATAGCTGAACAGTTTTACTAGCTACTCTGAGCCATATACTTAGTTTATGTGACACTGCTCACTTCTACCTGTATGCTTCTAATATAAACCTTATGATAGCTATATATAATTGTCTGTGAACCTGCTTAATACCACACCTCTTAACTGAACTATTAACATTTCTGCCCTACCGAGTTCCTTCCCTGACTTCTATTTCTAAATACTAATGAGAAGATCTAACTGTTTGACAAATCCAAAAGCTCGTCAAAGGCTCAGTGTTCAACATCTACTAAGTGCACAAGTATATAATATAATAGTTGCCTTTGCTTCATATGAATGTAGTCTAATTAGCAAATGTGCATGTAATTCTTAATTTATATTACTTAATGTGTGTTCATGCAATTACTGAATGTCTGCTTAAAATTTATCGCAATATTTTTTAGCTTTTCTCCCTAGCCCTACACTCAAAAAGTGTTTTTTTTTTTTTACTAAACCCAGTTGTATGAACCTGGTAAAATAAACAAAATACATACATACATAGTTACCTACATAAATAAGTAAATGATCACAAAGAATATAGTATCCCATTATAGATTTCTATGTTACCCCTTCCTGAGGGAAATAGGATGAAGTCGATACAGAAAAAAAATGTAGTTATACAGTTCCTGTCTGTCAAATACTACCAAATCCATTCAAGGGCCTCAATAACCATCTCAAAATCCTATAGGATCTTAACTATATTGTGATGATTTATAAAATGAAACACTTTTTCAATAATTATAAAAAGCTCCATGCTAATTTTAGAAACATCTTATGTGTTGCAATCATGTGTTTTGCTTCAAAACTCACAACTGCTATTGAATGCCAAAAATTAAAATTAATGCCATTGAGCCCTACTTCTGTACAACAAATCAAAATCAAATCACTTGATAATATAAAAAAGAACAAGCATCTCAAACAAAACTACTAGGAGTTATCATGAATTTAAATATAACATTTGACAAATACATTAATTATTTCACCCAAAAGACCAAAAATAATACTTATTATATAAAGTCAAACTATATCTCACAAACATGCTTGGTTTGCAACAGTACAAGCTCTCTTCATATCTAGCTTACTTGTATGCCTCACTGATCTTTAATAATACTCATTCAAAACGTCTGCATAATCTCAACCACAACTGTAATGAAATAGTACAGTTTACATCTGGCCTCTAAAACAGAATGCATCGTTGTGTTGCACTAAGGAATGCAAAGTGGCTAGCATTATAACAGTATGTAACAGTCTCGCATCGTAAAAGAATTCACAATACACCAAACAATCCAAACAAATTCCTAACTATTTCCAACCTAAAACAAAGATATATTTCCAAAAAGAACATATAGATTCTACAGCAAAAATCTAATAATAGCTCTAAAATCAATTGACTGTTATGGTCAGTTTACACACACACACACACACACACACACACACACACGCACGCATGCACGCACACACACACACACACACACACACACGCACACACGCACACTTCTTTTAGGCAGTGTTAGAATGATAGAAGTGAAAGGATACTATTAGCTATTGTATTGGACACAAACCTAAAACATCCAGCATAACGTGCTGAGATCTGTGTCCATTAAGAACTTTATCATTTCAGCAGGGAAACCTTCAGCATGGTGATTAAGGGCAAATTGCAAGCGCACACACACACACACACACACACACACACACACACACACACACACACACACACACACACACACACACACACACACACACACACACACACACACACACACACACACACACACACACACACACACACACACACACACACACACACACACACACACACACACACACACACACACACACACACACACACACCTCTGCTTAGGCATTGCTAGGATCATAAAAGTGATGTAAGAGTGAAAGAAAGAAAAAAAAATGAAATGTCATCTGACACACTCAAGAGTTGTGACTTTTTTTCTTATTCATATTGTTTTGTTTACTGATGATATTATAGGACTAGGCATTGAGAAGTATTGAAGATAACATAAATGTTTCAGAAGGTCATATTGCAATGGGAAGCAAGTTATTCAGTCAACAGCGATAAGAAAAGAAGAACGTGAATGTTTGTAAAGCATTATGCATTGTTAGTCATTCCTGTTTGTAGGATTATGACTAATATTCAAGCTGATTGTATTGAGAACTACTCTAGAAACTGTGTTATTTCTTTTTATGAAATTGTTTCTATAGAATGTATGAATTCTAAATGACTGTTGAATAATGCCTGGTTTTGTAGGGCCATTGGAAGCTTATCTCATTTACTTTGAGGGGATAAAGAAGTTACTTGCAGAGTTAGATTGCTTTTCGAGTGATGAGGTTTGTAGTAAGAGACATTATGGCTCTATTTGAGGAAGTCAGATAAATTTTAAACTGCTGGCAGTCTAATCATGCTGAGTATAATGTAAATGTGTGTGCTTTAATTAAAGGGGTTTCCAACTGCAGATTGCAAAGCTACTTGTTTGACGATACTAAATTTTAATTTTCTTGAGTGGTGGTTATGTATAATGTCCATTGTAGACTGAAGTTTGAGTACACTGCTTAGCATGTTGCAGCACTCAGCATGATGGGAGGATTAGTTATCTTCTGGGAAACTGGTACCCTCCAACTTCAACTGCAAGTGACAGTCATAAGTTTGATGGTTTGTTAGATATGAATGAATGTATTTTCTTCCTATACTGAAGCATTTCATTAATGAATAAATGTAATTTGAATAGATGGTTGTATGTAACGTGTGTAGTACTTATATGTCCTAAGTAATACCCTTCATTCCATGGTCAGAAGTTTGTTGGCTTTATGGGGGGGAGACCACAGGCATTGCAAAGAATAGAGGTTGATTGTTATTGAATAAATAGTGCAAGATGATTGGGCATGTCCACACTGAAAATGTTGAGGTCTAGGAATAGTAGTTCTCTGACTGTGCCAAGATAATTCTGGGTTATTGACTTTACGATAAACTTACAATACTGACAAGGTAATTTAAATTGAGTGGGGATAGGTTCTCTTTTCCTATCCATGTCTCATATTATAATGCTTCATTTTACACTTTTCAGTGTTCAATTTTATTTTATATTTCATGTGAAGTCAACTGCGATAAATACATACGATTCTAGGTACTTGAGAATGGAGAATTTTAGACTATTAGAAAGTAAAGGTAGTATTCATAGTTCTGCATTACTCAACTGTGCAAAGCAAATGTGTGAAACGCACCACTTTGCCAATATGGAAAAACAGTCAGTGAGAAGTAGTGGTTTTGGCTTTCACATCTGTGAAGCTAGTGTACACCTGCCCAGTGCAAAGATAGCAGTATGTAATGGAGGAGTACTTACATCTGTGTGTATCTTTCACTCATATGTGTAACTCCTACATATCTTCATAGGTTTCTGAAGTGCCTTTGTATGTTTCTGTGGTTTGCTGGTCAGCTGCACTTTGCGCTAATACCTGAGCACAGTGCCACTGGTTAGCAGTCTTATTCTGAAGGTGTCCATTGACAGATAGCAGTTTATTGGATTTATAAGTAAGGAAAGGCGATGCACAGGAAAGTTGGAAAAAGGGAGGTTTGTAGACTTGGGAAAAACAGCAATATGACATCAGATGGCTGTGCAGGGGGAGGGGTTAAACCTCTTTTCCTGAAGTGTGTAATAGGTGATGAAGAAGAAGAATGAGCAGTAAGAGAAGGAATGACAGGTAGAGAAGAGATAAGGGTACTGACAATAAACATAAGGAGACAAGACAGGGTGAGTGATCGCACAATATATTGGGGTCATAAATGGAAGGGAAGACACACAGAGGAGGACAAATGGCGATGGGGAGGAATTGTACAGAAGTACTAAGGGTCAGTATGAACCAGAAAGGTGGGTGTGCTGATGATGAGGATGGGTGTTACAGAAGTACCACAACTATCACCCTGCCCTGGAGATCAACTCCTTGCCCAGATGATCCTATGCAGCCAGAGCTGGATGTTGAGTTTGTAGCCGCTGTTGGCTTTACTGATTAGAACCTACTGGGACAGTGACTCTTGCACTCACTGAAGACAGTCATATGGGCTCCATTCCCTCTCCAATGCTTTTGCAATAACAGCCTCCATCACAGTCTGTAGCTACAGCTGTTCCAGGTGATGGCTGCTATTCCACAGGCTGCCAACAAGGGGAGAACTTACCACACCTCCCTGGCAAAGCTAACACAGAATGTACTGCTGGGAGTGATCTCACCCTGGCTGGTGGGAATGACTGCAGCTGAAAGGCCCCAGCCTCTTCTGGATCTGTACAGGGAGACAAAAAAGGGGGAAAAAAGTAGTAGTAGTCGAAGGAGAAAATGTTTAACAAAATACAATGGTTGTTAAATTATTTTGCATTACTATCAAGTTATCCTTGGGAAGAAGAAATACATGTGGGGCTGGGGACTGATTGCACCAGTTTTCTTTGAGGTGGTGGTTGTGCTCTATCTCTTCCAATGCTGCCAAACAAAAAGGAAAAAAGAAGTGGTCTGCTATATTATAAGCAGCACTTTCTTACAAAATATAAGGATTGTGTTCAAGTGTCTGAACATAACCAGCTTATTGTGTGTTCAAGACCTGAATGTCATGAAATCTCATTGACAGCAAAGCTTGAGAGGTCAATTTTGGCATCTATGTCAAGAACACACAATAAAGGTTATGTCTGGAGACCTGATCATATTTCCTTGAAATCTTTATTTAGTACATGGAACTTTACCTGACATCATACTACCAGTAAAAAAAGTGCAGGAGTACAGTGTTTTACTGGTTTTGAAACCCAGTAAAGTACTTAGTGAACACTGTCAGGTGGAACATAGTACATCTCTCAACTGCTTTGCTTATGAATTCTGGACAAATCCAAAAATAGAGAGATAAAGGATCAAAATAAGGGACATTTTTAATATTGCTTTAATCACTTAAAATGTTAATAGAACAAACGGTTTGCATCAGCATGCATTTTCTAAGCAATAAGTATGAAACTCTTAATATCTGACATTATTGACTGATTATAGTCTTCAATGATTTATCAAAAAATAAAAACTTTTATGCCATACAGTATAAAAATATAAGGCAAAACATACCTCTCAACCTCTTAGAGCAAACAATCTGGACAAAGCTAAAGGTAATGGGGCAAAGGCACAGATTTTAAATATTGCTCATACAAACTTAGAAAGTTGAAAGAATAACAGGTTTTACATTAAAATGCATTTTCAGAGGATGTGAAGTCTGAAACTCAAATGTCTGTCATTATTTAGTGAGTTCAGTCCTCATTGATTTGATAGAAAAACACACATTTTTATGTGGAACACAAAACATAAGGCAAACATCTGAACATTCTGCAAAAATCTGGACAGTTGAGAGGTATGAGGCAAAATCAGAAATTTTCTTTGAAGTACATCAAGCAGAAATAATGTGCACCTCTTACAGCGGGTAAACAGTTTTTACGTGCTTAGACACTCCATTGCGCCATACTTTCTGTTTGCAAGCATGCCAGCGAAGCCCTAACAGCTTTTGCAAGCTGTTTTACTTTTTGACATTGTCCTTTACAGACAGCACTCTTCTCTGTTAGTCCCTAGAGCAAGACCCAAGTCTTAAAAACATGTGGGTGTCCTTAACAAGCTTCTGTAATGCACAGTTACTGAAGTCTTATACTTGAGAAGTGCTTAACAGATTTATCTTTTTCCCGATTTTGGAGTACATGAATATACTACAATAGTATTTTATTTTTATATTTTCTGTGACAGCTGAATCCTGCCAGGGTACTTATTTTAGCTAACTGTAAGTAAATAAATAAAAATCTCAACCATAGCACTATGCTCCTAGCCTGTGTTTAAGAGTAAAGCACAGCAGTATGCATTTGCTTGTAATACCACACATGGGGATTTTTCCACTGTCCAAAGTCTGACACCTGATGAGCATTCTCTATCAATATGAGAGGATGCCTTTGATGCAAAGGATGATGGAACTAGTGCTGTTAAAGGTGGTTGGCTTCTGTCAGCTTGGTATACCATCACCGTATTCATACAGGTGTTACAATAGGCCAGTACTACCTTAATAGAAATGAACAGACATATTAGGATCAGTGAAAGAAATAGACTACAGAAGTCAATAAAACCCCAAAAGTTAGAAGTTTGGTAAAACAAATGAATGCAGTAATTTGGACTGTCCATAGAGATTTATGTGATATAACAGAAGTAAATAGGATATATTACTGTGCAGCTAAATTAATAACAGATAGTCTTACCACAAAAATACAGGGTAGTAAGGGAAAGGAAGGGGAGAAATCAAATGCCATCATGGAAGTATCGAATAGCAAAAACTATAAAGCAATTAAGATGAGAAGTGTCACTGTTAGAAGAGTATAGAAGAGGGAACAGATCAACAAAAATACTTTGAAAGATAGATGTGATAAAAGCAATGCACAGTATCAGAACAGATCAGGATCTGTCATGCACTACTGCATATAATAAACTAAAAATATCATCACAGGCAGAAAAAACTTAGAAGATCTGCAGATAAATTTAAAGGAAAAGTACAAATTCAGCAATTTACTGATGACCCAAAAAAATTTACAAAGAATTGGGAAACAAGGCAAAAGGAAATGAAACACCACCAAAAAAAGAAATAGATACATTTTGGAGAAATATCTATGAAGATCCTGTGGAATGTAACA
Organism: Protopterus annectens; assembly: GCF_019279795.1. NCBI lineage: Eukaryota > Metazoa > Chordata > Ceratodontiformes > Protopteridae > Protopterus > Protopterus annectens. The sequence goes on from NC_056747.1 coordinate 596,968,979, forward strand.
AAGATGCTAAATGGATAGAAGAAGTAAATGAAAGAATTAAGAAGTGCAAATGCAGAGGATATCAAATGGGATGAAGTAATGACCAGAGAGATTGAAACAAAGTTAAGAAAAGCTCCTAATTGGAAAAACTCCAGGCCCAGATGCAGTACCTAACTTCTGACTAAAAGTATTAACATATTTACATGAAGATTTAGCCCTGAGTAAGAACTATTTATAGGCACACCCTGACTACACACCAGCCTGGTTAACAATAGGACAAACAGTACTCCTACTTAACAGTGAACCTGCAAGCTGTCCTAAAAACTAAAGATCAATAGTTTGCCTTCTGACAACATATAAACTATACACTGCAACTGATGGCAACTGAGTTTATAGTCATTTAGAGGAAAACTCAATCATGGCAATAGAACAAAAGGGTAATAAAAGAAAGCCATATAGAACAAAGGATCATTTGTTGTTAAATAAAGTCATAATGGAGAACTGTAAAATGGGGAAGAAACTAAGTATGGCGTGGATAGACTATAAAAAAGCATTTGACAGTATCCCACATTCATGGATAAAAGGTGCTTAAAAATATATAAGATACACCTTACACTGATCGATTACATTACAGTGACCATGAAACAGTGGCAAACCACTTTACAGTTAAGCCATAATTAAGAGCAAATTATTATTCTAGGGATAAAAATTCAAAGGGGGATATTCCAGGGTGATCTCTGTCACCGCTGCTATTTTGTCCTGCCCTTAACCCATTAAGCTGTCTACTTAACAGATTAGGTCATGGCTACAATTTGGCTCCCAGAAAACAACAAAGTGTAAAGACTTCTCATCTTCTTTTTGTAGATTTTTAAAACTATATAGTTCATCAGACAAGGAACTGAAAGCACAACTGCAAGTGGTCAAAACTTTTTCAGATGATATAAGAATGTCATTTGGTCTTGATAAATGTGCAAAAGCAACCTTTGAAGCAGGAAAGCTGCAGCACCAAGAAAACATTAGTTTGGGACTGGAAATGATATAAAGAACTTGACCAAAAGGCCAGAAAACAAAAGAAAGAATATAAGGTGAAATATCAGATGAGAAGGCAAGATATGTGGAAAATGCATAAACATAGTTGCAAGTATAGGAAACTCTTGGAACAACCTCATGTTGATCAGGATCGAACACAGGAATGGTTAAGGAGAAGTGAATTTAAACCAAAAGATGAAACATTAATATTGTGGCCCAAGATAGTGGACTAAGTACACTTTGGTTTACAAAGTCCACCGAACATGTGTGAGAAACAGACAAATGTAGGTTTTGTAAAACAGAATTGGAAACAGTTGCACACCTCGTTGCTGGTTGCACCGTATTAATGGCAAAAGGACTGTATACCGAAAGGCATAATAATATGACAAGACTATTGCAATGGGGATTGTGCAAACATTATAATATTGAAGTAACTGAAAAACACTGGAAACATGAGCCACAAAGCATCATAGAAAAATGAAGATTATGTCACATGGGATCATCCATTACCAACAGTTAAAAAAATAGATGCAAGAAAACCAGACATAGTAGTCCATGAAAAGAAGACAAAAGTAGCATTGATAACTGAAATTGCTACATTCACTGACTACAGTGTCTTACGTGCAGAGAGATACAAAATCATAAAATACCAGAATTTGCAGGCAGAAATGAGGGCAATATGGAAGAAAGATACCCAGATAGATCCAGTAGTACTAGGAACAATGGGTCTTATACAAAATAATTTGCAATCGTACTTCAATATGTTACCGATACATGTAACTCCATACGAATTGCAGGAGGAGTCATTATTGGGCACATTGCGGGCGCTGTGAAGAGCACTTCTGCTAATGTCAAAGATTGAAATAATACTAATTTCATGAACTTTAATCATACTTTGACATAAAAATGGGGTCCATTCCAATTATGGTATTAGAAACCCAAATGTTTTGAAGAAATTAAAAGGTGTTACAGTAGGCCAGTATTGCATTGCAATGTGTGTTAAAATATGGATGTTATTTCTTGATAGCAAGACTGCATATCAGTTGAAATGTTTCTACATCAGTTACATTAGCACTGACAACATAATGACTGCAAACAGATATATCAAGTGGTACATATAGCTTTCCTTCACTTCCATATCTACTAATACTTATACATGGATTTACTGGTAAATTATTAGACACCAGAGGAGACATAAGTGTTAGGTTGTGATGCACCACAGGACGGTGAGTTTGAGAGCCAAGTGCTTTCACCAGTGATGCCATTAGTCTCATTCTCATGACACAACATGAGGGCAGTGGAACACAGTCAGCCCTTCCCACCCAGATTCATAACTCTAGAATTGATGCAGCAAATTCACACCATGGACACATGTCAAAGCCAAAAGGGGTTGAATTCCCCTCACATCACAACACTTCTTTCTGGTGTGCATGCTGAACCCCTGGAGGAAGACATTGCAATGTTGGAGGTTCGATTACCAACTGTGCAGCCTGTCCACAGTGATGCCCAGAAAAGGCTTCAATTACATTTAGCTCCAGAGATACATGAAGTGTTGTTTGCATAGCAACAAATGTGCAGTGAAGTGAGTCAGACACAGGCTGCTTTTGGTGAGGGTTAGATAGATGCATTGAGAGTGCTAGGTGGTGTATGTGAGGACATTCACCAGTACAAAAGAATAGCGGATTTCAGGAGCAATGCTGTCTGTTCACTAGCAAGGACTTACCAGACAGATATTGATAACAATGGTATAGTGTGACAGATGGCAGGTCCACGTGCCTGGTGGCCATTGTAGAGTATGCACCACAGGTGCCACAAGCATGTGCAGCATTCATGGATGTGGATTCCTGCAGGATTCACCCAGTTAGACACCATCAGATTTCCACTTTGTGTCATAAAACCCCTCAGTTAAGGTCAAGGTCTCAGAACATTGGCTATTCACATTCAGTGACAGCCTTGGCATCTTGTAGGTCTCACCATCATAACAACTGCCATTCCCAGTGATATTATTTGGAGACATTATTTAAAACACAATACCAATGTGATAGGCACTTGCATTTTCAGACATTTTGACACCACCCCAAATCCAGCCGCATCCTTGACCCCACACACTACCAAGAGAAACTATAGTGACCAAAAACCCATGTGAAGAAAATGGAACCCAATATTCTGTCTGTGAGGAGGAGGAGGAGTAAAAACATTTGCACTTACCTGGAAGGATAATAAAACATTACTGTCAATGACTTCATAGAAGAAATGAAAAAATATCTCCTGAGAAAAAAAAAGCTCAGAAATTACTAGTCTGCAGGAACCTTGCTCTAGAATAACAATTGATAACATCATGATGTCATTACATTTTAACCAACATCTTTGGAAAAGGCTATTGTGTGGTCATATGCCCTGTTTAACAACCCTGACCACTCTTGCCAAAACCCTCCCCCTGCTGGTATGCCTAACACTTGTACCCTCTGTCTATTAACCACTGTACAAAAGAGAATGGCTGTGAGCACATTAATTGTACATTTGTATGTGGTGTGTGGAGAAATGCCTAATGCACAGTGTGAGTTGACCATGCACTACTCAGCAAAGCCCACAGGTAACACTGCATGCACCAGGTTTTATCTTTATCATTTTACACAGTTACATTAGAATGGTATGACCCATAGTTGTGGACCAAATGCCACCACTTCATCTGCGCTGCAATGTGCCATGCATGAGCCTGAATTGGGGGGGGGGGGTGTTATGCAGCTGCCATAGGCTGACCACCATCTCTATCATCATTCATGTAATAAAGTAGACACTGCTACACTACCACTGCATGTTTTCTCAGTCACTGTTGGATCTTGTTATGAATAATGCAGCAACCAATAAACAGTCTGCATGCAGTACTGGGGCCATACTGAAGGATCCCCTCCCCAGACCTGTCCAGGCAGTGAAATTTCGCTTTATGATAGCTGAAGACTTGCTCAGTGACTATCTGTGTCAAGGACAGGGGGTTGGTGTTATAGCTCTCGCAGCTCTCTTCTGCACCTCCATGTAGGTTACACACTTGTATGATTAGTCAAGGATCAAGTGGAGTGTGTCATCTGAAATAGTTTCTTGTAGAACCAATAACACATTGCAAGAGAAGAATCCCTACCTTGTCATAAAGACAACTATTCCTGATATTTTTTAGATAAGTGCACATTGCTGCACATGGTCTTTAAGTATTCGCTCAGTTAATTGTTTCCTTTCAACTTATATACAACGTGCTGATAAAAGATTAAAACTCTTTAGTCTTAATGCATGGTGAATTTATATTGGGCCCTCCTAAATTTGAATATTTAGGTCTTCTGTTTGATCCTTAATTTACCTTCCATAATCACACCAGTATGCATTTAAGCTGTCTTATTCTAACTCAAAATATCATACAAAATATCAAATCTTCTTACCCCAGAAGCCAGAAGATCTATTACCATTAATGTTTTAATACCTGGATCAGAATACACCTTCCTATTATTACATCCTGTACTGGACAATATACTTCCTTTCTTCCATGTGCCAAAGACAAAAGTCTTATGTTTACACACCTCTCAAGCTAAAAAGAACACAATTGCATTCCTTAGTGCTAGAGCTACCCTTTCCCAATATCCTTACCTCCAAAATTCTATTTCACAGATATTGTCCTCAGTTGTTCAATAAACTAGCCATTAGAAGCTCCATGTAATCTATGCGTTACTCAGATAATATGCCCCCCCCAATTCTTATTGGTTGTATCTGAGATGTCATTTTACAAAATGGTCCCTGACTCATTAAACTCAATTCTTGACTCTATTAGATAGGCAGACAGACAGATGTGATTCTTTTCAAAAGGTTATCTGGTAAGTGAAAACAAATCCAAATACCTTAGAAACTCCGTATAAATCTTTATTATCTGATGTTTCTATCATGGTCCATCAGGTCAATACCCTCATTTCCTTCCTTCAAAACCACTCTGAAAAACTTTCTAGCCAAAAACTGCCTCTTTTTTTGCTCAGCACCAGGATAAACTATACCCCTCAATGTGAACAAATACCTATTCATACTTCATATTTCCTTACTCTCCCTTCTTCACTCACTCCCTTACTTCAACGTCTCTCCCCTGGCTTTCTCTTTAAATATGCCATAAGCCTGCTTTCTCTCACTTCATATTGTAATTCACATTTGCATTATACTAATTTACCTATAATTTCTTTATAAACTGGCTAAAATTTAGCTAACTATTAAATCACTGTCATTAACTTGTATCTGTTGTTTGCATATTATGTCTAATTCGATATAAATATTTAGACTGTAGTTGTTTTTTTCTATTATTTTTAAAGACTGTGAAACTTATTGTTCTTAAAATGTTTTGCAATACTTTGGAGTTTTTCTCCCCAGGCTTCCACTGAAAAGGGACTCCCACCTAGTCAGACTTTCCCAGTCATCAAATGTCAATCAATCAATAAACAAATATGGGAGGAAACTCAGTAGAAGTCTCTAACTTTTGTCCAATTGCAGTTCTCTCCCCTCTCTCAAAAATCATAGAAAAATGTATCCATGCTCAACTTCTTCAACGTCTCCTCTCAGAACAGCTTTTAACCAGTCCTCAACATGGATTCTGCTCTGGCCAGAGTACAATTACTGCACTTTTTAGATAATATAAACAAGAAAATGGATTCTTGCAGACTTACATCTTCTTTATTTTTGGATCTGTCCAAAGCCTTTAATACTGTCTCACATAACAAACTACCTCAACAACTGTACCATCTCAGCCTATCCCCTCCTTCACTTCAGTGGTTTAAAAGCTGCTTGATCGACAGCAAACTGTTAGATGGCAACATATTTTCTTTCTCCTTACCTCCCCGTTACCACTGGTATACTGGGAAGCTCAGTGCTCGGTCCACTTCTCTTTAACATTTCCATTAATGACCTCTAGCTCTCCTAGGCAAGTAACACTTATACAGTATGCTGATGATTCAGTAGTAATATGGTCATCTGACACTTGGGCACATCTTCTTGAAATAACACAAGAAGCCTTCATGTCTTTTGAAAACTGGCTTCACAAAGTCCGATTATTACTCAAGCCCCAAAAGCAAAACTACTCTTATTTTTCCTCAAAGCACATCCGAATGACAAAATCCAGCTTCAAAATCTTCTCACTTAACAATACAGAGATAGAAATTGCATCCCATACAAAGCAGTTTGGTGTGACAGTTGATGACAGCATCAGATTTAAACTCCAAGTTCAAAATAATATTTAAAAACAAACTGGCCAGAAATGTGGCATGCTTTACAGACATAAAAACGTTCTTACTAACTCTGGTAATACCACCCTGCAATAACTTGCCTCCTTTCTTCACTCTTATATGGTGCCCCTATCCTTACCAACCTGCAGGTATCTGTTGAAACTAAACTTGAAATATGCCACAACAAAGTTGTTAAATTTGCTGCCAGTAAACAATACTATACACATCACTGCAAGGCCCTTAAAAATTTGAACTGGCTTGAACTACCCCACTAACTGGATTTCTTACAACAAGCTACCATTTATAAACCCCATGCCTGTCTGTACTAAGCTCTATTCTTCCTTCCTATCACCCAAACAGACCCCTTTGTTCCAGTGATAAACAACTTCTCACCATCTATAAACCTCAAAAAACAATTGGAAATAGCATTTACTGCTACTCTGTTGCCAAAAAAATGGAATTCTATTCCACGGTCTATTAGAAGTATAACCTACTTTCCTTCCTCAAGCTTCTTCTAAGAGGCCACCCATCAAATTCATAGTGCTGCTCATGTTCTACCCCTGGTCGACCATCAATCTTGTCTACTTTTCACCAACTCTATCTGCGCAGATTCTTTACCCATCACCACTTCCTCATCTTCACCTGACTATCCTTCCCTCTTTACCACTTTACATAATATCTTCCTACCATCTACTCTCCATTAATGCTAATCTATCCTAATCGCTCTTCCTCATTATAGTTAAAATTAAACACATGACTTATGAATTACTACTGTGAATTTCCAAAAAGACACACTCCAGAATCGCATGCAGTGTTTTACGTTGCTTTTTCTCATTGTTCTCTTTGTAACCTTCTTTCATTATACCGCCATTCCTTGCAATAATGTTGATTATTTTTGAAATGCATTATTTTCAACTGTTTTTATGTACTGTCTTTGAAAAAAAATTTTCTCTGTTAAATGGAGCTTTTCCCCCCAGGTCTCTGCTGAAAATGGGCTCCTGTGATCCAGTCAGACTTTCCCAGTAAACAAATGTCAATTAATAAATAAATGGTCAAGTAATTTATTGCTTTTACTTTGATGTTATCATGACTACTCCTAAGATGTCATACCTAGCGATCTTACTGTACTTAATTATGTTAAATCCATTTGTTGCTTTCTTTTATCATTATTGTTCAAATGTTTGTTTACAACTTGCTTTGTTTATGTAATTGTACTAGCCTCTCTGGCCTGGGTCATGGCTGAAAAGGGTCTATGGACCAATCCACCTACCTGGTTAGCAAATGCAAGTACATGACTAACTCAATGTAACATGATATGAGAATTAGAATTCAGAATGTGGCAATATATCCTAAAAGTGGCTTCTCCACTGCCTTGAATAATTCGGTGATATTGTGGTGATAGCTGTTTCACCACTTGTGCAATGCACAATTGTACAGATAATCGCACTTGGTTGAAGTAAACTAGGTTTCATTTAAATAGGTCACTACAGTTTGGGTTCTGTCCTTGAGCTGAGCTGAAGTGATTACATTAAATGTTTTACATGTGCTGGGGGATCTATGTCAGATGACAGAGTTTTCAGAAACTCGAAATTCATATAGTGCAGACCATATGATCGAGTTTCCAAAAACTCGAACATAAAAAAAAACACAAAAATCTACTTTTTTTACATTTATGCAGGGGGGGGGGGCATTTATGTTGGTATTAGATATACCAACTCCGAGATCATACTACAGTGAAGAAAAGGGTAAATTTCCCAACCCTCGCTGTACCGCAATCTCAATTCAAAAACTTCAGGTTTTCAAAAATGCAATCATGTGGTCTCAACCATATGAATTTCAAGTTTCTGAAAACTCAATCAACTGATAGGGATCCACACTAGGGAGGTATGAGATATGATGGGAGTTGCCAGTACAGAAAAAAATAACCAATTTTGAAAAGTGAATAGACATCTTTGTTCTGATTGACTCAGTTTTCAGTGAACTAGCCTTCAGTCATGTGACATTGGCCCCATGTGATAGGGTCAGAATTTCTACTGAATCCAAGATGCTTTAGTATACACTCCTGCATGGTATGAGAAAGATACAGGAAATGTATTTATAGCAGATCTGGTGAAAACTATTATCTGTAAGTTCAGTCTAAAGACTTTATAATCACAAAGCATTCAGGTGCTCACAAGTGATAGCATACACTAAATGCACCTCTCCTTTTCTTAAAAACTTGCTGTAGTGGAGACAACTATACCCTTACTTGGTACAAGTGCCAGAAATGAAATATTGCCAAATTAGTTCAGCTCAGACAGAAATGTGAAGTGTAACAGAAAGCATCATGTGTGTCTTCATATACCTCAAAATTTATGATATTTTTGAATTTATGCTAATCAGTTGGGACTCAAAGGTTCGCTCCATAGATGTTTTTAAGTTCTTTTGGAGGTTGGCATAATGGTTAAGGAGTTTACTTTACAAACACAAGGTGCAGGGTTTGATTCTCACATGGGGTAATTGGCTAGGCTTAAAATGGCCTACAGGAGCAATTAGCCTAGTATTAATATATGAACCTTTACTGACCTTAAGTATAGTGTATTTGTTCTTACTGTCATCTTTAAAAAAAAAAAAAACTATGGTTTGTATACTCAAAACAACTTTCCCATGAAAAAGCTGCTCCTTTATAATGTGTTAAGATCATAAAGTATTTGTTCTGAAACATAGCCAAAGAGGTGGGTCTGCAAGATTTGTGTGCATGTCGTGTATATAGGTGTACTGGCTTTATAATTAGTATGCAGAAAATCTAAGCTTTAAACAAATCCTGGGTCAAAAGGGAAGTTTTTTTTTAAAATCCTATGTAATTCTTTACCTTTTCCTGCATAACCTGTTCCTGATACTCTACCTTAATGGTAGCCCGCCCAACGTACTCATTAATCTGTAGTCCCACACCTTTTATTTTCACTCTTAACATTTCACAAGGAGCAAGTTGACAGAGGGTGGTGTCAGTAATCACAGAAGGTTTGTAAGGAAGAGTACCCATATTAGGACGTATAAAAACAAAACTTGTGAGAGTGTAACTTTATGCCAAAGGCTACATTTGGTTTAAAACAGGAAAAGTGCTGAAGCAGTCGAGATGATGGGGTTTCTACGGAACTTGCCTTTTGTAAGTATTTCTTTTCTTTGTCTTCGACCATAACTGCAGGTCACAGAACTGAGCTTTGTTAAAGAGTATACATGGAAGATGTTTTTGTGTTATGTTTTCAGATTATTAGATGAGTTTGTCACAGTAGCACTTTGCCACACGTTAAATTTTGCAGGAAGTGAGGCTGCTGCAATGTTAATTGACTGACTTTTATGTCTGTTGTTTTGCAGTCCTGCTGAGTATGTTAAGGACTTATTTTCCCACATTTCTCTGTCTGTAACAAAAGCTCTTACTTAATGTTATGCCAAATGTGGCACCATTCCAAAGTGGAAACAAAAATGATTTTAGAGATAAGTACAATGAAGACAGAAACTGCTTTCAACTAGAAGTGTAAATACAATTATTTCACTGCTGAAACATTTTGCTGTGGTATGTGACTATTAAATATGTTTTATGCCTATGTATTGACAATGTAGTGTAACTTTTTGTAGAGCTAGAGTGATGGAAAAGACAAAATTAGAATAACCTTTTAAACTGGACTTACTGAACCAGTTGTACAAGCTGCACCCAGCTGGTGCATTTTTAACGGCATGGCTTGTTTAAGGCTTAGCTGTAGTAAGAGTATGCTAAAATAACATCAGACATGTGCAAACACTAAAGTCATAAAACATTTGAAGAAGACAACAGTCAAATTAGATTTCTTAGTGTTGGAGGTCAAAGATCAGTCAGTGTGTGACATGTGTCTTTCAAAGAGATACTCCGACAACACACTTTGCAGATCCACTGTTGACAGGAATACTGTCTTTTGTGTGACATAGATCCTGTTCACATATTGTCTCAAATATTACTTTGACCAGTCTCTCATGTTACATTTAGAAGCTTAGCTACTTGATATAACACTAATCAGTGTACAAACATCATATATATATATATATATATATATATATATATATATATATATATATATATATATATATATATATATATGTTTTTCTGTGTGTGTGTCTGTGTGTGTAAATAAGGACATATAAAGAAATTCCTTTACCTACCTGAATACTATTGTAACACAGACCTCATGGTGTGTGTGTGTGTGTGTGTGTGTGTGTGTGTGTGTGTGTGTGTGTGTGTGTGTGTGTGTGTGTGTGTGTGCGCACATGTTTTGGGAGGTATCATTGTCATAACTAATGCTGTAAAATCTAACTTCTTTTATTTTTCCTTGACCTGGTGGTGGTAGTTTACTTCATGTTATTCAGTAACATATTTATAGTGACATAAGAGTCATAAATCAGTTTTGTATTTTAAAGATGTATATATTTGCAGCAATTGATATTTCCTGACTTTTGGTTCAGGTGTTTACTGAAAAAGGGTCTTTTCTTTCAGTCTACTGATCTGATTAGCAACAAACAGACAGGCAAACAAACAATTTAGTGTGACATCACATGGTAACTTACTTTAAAATCTACTAATATTACACAGAGGGCAACAGTAGTATCTACCAACAGGCTTTATTTTGTAGTACTGAGTTTGATTCCCTGTTTCCATGTCTCACTGCTTGAGTATTGTATGATTCTAAACAGTTAGTTAAATCAGACTAGTGCTTTCACATTGCTCTTAAAAACAGCTAGTTATGACACACTAATCCTGCTCTATTAACAGATTAAAAAAAATGTATATACAAACATGCAAACATGGAAATGTGTAATTTAACAGATGGTGCCAGTTGAGGAAGGAGTAGTTATGGTTAGACACATTTACAGGCATTATTTTACTTGTACATTGTTGCGCCAGAACAGAGGTGTAGTTTGCTGGACCACAGTAGTGTACAACACTGCAGTGGCCTTTACATGGCCTACTACGCAACACTTAAGAGTATGCCTATATGAGGTCATGTAAAAGGCTTTAAGATGCAGTCATTCACTTTGTTTGGAAAGCAAATTAACTTCTGCGTTGCCTCTTTAAAGAATTATCCAGCAATGACATGCTCTTGTTTTATGTTTTTAAGTACCAGATGTTTATTGCAAATGGGTAAAGCAGTGATTGTCATTTATAAGGCATCACAGAAGGGACTGGGATTCCAAACAAAGTGGAAAACCAAATTAGCACATAAGCCGTGCATTACAATCAATGGCTAAACGGTTCTTTGTGTATTCCTGCAAATATTAATATGGATCCAGCCATATAGCCATGTGTTTTTACACTTGACTTGTACCTTTTTCACTGCTTATTTCCATAGCTGTCTGTTGCATATACCAGTTCCAAAATAATATAAAAATAGTGGGCTGCATTTTAATGGGACCGATAAGAAGTCCAAAAATGTCATTAAGATGAAGCTCAGATGAATTAGTTTTCCCTTCAAATGAGCACAAATCTCTTAATTGTTAGGACAGACCTGTTATGTTATTGCTTGATCAGAAATAAGCTGTTTAATCTATTTATCCAATTTCTGGATACATCTGAGGAGTTGAACAGAGGCCCTGATGATAGAATGTAAACCAAGCCTGAGACATAATTGTTCCAGAATCAACCATACATTCCAAGCACAAATGGCAACAGACTAGCCAGGATAATAAATGGCACACTTCAGGAAGTATCTACCTTAGAGCCAGTATACAGACATGCCCTGTAGTTTAGTCCAAGTTTCATTTAAAAAGGGGCTGGTCATGGGGAATGCTGAAGCAATTAATTCAGTAACATGACATTTGGGTGTCAAGATACAGATATTCAGATGTTAAAATGTTTTGACTGAGAGTTCTGTTGAATGTCTAGTACCATGTAATAAATATTGATAATTAACTTACGCCATTCTCAATCTGATAATAGGTATGCCTTTGTTACACTAAGTATACTCAGTTTACTCCTTGCAGCCATTACTAACACTTTTATTGTTAAATTAATACACAATCTATAAACTTCATTCCAACTCTGTGGCTTTTTCCTTTTTCTAACTTTTAGATGTGAGTCTCTGTCCTTATTCTGTGCCATGTCTGTTTTCCTTAGACTTTAAATTTTAAAAAGGTATATTAAAGCCAAAAATTATGGACAAATTTTAAATATTTCTCTAATAATATTGCAAAGTTAACAGAACAACAGGTTTAGCATAAAATGCATTTTCTTAACAAATGAAACTCTAAAAATCTTCAGTGATTTTACCAGAAAATCAAACAATTCCCAAGACACAGAAAAATATAAGGCAAAATCAAGGATAGTTAAAAGCTATGCCTGGAGACCTTTTTTCTGTGAACCAGTTATTCATACCTTCTTTTTTACTGTTTACTTTCTAACTTCCGTGGTGGTGCAGCGGTAGCGTTTTTGCCTCACAGCAAGAGGTTCTCCCATTCGATTCTCGGCTTGGGTTGGGAGTGCCTTCTGTGTGGAGTCTGCATGTCCTACCCACAGTCGAGTGGGCGTTCGAATGACATGCGTTGAATGGGTGTGCCTTCGTTGAAGGTCGGGCGTCGGGCTGGCAACTCGACACCATAAAAATCAACTGCCAATCATTAGCGGACCGGAGTTTCGCTGTGGCGACCCCTAACCGGGAAAAGCCGAAAGACAAGCAACAACTGTCTGTCTTTCTAAATGTCGAATATTTGTTAATCACAAACACTAACTGAAGTCCTTCATCTCTAATAAGGATATACTTTCTTCTGTGGAATGTTCTTTACTTCCTGGCATCAGGATTGCTTATTTTCTTTTGGGTTGCTTGTTGCCGTATCTTCTCTCTCTCTCTCTCCTTTCCAACATGTGTCTATGTTCCCCTGGTCATATTTTCCATCTTCCTGTTAATAAACTCCAGACTGAATAACCTGCACCAGGTCCATATTCCTATGATTGTTTTTAACCTAGAAAGAAGCCTAGCTGATTCTCTAACAAAAAAAGAAATACTGCTGAGTGGGATTATTATTATAACTCTGTACCTTATTTCTGATCTTTTGGAACTCTTATTTTATTTATCTGTTTATTGATAGATGGGCTGATCCTAGGATTTCAGATATCCCAAAATAACTGTTATCTCAAAGGATCACTTCATCGTCCCAGCATGCCTTACTGTGATTATGCAGTAGTTCGTATTCTGTAAAATGCATCTATTTTTTTAATTTAAATAAATAACTTGGCTTCAGCTGGATCTGATAGGTGAAACTGATCAGTGTGTTTGCAGGTGTCTTGTTATCTATTTTGTAACATAACACCATTACTTTGGAAACTTTGTCAGATGTAAATCAGTCACATATTGCAGTCCTTTCTTTACAACAGTTTGCCTACAGGTTATTTAAATTATAAGTTTTAAATTAAATCCATACCTCTCCTTTCATTCAAAAGTAAATAAAAAAATACTATGCACACTGACAGTTTTGAGCAGTGTTATGGTAACTGGGGGAGAGAGACAAGTAATGGGACATTAGAATGGCTATGGGGGGTCCATTCCCATGCCTAGGGCCCCATTTCACAATGATCCGGCTCTCATATTGTGGACCACATCTCTCCTCCACTCAGAATGGGTTTTAATTCTTAGTCAATGTGCATAATCCCTTTGTCATGTCTTATTTCTTTGCAAAGAAGAAGAGAGAGAGACTGAGCCCCAAAGATCTTTCTTCTGTTATCTAATTTAGGGAAGTGCAGCATATCTGGACACTCAGTACTAATGTTGCATGGGATGCCAGTTCATCACTGAACACATATACATACACACACACACACACACACACACACACACACACACACACACACACACACACATACACACACACACACACACTCTTGTTTTGCAGGGTTAACAAGTACATGTATAAGCATGTCTTTGAGATGTAGGTATGTACTGAAAATTCTCTTGTCACAGAAAGAACATACAGACCACACAGAAATCACAGTAGCTGAGTTCTAAACCAAAAGATAAGCAATTAAAGGTTTTTTTACAGAGCACTCTACTAATAGTGTTAAGGTAGCCTAGTGGCATGTATAACGAAGCAGATCAGGTCAGTAAAGAAAACATTACTGAGCAGTACAACACTTTCAGGGAGCACACTGATACACTGTTTCTTCTCCCTTCTTTGTCTGATTACTTGACATATTATGGAGAGGAAGGATGATGCTTCCAGGCACCATCTTAGACCAGTTAGACCTATTTGGCCCCCACTCCTTTTGGGGGGGCACTAGGCTTTGACAGAGTCATTATGTCTTATGTGGTGCAGGGATTTGCCTGAAAGACATTAGAGCAAACTGCAAGGTGTTTTCCAACTGCTAGTGTTACTCCCATAGTGGTAACAAGTCTCATTAGTAGACCGTTCATTTCCCATCATGCATTGCACGTATGACTAGTCCATTGTTGTTATTAATAACTGCTGCTTCACACCTTTTGTCTGGTTTACAGTGTAAACTGCTCACAGTTCCATATTCGTCACTTACTGGTGCCGAGTGCTCAACAATCTGATTTTGTGTATTGTTCAAGTTACTATCTCAGAAGCTATGACCAGGTGTAATATGAAGACTGGTAGAGAGGTTCTGTCTTCTCTTTTCTTTGTCTTGTTTACATGAGGTTTATGATTGGTTGCTGGTGAATACAATCACAAGATGTAACTATGGAATAATAAGCACTAAAAAATAATGTGATGTGAAGTATCTTCTAATTAATAAGACTTGGTGTACAGAATGTTACCAATTCAACAACATGGCAGTGAAATGCTTGGTGCAGTCATGAATAGGAGCAAAATAATCACAGAGAAGGGAAATATGAGGTGTATGTATTGAGTGTTGGCAGAAGTAAGTAGAAAAACTGATTTTTGTTGCCTGAAAGCGGGAAACGACTAGAAAATTTAACTCATAAATGTACTGAAGAGGTATCACAATTTCAGAGTTGCATACAAAATCCGAGAGGCAAACAGAAATGTAAAGATAGGCAATGGTTGAGCTGGACTGGAGAAGAGTTTTAGGTGGTTGGAAGTGTATTATAGAAAGCTGAAGAAACTGTGTGTGGGTTTTATAGTCTCCCTACATCCACAGGGGTTTCCTGAAGGCACTATGATTTCCTCCAGCTGCCAAAAACATGATGTTCAGTGACTACTCTAAATTATCCTTGTGTATAATCCTTTCTGTTGCCCTTGTGACCTGTGATATGTCTGGAAAGATCTGCATGCATTAATTCACCTACCTAGTTTAAAAATTATTTATTTATTAATTTATTCATTCAGTTTGGTAAGTACTGTATAGCACTAATCCAACTGGACTTATTTCAGTCTCATCCTGGACAAATGTAAATGACAGTAGATAAGCAAGTTAACAAAAAGTATTATGAATACAAATTCAACTTTATGTGCAGATATCAGTGAATCAGTAACAATGATAACAATAAAGTACACAGTATGGAAGGCAATAGGAATATATGGTTAGAGTAAGTGGGGGGGGGTTAAATTGTGAAGGGACTGAGCACAAAGTGTAAAACATAGCAAAAGTAAGAGCACACAGAAATTAACTATATACAATATCTATAGTGTGGAAGAGATATCAAATATTAGAGTAAGGAAATAATGTGAGAACGAGAAATGTACCAGACTGGTGAAGGAAATTAAATTAAAAAAAATAATAAATATTCAGAAACAGTTATGTGGTGCTGTGTGGGGTGTGAGCAATGTCATTCTTAAGGAGATGCTTGAGATTATTACTGTTCGTATTCTAGAGCATTCCGAGGAGGTTGAACTGATTTATGTGGTTTTATGGAAACACATTGACTGTAACAAGGTATGTTAATTAACTGGGAAGGCGCTTCAACCCTTCAGATTAAGTGCAGGAGAAGATTAGAAGTCCATGAAGAAAGAAATGGTTAAAATGGGATGAGAATGTGTAATAGAGGTTAGAAAAGTTTGATGTTCTTTTTGATCTCCCATTCTTCCCACAACCATTGAGTGCGCACCCACTGACTCATCTGTCCAGTACTTCCTGGCATCTGGCTGAGAACTGTGATGCATCACATGATTTTACCAGGTTTTATGTTTCAAAATGGGCCTTAGTAGCATGGTCTGCTTGGTGTTGTCCATAACCCCTCCCAAGACAGTGGAGTGTATACCGTCCTTAATTTACAAAGATATTTTTTACATTTTTATTTGTTTAAAGTTTGTTAACAAAAGTGGAGCACTGCTCCATCTAGACCATTTTCAGGCTCAGCACAGCTGAAATACAACCAACGATACAATGAACTTTAGTCACTATCAGTGGATCAGTGGTAATGTAAGAGGAAACATGCTGAGAGGTTTAAATCAGGATAATACATAGCATAAATTATAAGTAGAAGTGATGCAAGAATTTAGTCAGTACCATCAGTAAGAGCACTTGTGTATTCTCATAACATAATAATATAATGTTTCTATCCAGAAAAGAATACACAACAAAGTGTTTATAGTGTGTATTATTGTATGTATTATTGTTTGGCATGGGATGTGAGGAACATTAAGGCTCAAGTCAAATGAGGGGAAGAAGGAAAAAGAGAGAGAGAGAGTGAGAGAGTGAAAAGAGAAACAATAATAAAAGAAATGTGGAGGAAGGGGAGGAGTGTACAGCTATCACCAAGCCACAAAATTGTGTTCTGCTGGCTCTCCTTTTTAGTTCACCGTGGCAGCTTAAGCTGAATGCTACCAACTTTTCTGGTTTAAATGACAGTATTTCTATCAGTAGTGAACTAAAAAGGATATCCAGCAGAATATGATTTTGTGTTTTATCAAACAGTTGTTGTTTAGTTAGTATTTTTTTGCCTAGTTAGTATTTATGTGTTTTGGTTCAGGTTTTAAAAGTTTTGACTTAGTGTTATTGTTCTATTTTTCTGTTTTACATTTGTTTCAGCTACAAGTGGTGTGTCTTCTGCACTTAAGTTTTGAAATGGATTCCACAAGCAGTACATTCATAGTGCTGATGTTGTCTTAGTATTACAGATGAAAGCGCTAAACCATGGCTGTTTTTAACCTATCTTTGGTATTAAACACCTTCCTCGACAAGTTTTGAATTTGGTGGCTGATTTACTGGTTGTTTTGCTGTTAAAACCAAAACCTTTGAGGTTAACACATAAATGAAACAACAGAGTATAAAGTAGGTACATTTAAATGTGGAAGATTTGCACAAAGTTTTGCCTTTGGTGCATATTTCATTATCCTTTATTGTGATACAGAGTTTGAGGAGGAGGAAACACATGGAAATGTTTCTTTTGTTGAGGCCCTCATTTAATGTAGGAACATTATAAATTGGGGTTAAAGATTGGTCCTAATTAGAGGTCTTCTGGTGTCTCGTGTGGTTGCTTGCAAGGTTAAACACAGCATCGTTTTTAAGTTAAAATAGATTTTTAAGACATGTTCAATAACTTTGTTGTATGATAGTATCATACATGCAGGAACGTCAATGAAAGTGGAGAAACATGAGAAAATGGTAAAGAAGTAAAGATAATAACAAGATAATCCAATTTAATATTCAAGATGTGACTGCTGTGTTGAAAGGAATTGAACATGTTTTTCTGTTATTTAACCGGCCTATTATACACGGAATGCCATGACCACGCTCTGAATTCAGGAAAAAGACACTTTATTAAGCACCTTTCTGACATAGTAGTATCAGACAAGAGCTTAAACATACCATCCTAGAACAAGAACATGAAACTAAACCAACTGTCAACATTTTGAAACAGGTTTGACTGCCACACTTCTTTTTTGTGTGTCTATGAAATCCCGCAGTGAATTACAGCTTTTTAAGCTCTGCTCTTGAGGTGAATATCTTGACATGCAGTTCTAAAACATGCCATAAGAGGTTTATGATCACAGTTTTGATCATAATCTGCTAAGTGGGCTGAATATGTTAGATTTATGGACATAGGTGACATTCATGACAGTGAATTTTAAAATAAGCAATATGTTGCCAAGAATGCTGATAAGCCAACAATCTGACGAAACTCATGAGGAGAAGGTGCTAAGTCTTGTGGACATATATATATTTTTTTGGCTTATCAGTTAGTATCAGCAGAGGACAATGTCAAAGAAGAAATCTGTAACTGGTTGGTATACAAGAAGATGGTGAAGAAAAATATGGTTTGTTGCATGTTGTTAAAACAAAGACTTCACTGATAGTTAAGAAAACAGCACAAGTTAGTATCAGCAGAGGACAATGTCAAAGAAGAAATCTGTAACTGGTTGGTATACAAGAAGATGGTGAAGAAAAATATGGTTTGTTGCATGTTGTTAAAACAAAGACTTCACTGATAGTTAAGAAAACAGCACAAGTACAGCTAACTCAATCTAAATAGAAATAGAAATTTTGTAAACCAAGATCAATTTTAAAGTTTTGTCGTAGTGTGAAAAACAATAAGTTTTATGACAGTTGCAGCAGCTAGGTAAATGGTCCAATTCATGCAAATCCAAACTAGTAAAAAAGAGGACCGTGGAATACCACTGAGCAAGTTCTTTAATAAATTGAGTGCTTTCATCAGGCGTTTGCCCCTAGACTTCTTCAGAATACATTAACAAAGTCACACATATTCCTGGCCAGTTAAATACAAAAGAATGCAGTCACATGATATTAAAACAATCTATACATTGGTTAAAAATGTCACAATGCATTTTGAAATGAACATAGCTAAATGTATCATTCCCTACTTAATAACCATGAGATGCCTAATTAGTAAAACAAACAAGGTCTATCAATCAAATGTTCATCACATAAAAACATACTATAAAGACCCCCCCCCCTAAATGCATGTCTATGAATTCATAACTTTAAAACTAAACTGGAAGGGACAACCTCATACATAGAACATTCCTCAAATTTTTTGTTTTATTTTGTATTGTTATAAACTCTATTAAGATGTTGAAATGCCACATAGTGATGAAAAAATTCTTGACAAATAGCACCATGTTGGTTATAAGCCAAACCTTATATTTGTCAAAAAAAATAAAATTCCGATTTAAGTTTTAAATAACTAGAAATAGACAGTGTTTCATTCAACCCATAGTTATTGTCAGTTGCACTACACCTCAATTGCCAGAGCAATTCTCTATATTCCAAGACTAATTCAACTGGCCCACCCCTTGTATCGTCACTTTGAACTTGTTCAAGAGCCGAAAATTTAAAATGATGTTGGGGTGCTCTAAAGTGTGTTTGGCCAGTGTGTTCTTTGAATTGCCTTTTCTGATATCGTGTACACGCTGATAAATATGTTTATATAATTTGTTAATAGTTTTTCCTATATAAAATTTTTCGTATAGCTGACAAGTCACTATGTACACTAATCCTTTGCTCGGGCAATTGAATTTTTTATTTAGGTGCACATACCCATAACCTTTTTTGTGTATTTTCTTAGTCTCTTCAATAAGTGGACATTGTGAACAATGTACACATTTTTTCATTTGTCCAACTTCTCTTTTTATATTGTTGGATTCCAAAATGTTCTTGATACTTCTAACCTTTTTATAAATCACTTTTGGTTTTTCATTTAATAAGGACTTGCATTTGTCATCTAATGTCAACACTATCCAGTTATTGTGTATAATTAGGTAAATGGTATTTGTAGATTATGATTTTTCTTAAGTTGCACTATAGCATCAAATGCTATTTGAAGGAGAAATAAAAAAAAAGTGACAGAATATAATGTACAGACTGATGTTTCCAATTATACTGAAGAGTTTTTACCAGAAGGAGTACTGTTGTTTATTAGTGCAGAGGAGGTGATAGATGAGATGAATGCATTTCCCTTTCAGATGACCAACAAAACAGACAAGGTGGACTGTATGACCTCCCTGGAGTTTACAAGTTTGATGGATGTGGAGGAGGAGGAATGGAATGGGATTAAAAATTTGTAACATGGTTAGAGAGGACTGGTTTGAGAAGATGAAGTTTTCTGTATGCCTGTAGATAGCATGGTTATGTAGGTTAATCCTGCCATATGTTATGAGACCTCGCATATGATGAATGTTCCTTCAAGGCTGATATGGTAAATAAAGATGTATATATTCACTATTTTACATGTGCCATGGTGATGTGAGTATGTATGTTGTGTTAGATATGAAATACAAGCAAACAAGTAGCTTCCTTTGTGGAGATATGTTTATTGATTCAGATGGATTTCATAATTATAAATTATAGTTGTCTATGAGCTTTGTCTGTAATATAATATATGTTTGTAACTTCAGTATGTTCAAAGCCAGTTATTTTGAAGAAGCTGATTCTAATTCATGGGTGGGTGTGATTACACCTATATTTCCAAGTATTAGGAATTGGAAACAAACACAGCTGTAAATAAATGCAGTTTTTCACTTAAAAGTGTTTTTAAATGATAGAACTCAATATTACCGACTCCATTATGTGGCTCTAAGAAGTTATAGGACTACCAAGTTAATGTCTTATGTTTAATGACACACACTGTGAATAATTTAATAGCAAGGGAAAGTCCTACTTTATTTAAGAGGCTCATGGCTGGAAAAGGTAAACCGAATCTTTATAAATACTTCTCTTTCTTCTTTTACGGGTGCTCTTTCAATTCCTTTTACCTTGTTTCCCGGTTTTCTATAAAACTTTTTGGGGTCATCAATACATTGCTTATTTTGTACTTTTTCTTTATATTTATCTGTGTATCTTCTAAGTTTTTCTGCCTGTGCTGATATTTTTAGTTTATTATTTGCGATAGTGCATGATAGATCCTGATCCATTATAATATTGTGTATTGCATTTATCACATCTGTCTTTCTGAGTATTTTTGTTGATCTGTTCCTTCTCCTCTACTAATTTAACAGTGACACTTCTTGCCTTAACTGCTGTATAGTTTTCTCTGTTTGATACTTCCATGATAGTATTAAATTTCTCCCTTTCCTTTCTCTTGCTACCCTCTGCTCTTGTTTGTTTGTTTGTGTCTTTTCAGCTTTTCCCGGTTAGGGGACGCCACAGCGGAATTCCAGTCCACTAATGATTGGCAGTTGATTTTTACGTGCCGAGTTGCCAGCCCTGACGCACAACCTTCAACGAAGGCATGCCCATTCATGCATGTCTCCACGCAGAAGACGCTCTAGCTGAGAATCTAACTAGACAGCGTCTTACAGTGAGGCGACAACGCTACTGCAGCACTCTTGTGATAGAATTAATTTAGCTGCACAGTAATATATCCTGTTTACGTCTGTTATATTGCATGGACCTCTATGTACAGTCCTAATTACTGTGTTAATTTGTTTTGTCAAACTTCTGACTTTTGGGGTTTTATTGACCTTCTTCAGTCTATTTCTTTCATCGATCTTAATATATCTGTCTATCTCTATTAAATCAAGCAACACTTCTTAGCTCATTTTCTTCTAAACTGAGGGCACATTTTTTTGTTCTCCATTTTCTGTGGACATTCAGTAGAGAGTACTGTAGCATCTTCCTGAGACACATTCTCTTCAATGTCATCCTGTGCCATCCATTGCTCTGTCATATGGGGGCTCACTGGCCTATCACTCCTCAGCATTGACTGCTCCAGAGTTGTCACGGTTTCCTTTTCCTTCCCTTGCTGTCCAGCTTCAAGTGAATGTTTATACTGGTTTCCTGAGGAAGGCTCCAGAATATCTTCATATGGCAACTGAACAGTTGCTTCCTATTCCACTGTTTTCTCCTTAATTTGGATGTGTATTGCACTATCCTACTGTGGTGCTTTCTATGTTAGATTTTCTACACTGAAGCCTTTACTTTGCAGGTATTCCATAACTTCAGTTTCTATTTCTTTAACTTCTCCATTACTAATCTCCTTTTCTACTTTTCCTCTCTGTCTTCTTATTTTTTGTATTGTAAAATTTTCCATGTCCTGATTTCTTTGCCTGTATTTCTCTTTAAATATCTTTGGTGCTGCTTTTTTTTGTATTGATTCATTTTGCTTTCTCCTATACATAAATATTACACCATATTAAATCTCTTTTTCTTTCCCATGTCCATATTTCTTCTTCAGGTGTCCCTGATCTTCCTGTTTCTCCTTACTTTGGGGACTTGTTCCATAATGCTGTGATGTAACCTGCGTTAGACCTTCTACACCAAATCCTTCACTTCACAGGCACTCCATAACTTCAGCTTCTGTTTTTTTTTTTAACTTCTACTTTACTAATCATATTTTCTAGATTCCCTTTTTGTTATATTATTTTCTTTCTTGTAAAATTTTCCATATCTGGATGCCTTTGCCAATATTTCTCTTCAAATATCTCTGGGGCTGCCTTTTTTTTTTCTTCTTTTTCTTTCAGTTTTTCCTGGTTAGGGGTCGCTACAGCGGATCACTTGTCCGCTCATGATTGGCAGTGGAGTTTTACGGTGTCGAGTTGCCAGTCCAGCGCCCGACCTTCCACAGAAGGCACACACATGCATGCACTCACACCTAGGGCCAATTTAGAGTGTCCAACCCACCTACAGCATGTCTTTGGGATGTGGGAGGAAACCGGAGCACCCGGAGGAAACCCACGCGACCACAGGGAGGACATGCAGACTCCACACAGAAGGCACCCGAGCTGGGGATCAAACTGGAGAACCTTTTGCTGTGAGGCGGCAATGCTAACCTCTGCACCACCATGGCCACCCTGGGGCTGCCTTTTTTCTATTGATTAATTTGGCTTTTGACTTTGCATAAATATTGCACCATATCAAATCTATCTTTCTTTCCCATGTCCATATTTCTTTTTTATACTTTTCAAAAAACTCTAGGTTTTGTTTTTATATTTTCTCACTTCCTCAAATTCTTCTTTTTCCAAACAGATCAAAGTTTCTTGGTCTATATAATCACAAATCTGTTGTATTAATGAACACACATTTTTATTTGAGGTTTCTGACAGTTTTTCTTGCGGAAGTATTTTTCTTTCCTCTAATTTCTTTCTTAATCTTTTTGTATATCTTGTATCTGGAAATTCTAGGGTTTTTGCATAATAGTAATAACCTCTTCCTGTTTTTGGATAATAATAACAAGACATAATTTCTTTCTTATCCTCAATAGTCCACTCTATCATCTTTATGGCTCTTCTTTGACCTATCAGTTTTTGTGATTTTTGTGGACTGCTACTTCTTTCTACAATGGGGGGGGGTATCCTTCCCCTGGGCCTGGCCTGGCCCCATTGTAGGAGTGTTTCTGTATTTTCAGGATTCTACACTGTCATTTTTTCTAGTCCTGGCACCAGTGCGCCTACCCGTATTAGGCACGTTTCTCTCCTGGGTCCTGTATGCCATGATATCTTTTTCTAATTTTTGACTTACTTCTGTTCATGATATATACTACATAAAATACAGTCTATATATCAGTGTAATCTTGGTGAGATTTTGTTAAAAACAGGGTCCACCTCATGAAGGTACTCACCAAGACTTGAGAATGAATTCAATTTCAGCAATACTAGTCTCCTTTGCTGAATGAGTTATCATCTCTCCATTCACATCACTTCTGTGTGACTGCAGTAAAAGACAAATATATCCATCCAATTCACTCTTTTGATGCAGTTCCCACTTGTCTCTACATGTACCATGTATCCTGCTGGAATATTAAAGGAATACCAGTTTGCCTGTAACTTCTGTATGGGAAGCTGAAGAAACCAGAATGCCAGGAAAAAAAACACAGAGAGAGACTTGATGCAGACGTCATGTTGAAGGACCTACAGCCAGGCAGTGACCCGAGGGTAAAATTGCTCACTGCACCATTGCTTTCTCAAATATCTTGTGCAGATCATCAAAGATAGCCACTTCTTGCAGAAAGCCCACAAATTTAATTAGCAGCATTGCCATCACAGGGTGCCTTAGTGCTTTGAACACAAGTACATTGAGTTGTTGTTTATTTGTTTGTCTATCTCAGTAAATCAATTACTCCAAAAAACTAAGACCAAACACACAGGAGAAAATAGAATCTCAAAGCTCACTCCCCCCCCGAACTTATATATATACCAACTCTGAGATCACTATACCTAGGAGAAAAGAAAATATTCTGAGACATGGCATCTGAAACTTAATGTATGTATGTCCATTCTTTCGGCCATTCAGTCTCCATATTTTGGGACTCGCTCTAGTGGGTGCTGACATTTCAAATGGTTGACAAATGAACTGTTGTTTATTTTTACATAAAACAAACAAACAGTGAAAAAAGGTGCCCATTGTTTCTTTGCCTACTGATATGGCCTGCTTGTTCATAGGCAGCCTGTTTTTCTAAACTTTGTAAGCTCAGATATATTATTTGCTGTTTAAAGTATTTAGACTCTGTACATTGCAAGGATGATGAGTTAGTTCTTGATGTTTCAGTTGCAGCAGCTTATTTTTTCTTTAATTCATCTAGTGTATTCACAGCTACAAGGCTCCACTATATGTTTAAGAGTTATTAAATTAAAGATTGAAATATTTCTGAGATTCTTTTTGATGCTGCAAAGAAAAGTAGTTCCACATTGCTAATGTGGTATCTTTCTGTTCAATTTTGCCATTTCACGTACTAAAATGCAGAACTGTGCATTTCCGAAGCAAGAAATAGAAAAAAAGGAAATTTTAATAAAATAAATGTTTCAAATTTTGCTCTTTAACCATTCAGGTTAGCACTGTGTAAAATACTTATAGGCCCTAATTGTTGTGTTTGCCATCACTGTCAAGACTTGAAATTTTTGCAAAGCTGTCAGGACTAGCATACATGCATCAGGAATTTGATTCTGAAGCATGAAGCTAGAATTTGAAAGGTTCAGTCATATTGAGGTAGGCATTTGTGATAGGAAGCTGAGGAATCACTTGAAAAACAATTTTAAAGTAGTGATGTGATTAAATAGAGAAGCAAATGAATTGGCTTTATGCACAATCTATGCATCTTAATTGCTGTGATTTGCTCCTCCCAAAAGTTACTGATTTTCTTCACACAGTTGTACCTCTTTAAAGGTACAAAGATTATTAAATAACTGAGCTAAACTTGTACAAAGATCCATTGTCATTAACTGTATTGGGTCCAATATATAAAAAATAAAATACTCCTCCTTCTCATCCTTTGCTATAATTTGTAAACCAGCATGCACTATGACTTTTAATGCTCAGATGATGAAATATATTGCAGAATGTAAAACGTGGTTAAAGGTATTGATGTAAATGCTGAAAAGAGACATACATTAGTAACTTAAATGCAGAAAATAGAATATTATCCTTGAGTTTTCATCAAGGAATAAGTGTAGCAACATTTCAGAAGATGAAACAGGAGAAGCCGTGTGTGTGTGTGTGTGTGTGTGTGTGTGTGTGTGTGTGTGTGTGTGTGTGTGTGTGTGTCTGTATGCAATCAAGTGCATGCATATGTCTATGTCTGAAATTTAGGAGTTTCAGTGAATATACTGACTGGGTATGCACAAGTTTTGATTTATAGAAAAAGTTGAATTTAGCATTGGAATTGACACATTCATATTTGTGCAAACAGCTACTGTATTTGGTAGTTTTATTTTTAAACAGTATATACTCCAATTATACTGAATGCTAGGTTGATATGTTTTTATTTTAGCTCAGTTAAAAGAGAACTTATGTTTATTTATTTATTCATTCATTCACATTTGTTGACCGGGAAAATCCGACTGGACACAGGTCCTTTTTTAGTGGAGCCCCGGGGAGAAAAGCTCCATAATAAAAACAACAATTAATTACAAGTTACAAGAAGTATAGGTAGGTTTTGTTTAACAATAGTAGTAAACAGTTATAATTCAAAATGAAATTAAGTATTTAGTTAAATGGTACAACACATATCATTGGTGCCATAAAGACTAACAAGTATTTTAATAGCTGAGCTAGCAGCTATTACCCTTGAATAACAGTGGCTAAGATTACAGCTGAGATATAGGTTTACAAGCAATGTATTTGGCTGCAATCCAAAGGTAGTTAGAGAGGTTGGGGTAGAGATGTTGAGGTTTGTTACAGGGGCATGCCCAGCGCTCTTTTAGATGAGATTTTTAACAGCCTTGAAGTTAGAGCGTGATGACACAGAAGTTATAGTGTGAGGAAGGGTATTCCATAATTTTGCTATGGAGTAGGAGGAGAGAGCTTCTCCAGCAGAGTTCCTGCTTATATATAAGTCGGAGTGTTTCTGAGTGGTTTATGTTACCTTGAAATGTATATGTATTTACTGACTATATTGGTATAGCTTCATAACTGTTGTAATAACTGTTACCTATGTCAAAAACAGTGTTTGGTTCATTTGCATTTTAAGAACATGTTTTCAGTGTGTTAAATATTTTCACAGGCCTTATGAATTTGTCTTGACACCATTGATGTTGTATGTTATGTTTGGAAATATAATTTCAGTGTGCAGCTTATATATATTTTAGCATAGTACAAGTCATAACATGGCGCATACTGTAACAAACAGAGGTTTGTGTGCCATAATTCATTGCAAAGACTGATTTATTTTTTATGCAAAAATTAAATATGGCCCCCATCTGTACTGAATCTGAAACCTATAGAAATACTGACCATTGACAGATTAGTATAGCCCTTTGAGTTGTTATGACTTGTGTGTCATTATTCAAATTTGAGCTACAAGTTGTTGTAAACCTTGGCTTGCGCATCTGTTTTTGTGCCTTTCTGTTAGTCAAATTCATACTAATCCCACATTAAAGACAGCTGTTAGATTTATCATTTTAATTGTGTTGTGAAGCCTCCCTGCCCAATTTATTAATACTTGTTAACCCGAACCACGGCCCTAACTTGCATCTTAAATTTAAAAAAAAACTTCCAGTAACACTACCAGTAACTGAATGTAATCAGATTTTGATAGTACATTGGAAAAGGAAATATTTCATATAAAGTATAAAGTGAAATGGCTTTGCCATTTTGGAGAGATTGATTTGTGTTAAGCAATTTATTGCACTTTGATTTTAATGCATTAGCAAAACACATCCATTACTTCAAGGGTGAAAAGAAAGACTGACAGCTTTTTCTCCCTTCAGAGGTTTGTGTTAAACCTTCTGGCTCTGATGAGCACACCTTATTCAGCATTTTATTTATTTATTGTATTTATTTGTTAACCTAGCAAGTGGATTGGCTAAAAGACCCTTTTCAGCCATGACCGAAGTTCAAGGTGCATAAAGATTAGACTGTAAACCATCTACAGTACATCCAAACTAGCTTACATTATGTTATGTTTCCAAAATCCAAAGTTATAAGAGCATGGCGAAAAAATTACAGCTAGCCACAATACAAGGATTGTGTTTCACAATTTGTAGAACAGAAAGGCTGTGATACATACATTTCACAGTCATTTTGCTACTCGCATAAAAAGGTCAAAAAGAAAGGTGGAGTTAGGCTTGCTATGTGAAAATATTACATCCTTTACATAAAATATTTCTTAATCAGTATCTGTAAACAATTGCATGCATTCATTTTGGTCAAGTGAACATGCAGCTTGTTTACAAATATTTTCAGATTGTTTCAAACTTCACTGTGAAAGAGGTTCTAAGAAGCTGGTACAATCTTTGACAAGATCTTATCCATACTGCTAGGCTAAAGTGGGATCTAGCTAAAGAGAGTTTTTATTTTCTTTAAGGTCATTAGGTCAGCCTCTAATATTTACTTGGTTGGGAGAGGAGAACAATATCCTTTGTTCACACTTTTAAATCATGGCATACGGAAAAAGTAATGTGTTTATACTTTGAATATTAAACCAGTTAAACTTCTCAATTAAATCAAAGTGGTGAAACATGCTTCTGCTAGGAAGGTGAATTGAAATATTTGGTTTGCTGTTATTTGTAACTTGGGAAATACTTCCGACTGAAGGGAAACTACTTGTAGACCATTCCTTAATAATTTCAGAGACATGCTTACATTGCTGCAAAGAAGATGGTCCAGAATTTCTGAAGAGAGGTAGGAGAACTAATTAGATGTACAGATTTGATATATGTAAATTGCAAGAAATGCACATGCCTTTCCTATGTAAGGGAAACTTTACTTAAATTTTATAGATGGTGATTAAACTAAACAGTGCATAGACCTTTTATGGTCAGTGGTCCTTACTGGGATATTCACTCTCACTCATTCATTTATGCATTATTGGAAATTATTTACATCTACAGGATGTGTTATTAGGAATAAAATATTGACTTAGCTTAAGCACTTTGGATTGAGTTTCAGGATCACCAGTCACACTACAAACTAGACATAGTGCAGATGGTGCGCCATTCACTTTGCAATCAGATATAAGATTCAGAAGCAGAACTTAGCACCTGTCTGTTAATGTTCCTTGTACTCCCAAGTGAAATGAATGGTTCATTACACAGCCTATGTACTGTTCATTCCCATGGCATGCTGAGTACTGAGTGCTGAGGTTAGGATTGGATAGTGACAGCAACAGGTACGTACTTGAGCCGTTGTTACTTTGTTGAGTTTAAGCATTCCTAGATGGGGTTTACAAGACAGATGGTTCCTAGCATTGTAGACTTTATGTTCTTTTAGCATATTACTCTAGAAGTACTCGAAGGACAGTACATTGATATACATATAAGGTTTACACCATTGCAACCTGTTCACATCAGTAGTACAGTGTTGTAAGCACTCAGGTGACATTATATTTTTAAATATGCATGCAGTCAAGCAAATGAAATCTATGAGGCACATGTGCCTGTATCAGGAGTCACTCAGGAGTGCTGTCTTTACCATTTGCTCAGAGTTGTGGTGTATGGAGTCACTGAGTGAGGGACATACAGATCCATATCCATATTCCTAGCTTATAGCATTAAGCCTCTGTATTGTAGATATAAGAGTTAGGGCTACACTATGTAAGTGCACAAGGCACTACTGGGGTTGGATTTCACATTCATGCCAAGAGTACGAAGCAGGACAGCATTGTTTACCCACCTTAAAGGAGGTAGTGGTAGGTTACATTTTATGCTGAGACTGCTCAGCAGGACAGAATCATGTAACTCCCTTAAGAAATAGCACCTAAGACATGCTTGGAGAAGTGTTTACAGTTTCATTTTAAAGGCCCTCTCTGTGCAGACCTTATAGCATGGTGACACCTACATTCCCACACTGCCAGCACCATGTAGCCCTCAGGGAATGGCCATAAGGAGTGTGGCCAGCCACTGCCAGGCTAACTTACAGTACAGAATGCAGAAACATACTGAAACTCTTTGTGCTTATGTCTTCTTCTTATCTAGTGGTGCACATTGTTTATCACACCTGGGCTTTCAATTCTGTTTTGGGATGTACTGCTGTCAGCACAGTCCCCACTGGCTCTTGTCTGAGCATGTCTGATGTGGGTTTGCTGTAGTCATAGTAACAGCAGTGGTATACTGATTAACTTATCCTAGAAACATGATGTGAGCGTTCTGTAAATGGATCAGGTGAGTTTGTGTATATTATTGTGCAAGGCTTTAATTCCCTAAACCTTTCCAATATCAACCCAATCCATAATGGAAGTAAAATATATCCAGAGAAAAGGGAATACTCTCCCTTACAAAAACTTCAACCCTATCCAGTTAAGAAAAATCAGTGAGCAAAAACATGTCACCAGAAGTAGCAGACACTGCTACAGTGGTATGAAAAGAACGTTTATCTAAATAGAGTACAACACAAGACCAGAAAAAAAGGTCTCCTTCTACACTACTGTAAAACTTGTAACACAACAAAAATACCAGAAGAAGGATGTAGTTTCTCTTACTTGAAAAGTATTTACATAGAAACTCAGTCGAGTGCTGTTATCTGAAATTACTTTGTTGGAGCTCAGATATGAAAGAAAACAAACAAATGTCATGTTTAAAACCCTAAAAAATGTGATAAAAACCTTCTGATCAAAAACTTCAGTCACTACAGTCATTTTATAGTATACAATATATTTTGTTAATTATCACTCTACCCATGTCATCGTGTTTATCACAAACCTGCCCTCATTATTAACAGGTTGTAACTACTGTACTAGCTGCATCAGTGACTAGACTCAATTTACACTAGTTAACTAAGCCCTGCATACTAAAACCCACATCATAAACAACTAGAACCAGTATTTTAGATATAAAAATGTTAAAACTAATCCAAAGTATGATATATTAGAACCACTTCACTACGCAGTATCCCATAGGAAAACATGATTTTACAACTTGAGACATCACATAACAGAAAATACAAAAGTAAAGTGTGTATATAAATATTTAAAATGTAATTAAATATTAAAAGGTATGACAACTACTTATTAATCTCACCAGAGAGCCATAAAAAGTGGATGAGGTAATGATATGTAAACACACAAAAAACTCTACAAAGGAAGGAACTGATCCTTCTAATTCAGAGTTGCCACTTGTGAGGACATTTTCCTGACAGTCAGGAAATCAGGTTCTCTGTCAGGAAATGCAGTTAAGGTGAGTACTAGAAGGATATTTTGAGTCATTCTAAGGGGTAACAAATTACTTAGGTACATAGCTGTCAATGTACCAGACAAATTTCATCAGAATCAGGGACAAATCCAGAAATAATCAAGGACACTTTTAAAATATTAGTACTATTAACTTGTGACACTGACAGAATAAGAGAACGTGAATTAATATATGTTTTCTGGAATAAAACAAGTCTGTAACTCTAATTATTGCAAATATTTACTAAGTGAAATTCACCACCTTTTCTCCAAAAGTCACCAATTTTAGGAGGGATTAAGAGGGAAAGAGCTAAAAATATGAGTCAAAATCGGGTACTTTTGAAAAGTATGCTGAATGTTTCCTAAAATGTTTCCTGTTTCACTTGGATTTTATCTGCATTCAAATGCAGTATAAAATCAAACATTGCTGTGGCGTGTGTGTGTGTGTGTGTGTGTGTGTGTGTGTGTGTGTGTGTGTGTGTGTGTGTGTGTGTGTGTGTGTGTATGTGTGTGTGTGTGTGTGTGATTAAAGTGTATATATGTCTATATAAAAGCAACAGGTTGGCTATAATTTATTTCACTTTTATTACAGTTAAACATCAACATTTCACACAGTAAGTGGCAATCTTTGATGGTCTAGACTAGATGTGAGGGAAAGGAACCCATCATTGGTACAGTGGCACAGTAAGTGGTACTGTCATCTCACAGTGCTTATCTCCCTGCCTGAGTTCTTGGCGGTGGCTCCATCTATGTGGAGTATGTATGTCCCCCTGTCTTTGTATGGGTTTTATTCAGGTACACCCCAAAACTCTGCTGTAGGTGGATTGATGTTCTGTGGGTGAATATATTGTGATAGCACTGGTTTGTCGGTGGCAGTGTGTGTGTGTGTGTGTGTGTGTGTGTGTGTGTGTGTGTGTGTGTGTGTGTGTGTGTGTGTGTGTGTGTGTGTGTGTGAAAATAATATTGGTGGATGCGTACATAAACATCCTAGGAAGTGAAAAAATGTAACATAGAATGCATCCCTGAACACTCAGAGCTTCTAGGGGCCATCATTCCTGGCTGTATAAGTGGCTTTAGTAGGGTCCACTGGTGTCAGCCCCACCTAGTCTAAAACTAATCCCACTCAGTGGTGCGCACAGAGATCACAGTGGTTTGTGTGTGGGCCAGTGAGACTCTGGTCATTATTAGTTTAGCGTTCCATGCAGTCAAACATCAGAGATGTACACACAAGGACTCTCCAGCTTCTGTGTTAGGTGGGGACAGAGTTGTCATTGTTTGTTTAACTTTTCTCAAAATTACACCTTAGAGATGTGTACAGACGGTAGCCTGTCTTGGGCCTGTGTACTGTGTAAGAATAAAAAGTTGGAATAGATTACTGTAACTGTTATTTTTTTCCACTTTGTTGATAATTAAAATCAGATGCACACAAATGTGTTTGTCAAATAGGTGAAAGGGAAAGGAGGTATGCTGTATAAATGTAGCTGAAAGCAATAGGTTGAAATAAAACATTGTGCCCTGCTTGTTCTTTCATTTTCATCATAGTTTGACTTCAAAGGGGTACAATGAATTTGTCTAACTGTTGTAGTTAGGGCCAAGGCACATGCTGTATAGATGTATGACTGCAGCAACTTAAAATATGACTATTTGTCTTTTCACTTCCATCTCAATTTAATGCCAGATGGGTAAGCAGAAACTGGCTACCTTTTTGGGGGGAGGGGAGGGAAAAAAGGCACCCATCCTAGATATGATTTTGTGCCCTCACAAGCATTTTCTTCTCAGTTTGTGGGTAACTACTACTCAGTTTATTGGTAAGTACTTGTGTCATCGTCCTTGAAATGTAAGCCTTGGACATGACTTATTTCCTCCTTGAAAAAAATATTCACTTTCCTATCATTGAACCAAATGTATTAAAAAAATCTCTAAAATTCACCTTGGAACATTTAGAACCTAATAACTTCCTTGTAATGCCCAAACTCCCAGTTCATGTAGTCAGCGTGTATGGCATTTAAAAACTAGTGCTTCTGGTTGTAGCTTGTTGAAAGGGGTGTGTCTATCCTGAGGTAAGAGGTGTGTTTTCATTTCATGGGTGTGGCTTATTTGTCAGGAAATGGAGGGAAGAAAAGGTGGCAACCCTATTCTAATCATCAGTAAAGTATAATGCTCAGAAGAGCCGACATTTAAACAAAATAAATAAATTACAAAGAAAAATAAACACAGAAAGGTGAAAAAGTTTATCCAAACTGTAGACTGAAGTCTGTGTTTAAGCCACAGCAAATCATGAAAAGAA
This sequence comes from Protopterus annectens, assembly GCF_019279795.1. Lineage (NCBI taxonomy): Eukaryota > Metazoa > Chordata > Ceratodontiformes > Protopteridae > Protopterus > Protopterus annectens. The sequence continues at coordinate 597,001,930 of NC_056747.1, forward strand.
AAAGGACTTCAAACATTAAAATGCGCAACAAAATATTTTAAATGCCAATCTTAGCTACATGTTCTTCCAGTAAAGATAACTAGTGGCAGAGCGGGACATTACATTAAAACTCAAACCTCTCCTACAATTAAAAAGTAACACATTCCAGTTACAGTGAAGTCTGTAGAATACCGGCAACACTGTCATGGTACACAAAGCTTACCAGCAGCCATAACCTTGACTTAAGCCTTCTGTGTCATTCTGTGATCCAAGACAGACACCTCTCCAGTATCCATAACATGGCAGTGAACCCATTCACATACTCCTCCAGGACCCGAATGTGTAACTCCCTCCCCATTAATAGGACCCCACATAGAGTAATTCCTAATAGGACCACACATAACCTAATTCCTTAACCCAATACATCCCAGTGAAAAAATAAAGAAAAAATATCTATGCAAACAACAACATTATATCATTTGACTCCCCAAACCTTTCCAACATCAGCTCAGTCTGTATTAAAAGTAAAATATATAAAAAAAGGAATATTCTCCCTTACCAAAACTTGAACAAGTTTAAAAAAAAGTCTGTGAGCAAAATCACGCCCCCAAAAGTATCCTCAAAATGACCTCCAATAACTATATTTGAGTAAATCTGAATCTCTGAGCTGATGGCTCTTTTAAAAACCTGCTTGCTAATTAAGTTTGTACTGCTATGTGTGTGTGTGTGTGTGTGTGTGTGTGTGTGTGTGTGTCAAATAGGTGAAAGGGAAAGGAGGTATGCTGTGTGTGTGCATATATATATATATATACATATACACACAGACACACACACACACACACACACACACACACACAAGCACAAATACATATATACGTGTATGTATATGGCAGTTCACAGTCTCTGAGAAGGATATAATGTATACACAGCAGAAATGAAAGAAAATTGCAGCATGCTAATCACACTGCGCTTATAATGTGATTGTACTTTCAGACAGCAAGAGAGAAAGAGAGGCTGTAAACTGCCTTCTAAACTTTAGAATATAATTTAAACCAGAGCACACTAGTTGCCATTGCAAGGTTAATCAAAGTATTCCTATTTGGAAAAAAGTATTTCTCCAATGATCATGTCACTGTACTCTCCCTAAGAACAAATAATGTCAAAATCTTAGCTAAGTTTTTACCTTTATCTGCAGTTGTCAATGTCTTCCCATCTCAAGTACTCAGGCTAAACCATACAAAACCTAAGTCTAGATGTTTTTGTCAGGTCTAGACTAATTCTTCAAACAAAAAAAAAATGTGGATAGTAAGATCCATGCTGGAAGTTTGCAGAGAATACTAGCAGATCAAGCATAATGGATGGACAAAGGACCAAAATCAGGGACAACAGTTTTAAATATTAGTCTGATTCACCTAAAATGTAAATAGAATAATAGGCTTTACACAGGATCATAGGTGGTTATTAGGCTATCGGCCCAAGAGCCATTTTAAGCCTAGCCAATCGTACCTCAGATTTAACAAAATATTCCTGGTGTGTCAATACCCCAAGGAACTTTGTGGTTACAATATAGGCTTTTACACATCAAGCTTTCACAAACTTCCCCTGTCCATTAGAGACATAGGTGCCAAACCAAGGATAAATGTGTGATTTCCTACCCATTGGTCCAAGAAATATTTCAGTAAAGTTAGGGATAAGCATTACTTCATATGGATGGGAAGCCTGTTCCTAAGGAGTGATTTTTCAGACATGTAATAGCCCACCAAGCATATCCTGTTTATGTCACAGACACGTTTAGGTCCTTAGAACAGATACTTCTAACACTAATTGTTTTGTGGATGTGCAACAAATCCATCAGTGTGTGATCAGAGAATATAGACTGCCAAGCAGCAGTCTGTAGGAGACAGAGTAGAGGGAAAGGGCTTTGAGATGGCCTGTACAGAACTTGTTTACGTCATATATTATTTTTATACTCTGTATCACATGGAGATTGATAACTTGATTAAAAGTAAACTCTGAAAACAATTTTGGGCATAAGTGAGGGATTGGTTCGATTTTTTTTAACACCTTTATTAAATTATCACTTAAGGCATAGGCAAATTGATATTAACAGGAAAGAAAACAAACCATATTAACACCCCCCCCATTTACATACATTATAAATCATATATCTTTTCTTTATAATTATCATCAGGCCAACATTGCATAAATTGAAATGAATTTCTGCCTTCCCTTAAACCTCACACCTCCTCCTCCTCCTGAGCATTTTTCTGCATAATTTGTTGGCACACTTTCCATTTATTTCTACGCAATTTGCTCCTTTCCTTTTCTGAAGATCCCTGTTTCAGTTATTTTATAATATTCAGTAGTTCAATACAGTTGGTTTGACTTTAATTTTGCTGGCTGCCAAAAAAGGAATTACTAGAAAATGGAAATCAAACGTAACAAGGTCTTACCGTGTCTAGGCAATTCAAATCCTGTATCTTAGCTCAAAAATCATATCCTTAGTTACAGCAACTTACTCATCCAATATTTTTGATAGAATATTCTGTAGGAAATATTTAAAATCTGCCAACTCATTATACTCCCAAAACACATGTTCTCAGTTATTTCTTTCTCTTCCCCATCACACCACAACATTTGCTATGTACTTGAGGAAAAATCTTTGCAGTCTGCTTGGAGTATAAAAATACCTATGCAGACACCTCCAAGCAAATATCCTAAACCTTCTGGACTTTGTTGCATACTTGGGAGCCATACATATGTCCTCCCATTGTTCTATTGTAAATTACTTTTCCAGTCTGTCTTCCCAAATTTCTAACCTCCTCTGCCTGATTCATATAGTTATCAGGCAATATTTTATATGTTCTGCCAATTACCCTTTTTAACAGCAGCTTCTGTTCTAGATTAAACTTAAAAAAACACTAGCGCAGGTCTTTCACTTAGGATTCCTCCCATCCCTTTCTCTTTTCCTACACTCCGATATCAATTCCCACTAAGGAAGACAGTCTCTAGTTTGCAGTGCTCACATCTTCTTGAACTCATCCCACTCTATTACTTTTCCCTCTCTAGATATTTGTTCCCAATACCTTGATTTCTGTGCCAGTTTTCTCCAGTAAATTCCAGCCCCCTCTTGCCTTTTTTCTGTACCCCTTCATGCAGTCACACCTACTGGCCAAATCTCTTTTCTCCATTCTTGGGTTGGCATATTTCTCAGATTACTTTCTGCTACTCAGAATGCATTTTCAGAATATTAAGAAATCTGAAACTCTGTTGTCTAGCATTATTTATTGATTGTAATCCTCAGCTGTTTACCAGAAATTCAAAACATTTTATTAGGGGACATGGCAAAATTATAAGGCAAAATCAGAGATGTTCTGCAAAATTCTGCACAGTTGCAAAGCATGCATACAACACCTTTCTTGTTTACACGAGCAGCAGCTTATTTCACCGTACAAAACTGGCCTTTCAGAAATGGAACAGGTTTACCTATGTGCTGCTAATTTTACAGCAGCAGCCGGTAGTCAAATTTTCACAAGCATTCTCTGCCATATCTAAATGGCTGTCCCTGACTGTTAGTTTGCACTCTGTACAACTCTACATTTCCTTTAAATTTTTACACTGAGTCTCATAGATATTTATTTTGTCTGATTGCAAGCTCTTCACCAGTAAAGATCCTTTGAGCTTCTTCATCAATTATACAAAACACAAAATTCTTATGGGATTGAGGCTTTAGAGGAATCCATTTGCCATCAGCAAAATACTTTTCTTTCTTTCTCACATCTAAAATAGTAATATCCCCTGCTGAATTTTAAAATATCCCAGGCACTCTTCAGTTTAAAAAAAAATACTGGCTTCCATACTTTCCTACCTATATTTAGCTTACATTGGTACATAGTGCGCTCTTTACTTAACCTATCATTTTTTTACACATTGACACAGTTACCTAGTGTTTTGATAATGCATTGTCTTCATTCAGTACATACATCCTCGTTTCTGCCTTTCACCCCCTTCTTTTCTATTTCTTCCTCTCCTGTGACATTTCCTCAAAAAACTTCAGCTTTACTCCATAGCATATCACCTACTACAAGGTGATCTCTGCCTAACATATAAAGCTATATCAAACCCAGAGCTGTTGGAAATGCTACACCTAAAGAAATCCCAATCCCTCTGAGCTACATGCTCTAGGGACCTAACCCTTGTCACAACAGTAAACAGGACATGCTGGAGAGATAGATTCCTGTCCCAGAGACTTCCTATACTCTGGAACAAGCTACCCATCTATGTCAAGCAAAGTTCCTCATTAGCACTCTTCAAGAATAATCTTGATGAGTGGATGGGAAATAGGAAATACATATACATATATATATATATATATATATATATATATATATATATATATATATGGGTGTACTTCGATTCACTGAAAACTCATTTCACTGAATTTCAAAATGAACACAGCAAATTGCTGAAAGCTCAAATCACTGAATCACATTTCACTGAATGTAAGTATTGTTGGGCAAATAAAATGCATATGCCCTTTTCCCCACTGTAGTGCGATCCTGGCGTTAATATATATAGTTAGTAGGGGTGTGGGGGCACATGGGCAATTCCCACTTATGCCTCAAGTCATCTAATATATATATATATATATATATATATATATATATATATATATATATATATATACACACACACACACACACGCACACACAAACACGTGTGTGCATTTGTGTGTGTGTGTGTGTGTGTGTGTGTGTGTGTGTGTGTGTGTGTGTGTGTGTGTGTGTGTGTGTCTAGCTGAACTTATACACAGTTTGCTTTATCTGCTTGAAACATTGAGGCTTTCCCCTTAACAAAGCATACATGAGGATTCCTGTTCCTCTCTTCCCCTTCATCCTTATCTGATTTTGTCTTTGCATTTGTCTCCGCTTCATACCAATCACACTTACTGTATTAATTTAACCCGCTGTTGCTGGGTGGCTGATTTATATCCTCTCTAGCTTTTTCCTTCACATTCTTCTTGTTTATCTGATGTTGGTGCATTAGTGTAAGTCCAGTCATGTAGTCTTCCCTCTACTTCTTTTGCCCCCCACCCCCAGCAGCCACATTGCAGTTTGAGTTCTACCTCTTTAAGTAAGACAACATGACAGTGGAAACAGAAAAATGCACATTGAATATAAAAGAAAGAAAAAGAAGCAGTCATAGATTCCAGATAACTGCATAGAAACTTAAACCAAAAGTTGGCAGGATATGATTCTTGGCTTTGCAATCTGCCGTTTCGGATTGCTTATCTATGTGCAGTAGTTTGAAGTCCGGCGGGACCTAAGTTATTTCAGTGTATTTACTAGTTTGGCAGTTTTCCAGACAGAAAACAATTAGATTCCACAGACTAAAGTTATGCCAACAAGAAACTTGTAAACAACATAGCTATTAAATGTCACTGTTCAAACAGCCTCATACTTGAAGAGCTGAAGAACATTGGTGTGCCTTAGTGCAGAACTAAATTGGAAATATTATCAGCCAGATGCTGCAGAGCACTCACGTAGGGCAAGACTGAAACATATTTAGTTTTGTGCCTTATCTTTGTGTACTGTATCATAGAATTTTTACAGTTACCCTACCTGACATAGCAGTGCTTACAGACCTTTGCATACAGAACTTTGTGACTGTCAGACAGCTGGAACATAATCTTGTCATAAAAATGGATAGCGGCTCACCCCATCATTGACTCCAGGCCATATAAACATTTTCTGAAACACTTGCATTGTTTTCCTGATGTTTTAAGTTTCCCAGGCAGGTTATCTGTGGCTCTCCTTTAGATACTTCAATGTCTGCATGCTTGTTTTCTGGAGTTGCCCAGTACATTCTCTGGATTGCCCAGTGGTGTTACAAAAGCAGAATGTAAGAATCAAGATACTTTTAGGTAATATTAACACATTTGCTTACAAACTACTATTATTGTTTCCTTTTGTCATGCTTCACCAACCAGTGTTAACTGGACAGTTGTGTTCTGTTCAAGTGCTGTGATACGGATCTTTGACAATTTTTTATTTTCACTGAAAAACTTGTAGTGTTGTTCAATACCTGTTTACTAAATGCAGTGCTTCCTATAGCACACACTTGACAAGAGCTATTTTACTTGAGTAACTGTCAGACATTCTACTTGCTTTAAAAATCAAAATAATCTTAGACTTCATGTTAAAGAATTCATATTTTAATAATCATTTAACAGATCAAACATGCTACAGCTAAACAAATACATACTGGCTGTTCTGAGTCAAAACTAGTACATCACAAAAATGTTCTGAGCCTAGATCATCTTGTGTTGCACAGTGGTACAAGCAAGTGCTTTTTGACTGTGTGGGTGTGTAGTTATTTAGACTCTGTATGCATAAAGGAGGGAGCTGCAGACTTGCTAATACAGAATAATCATCCCAGTACACATTTGAGTGGTAAGAGTGTTGCATTGCTGCAAACTCATGTTCAGGTTTGTCCAGATCAAGCAGTTGCAGCACTATGTGACTTAACCCATGCACATGAATCCTTTGTTACTAATTAATAATCTATGGCAACTTTTGATCTGATGTCTAAAAGCTCTGAAAACACAGTGCACCAAACTCTCACAAGCTAGTACATCCTGTTGTTTGCTATCGTAGTACATTACACTCCTGGAAGAATCCACCTGTTAAAGGGTTTTTGTCACACACTTAGTGGCCCCAGGTTGATTTGAAGGAAACTGACACTTTCTGAAGTATACTCTTTAATGTAGTTTTTTATCTGTCACCCTTTTGTTATAGACTCTGTTTGACATTAGCTCTATCATATTAGAAAAAGGTTTGCTTTCAAGATTTTGTATATTTCATTAAACTCTTACAGAGGCCTTTTGGCCTTTTCACTCTTCGTGACTTGAAGTATAAGGTGGTTATGTGGTATCAACTTCTTCCTACAGATTAACACCTTTGTATGAGTTACAGTCATGACAACCAATGATATTCTTTTTCCAGAGGGGAATAATGGTGATTCTAGAAAGCATTATAAAATTATCTTATGTTAAATAAACTTCAGTATTTATGGCAGTAATCTTTCACACAGGTTGTAAATATGCCCATACAGACATATTTAATAAGGAGAAGAAAGCTGGGAAGTGATTCAAGCCCCCTAACTCTTCAACAAAAAAATTGAGAAATTACAGAAATTAGACATAAAATGTTGAGTTCTGAGCAAATTCCCTATTTCAGTAGTAAGTGAACCTGTAATAAAGTTCCTAGATGCTCATTCAAGCAAATGTGAGCCCGTTTTCTTGCAGGTCCTGGCTACTTCCACACAGCACAACCTATGGCTATCTTTATTTTGTCTTGCCTGCTTCTAATCAGGCGTATTCCAGTATCATAAGAGAATATGTCTGCTGCCCTAAAAACGTGGAAGTAGTGGCCTCATAAGAAACATCAGACCACAACAAACCTGGCAAAGGACTTGCACAACATCTCTGTATAGCCCACTGTCTGCTCTACACACACAGTCAGAATCAGAATCATATTTATTGGCAAGTATGCGCACATACAAGGAATCTGGCTCCAGTTTCAGTGACTCTCCAAGTATGAATTACATAAACAGCATACATACAACTATTAAGAGCAAGACAAATGACATACATGTAAATATTAAGAACAAAACAAAAAAAATGTAAATATACATATACATACAAGCTGCAAAGTACAACTCAGTGCAAGAAATACTGAAATAAACTCTGAAAGAAACAAGTATTAATATGTAAACAATACTGCAGAATCCTCGGAGGCTTGGGAAAAAGAATATCCTCGACCTAATAGGCTGAGTTAACTGTTTATGAACTTGATGGCCTGTGGAAATTCAAGTTCCGCCATTGTTGTTTCCATAGTAATTTGTCACAGTAGTCCTGTTACCAACAGTGTCAGCCTACCTGATGTCAGATTTTTTGACACTGGCCCACCTGGCATTGGTTGGGCAGGTAATTGCTAGCAATGGTCGCCATCACTGTGTTCTAACAAGTTTATGTCCCAATGCAAAGGTTGACACTTCTCCCTCATTACTTTAGAGAAGAAGACCTAGCTGGCATTCACTCTGTAGTACACATTATTTAACCCTGTCATTGCTCATTTATTACAGCTGTTTGTGTCTTTGACTCTACCAGCTCATTTCCCATCCCTCCAGTCACTTATTTGTTCACTCTCTATCACTTTAATCCAACCAAGCTAGTCCAGAAAGTTGACAGATTTTACCATTTTATTTTGTCTGACACTTAAAATGGCAAAACAGAGATTCCAGAGAATGAAATATTTGGAGTCTTTAATTGATTATCCGTATGTTTCTAAAGTTGCAGAGGAAAAGATGGAGACCCCTCCCTTTCCTCAGGGTGGTGCTAAATTTAGAGAGATTTTAAATTGTTTTAAGACTTGAGGTGCCCTACCAGACCTCTTTTATCCCGACCAAGGAGGTTGCAGATGGCCTGAAAGACAGCACCTCACAACAATCATTCTGGGTAGTCTCTTCAGTGATGGACATCATTTATGACATTAACAACCATATATGGGAATATCTGAATACCATGGCCTAATTATTCAGGAAGGCAGACCAAGTAGCACTTCCCCTTAATGAGTGATCATTGTAGGCAGACTTGACCAAGCCAGATGTTACCATCTCAGTAGTTATCTTAAAGAAGAGCCCAACACCTCAACTTTAGCTTTCCCTTATCAATCACATAATTACAGGCTCTTGATAGGCGAGTAAAGTTAGTGTTCATGTTCTCAACTTTATCTATGAGGGTCTTAATCAGCTTGACATAGATGACTTACATTCATCAAAACCTGTTTCTTGAAGTACAGCAGTCTGTTGAGGAAGTGACTGACAGTGACCACAAAGAGTGGTTCAAAGCGTAGGAATGCTTGGCTTCAGCTGTGATCAGCTGGATGGCCTTCATAACATATGCTGTGGTAGTTAGGTTGGCCAAGACTACAGGATTCAGCATAGCTATGCACTTGCAGGTTGGCCAAGACTGCAGGATCCAGCATAGCCAAGCAGTTGTACTCATGGCTTCACCTTAGTCCATTCAAAGTGGATGTCTAAGCATCCTCTACAAATTTAAGCTCTAAGGACTCTGCTGTTTGTAACAGAAATGAGTGTGTCACTATAATGTCTGAAGAAGTATGTCAACCCCTTGCTATTATCCACAGTGGGGGGGATTGTCATGATATAGAGAAGTCTGTAGAGACCTTTAGTCCACTAAAACCCAAAGCCCGAACAGCAAGAACCTCAAGGGAATTATCAAAGTTCTTCAGCTGGTTCCCAGTAAAGACACTTGTCTGAAGGTTGGGCTCCTTGGCATTTTCTGGTAAGCTGCATGTAGACCCAAGATGGCAGATGGTAATCTTCTCTCCCATCCTCGAAAATGGTCAGGGAGATATGCCCTAAATGCAGTGACTTGGTTTGAGCTTAAAATGAATGCAATAGCCAAATATTGTCTTGTAAAGTTATTTTCCTCAAACCCTCCATATTTCTTATCTTGCTAGAGATTCAAACTTAACAGAAAAAACCTGCAAAATTCCAATTGCATATCGATCCTAATCAAGGTCTGTATTTAAGTTTTCATAAGTCAGACATGGCAACATATTATATTTATAGGACAAAGGAATTTAGAAAATCAGGATATCTGTTCCTTTCGTTTATTAAGGTGAACAAGGCTTTCCAGTGGGAAAACAGACTGTGCCCAAGTGATTAGGTAAGTCTATTGTGTTTTCTATGAATAGGAGAGAAATCTCCTAACTCATCCATGGTGGGAGGCACTCAACCAAAGTAGCTGGCACCTCTTTTAGTACAAGTGCAAGAATGTTTTTGAAGCTACAACAAGAATCCCCATCGTCATGTTTACAAAACACTACATGCTTGTTGTGCAGTCTAGGTGCAGCACCTGTTTGGGAAATGTCCTCCAAGGAATTTTAATAAGGCTTTTCAGCATGTTTTCTTACAGAGGTAACATTTTATTTATGATTCTACATGATTGTTATACTCTTGCGAGACTCTTTCTCAGAATAAGGTAGCGGAGTTATATGACATCCTTGTAGTAACAGAAATAGTTGTGAGATAGGGACAAAGATATGCAGTAGCATAACTTTTTTCCCATGCCTGTTGTGTTCTTCTTTCCTGCTGAGCCAGATTAATGGTATACCATTCAGGAACTATTAAGAGCCATGTTAGAGAGCATAGTATAAACATTTAAATACTTAAAGGATTCCACTCCAAAAGTGTTAGAAATCATTGTGAATAATGAATCCATACAAATGTAGCAAAAATGTAAGATGCCTTTCTGTTTTCAGGTTACCAATCATATAATCTCTTCAGAAAGTCACCATTATATATTATATAGCTTTAGGCCTTTAATAAAATATCCATTAATCTCTACTCTAAATAAATAGAGAATAGGGTATGCTATTACTTATGCCAACAGGCTGGCTTTGTGAAGTGTTATAGTTCATACCTTAGTATCCTTAGTAGAATTATCCTTACTTCAGCACTAATAAAATATACTAAATGGATTAATCTGTGAATATACACTTGACTAGTACTGTTGGACAATGTGCATGGAGAAGGAATACTCAAGGATATTTTTAAAGTGAATAAAGAACAGACAACTTTATCTTCAAGGTTCTTTGACTGTATTCTGCTAACATTAGCCTATGATTAGGTTCAGATAACACCAGATTCGGTAAACTCACACATTTAAGATATGATGCTTCCCTAACTAGTTCTGAGAAATACAACAGCATCACAGACCAGACTCTTGGTGTAAAAATTTCTACTCCAAAACATGCCATCTGTTTACTGAACTCAGAAATTGTTTATCTGAATCTATGTTCTAATGAAGAAAAATTGAACCTTGCAATGAGCTGACACTTCATGTCTCTTCTGGTTAAGAATGAACACTCATTCTTCACTGATCATTAATCTGCCATTCTGCCTGATATTTTGTTTTGTAAGATCTTCTTCTTCAGAGAATGCATTCAGAATATTATAAACCTTCCACTAAACCTTATGATCTCATTATATGTGTTGTCTGTATTTTTCAATAATGCTTCTGCACTCATCTTCTTGGAGAGTTTTTTTAAAATGCTTTTCTTCCACTGTGCCTGCTGTCCACCAAGCCCCCTCTGTCAGTTATGCCCATGCATTACTCTCATCCTAGATATTCCCTATTGAGGGTGAGAGCTGGCTGAGGGAGGTCACAATGCAAGCAGATTCAGTTGTGTTTGTGTATCGTGGTAGCAGAGATGTATTTTAATTTTTTTTTTAGTCTTAACCCCTTTCCTGGACAACACACATCACTGTGGAGACAAAAATGCTCTCCTTCATGGGGTGCATGTTCCTTACAGCTGAAGAGGTTTGGTGACTGAACGTCTGCCTCGACAAACACCCATTGCAACGTTGCCCCTCATCTAAGGGATTGTGATACTGAATGACCCCAGATGCACCCACCCACCCACCCAGGATAGATACATTCATTCTCCCCTGCCAGCTCAATCAAGTGCCAGAGGCAGTAATCCATCTTTAGACACCTGGAGCACAGTCAGGACTTTACCTTATATGATGCTGGAGCTGACTAGCCTCTGGGTAGCTGCCGATCATTTGCTTGCCTCTAGTCTCTAAAATATGTGTAAACAATATTATGTTCATGTCTGTATATATGTAAACAATGTTATGTTCTTGTCTGTATATATGTAAACAATATTATGTTCATGTCTGTATATATGTATACAATGTTATGTTCTTGTCTGTGTATGTGTATATGTATATAATATCTGTTCATGTCTGTATGTATATATCTGTTCATGTATGTATATATGTATATAATGTTATATTCATGTCTGTATATATGTATACAATGTTATGTTCATGTCTGTATACATGTATACAATGTTATGTTCATGTCTGTATATATGTAAACAATATTATGTTCATGTCTGTATATATGTAAACAATATTATGTTCATGTCTGTATATATGTATACAATGTTATGTTCTTGTCTGTGTATGTGTATATGTATATAATATCTGTTCATGTCTGTATGTATATAATATCTGTTCATGTATGTATATATGTATATAATGTTATGTTCATGCCTGTATATATGTATACAATGTTATGTTCATGTCAGTATACATGTATATAACATCTGTTCATGTCTGTATATATGTATATAATGTTATGTTCATGTCTGTATATAAGTATATAATGTTACATTCATGGCTGTATATATCTATATGTGTATGTATGTGTGACTATGTGGTTCCCTATCAGAAGGATGAAGACTGGCAAGAGTGAATGTCAAAATACCGAACCAGGAATAGTGAAAATCCAGAAGGTGAAACAATAAAGACGATTGTAAAGAGTCTTGGTAGAGTGTGATTTGAGCTTTTGCTCCTTTCCCCACTGTAGTGAAATCTCAGAGTCTGTATATATAATTAGCAGGAGGTGCGGGGGTGCAGGGGGACTTACCCCCCTGCAAAAGGCAGATGACGTGTTTCTTTTTAACTTTTTTTATTTTATGACAATTTAGGTTTTTGATGTTCTCGATACAGTTTTTTGACATTTGCTCTTGTGAGCTTTTATCTTTCTAATAGGGACCTGTGTGTGTGTATACGCGTATATACGTGTGTTTGTGTGTGTGTGTATATATATATATATATATATATATATATATATATATATATATATATATATATATGTGTGTGTGTGTGTGTGTGTGTGTGTGTGTGCGTATATATATAGATATATATATATATATATATATATATATATATATATGTATGTGTGTGTGTGTGTGTACACACACACACACACACACATTGATATATATAGTTTTTTTGTATACCTAATGTGAGATAATACAAACTCAGAAAAGAGGGTGAAAGTGAAGAAAATACAACATTTACCTTTTCAGTCTTCTCCAAATCTAACCACTATGACAAGATGCCAGTGATCTTTCAGTGAAAATGTTTTGAGAGACAGTTCACTTTCCAGAAATAAACAGCATGCATCCCCAATGGCTTCAAACTAATTTTTAAAACCATTATATGTTAGATAATGCATTTGCAGCTCTTGAATTTAAAGCTTGTATAAGTAATAAAGTACACTGAAAAACTAATCAGTTAAATGCAAAAATGAAGGCTTTAATAATGTATGTCATATTATGTTCAGTACATTAGTACTTTCACTTCAAAAAATGTTAAGGTGAATAGGCAGACTAAAAATGTACCAAGATAAGTAACCACACCTTTCGGCCACCTAACCTGGACCGAAACACTAAAGGTGGAGGCGTGTCCATATTCATTAAGGATATCCACACCTCCAGACTAGTTGCTCAGCATAATGCATCCGTGATTATCCTAGTGCAATTAACTCTGGGCAAGACCGCAATCCAAATTGTAACTTGATACAGATCCTCCACCATGCCCCAGGATTCCCACTCCTCATTTCTTGATACACTGGAAAATATTACGGTACAACACAACACCCTAATAATGGATGATTTCAACTACCCCTCCATTAACTGGGAAAGCTACTCATATACCAACTCTTGCTCAACTTTTTCTGGAATTCATAAATTCCAATGCCTTGGGTCAACTTATCCACACCTCCACCAGGGGCAGCAGTATCCTAGACCTGGTCATTGCCAACATGGGCGACTGGTGTTCCACACCAGAAGTCAATTCCTCGTTGGTCAGATCCAACCACAAGCTAATTAACCTAGACATCCACATCCCACCCCACCCCCACCCCCACCCCCATTAGGGAAACCACTGTAAATAATTTCTCCAAAGCCAACTTCACACTTCTTAAGACAGAAGTGCCAAACTTCATGACACCCATGCAGACGGACAATAGAGGTACAACTGCTGAATCCTACACAAATGCACTTTATAAGCACTTACACGAGTGTATGGATCATGCTATCCCTAACAGAACCAAGATGCTATCCTCCAGAAAAAGGAAGCCAATCTGGTGGTCCCCTGCCATAAACAAACTCTACAACACAAGGAAGAAACTGTTGCAAAAAAGAGTAAAATCCCATGATTGGAGGAACTCCCTGGTCAGCCTCAGTAAGAAGCTGAGATCCCTCATAAAATCTTCCAAAGCTAGTTACGAAAACAAAATCGCCACTGATTCTGAAGACAACTACAAAGCATTCTATAGCTATGTTAAGAATCTCAATGGCAACACTCAGATCTGCTCTGAGTTACACCACAATGGCACTAAATATACAGCACCAACTGATATTGCCAACATCTTAGCAGATAGGTTCACTGCTAACTTTACCCCCCCCCCCTCACCCCCTAAAGTGCCCATCTCTATACCGGAAGAATGCAAAGTTCCTGTAATCATGGCTGCACAGGTGAAAACCACATTCTCCAAAGCCAAGAACACAGCATCCATGGGACCTGACAACATCCCAGGCTACATTCTACACGAACTACAGAATGAACTGGCACTCCACCTAAATACCATGTTAAGTCATACCCTCACCTCAGGCTTTGTACCCACTGAATGGCACACAGCAATGGTTATCTCACTCCACAAAAGGGGAGCCACCACGGATCCCGGGAACTACCACCCCATTTGCCTAACAAGCCTGCAAGGCTATGGAATGTATCATCATGGAACTTATAAACAAAGACATTGCTAATCTCCAAACTCTGTACCCCACCCAGTTCGGGTCTGTAAAAGGCAGATCATGTCTCCTAAACCTGATAGACTTCTTTGAAGCAGTCACCAAAACCATAGACGAGGGTGAGGTGGTTCACACAGCCTATCTAGATCTCGCCAAGGCTTTTGACACCATCCGCCACTCTGGAATTATAGATAAACTCACTAAACTAGGTATAAATCCCTATGTCACAAGATAGGTTGCCAACTGGCTCACTGACAGAACCCACACTGTGAAAGTAGCAGACTCCAAATCCGACTTCAGCCCAGTGACAAGTGGAGTACCACAGGGTTCAGTCCTGGGTCCCCTCTCCTGTTTGGTATCTACTTTTCTGAAGTACAGGCTGTGAAGATTGGGTGAAGGTAGGTGAAGGCTGCCAGCCTAGTCAGGTAGAATTTTGGAGATAATTCTGTCATCTGTAAATATTAATGTAAACCACAGGCTTGTTGTCTTAAATGGTAAATAAACCACAGGCTTGTTGTCTTAAATGGTAAAAATAGTGTTACACGTGGAACTGGAAAAAATGTAACAACAGTGCAATCTACTGACCAAGTAAAGCATGTTGTGACCCTTTGATGTTAAAACTCAAAGCCAGTAAGTCTAGAGTGAGGCATTCTGCCTATTGCTTTAAGGCCAGAGTTAATGGGCAGAATTTGCATGCATAAATGTCCTTTATTGCTCTGGTTTCTGCCCAGAGCTGAAGAATGTAAATGTAGTTTCTGTTAGCCTGAGAACCCAAGGAAGTGTGAAGAATGATGTAATGTGAATCAGGAATGTGATTTTAAAAACAGAAAATCAGAGAGCATTAAGCATTTTTGTCTTGACCATCCAACTCACAAGCACTGTCTTGCTCTATATGTAAGTTTATCTTAGACTTCTGTTTTCTCTTAGAAATATCTAGAAACTAGAAATATTAGACTAAGTGTTTTTTGTGATGTCAGAACTGTACTACTGAATTATTTTAAGTATTTCTCTGTGATCTCTGAACTCTTGACTAGCACTGTAGTAAAAAGTATTGTGTTGTATTTTGACTATTTGTTATTAAATATTTTTAAACCCTTCCAACTGTGGCTGTTTTTGTAGAGATAATTTAAGCTCTTTAAAGTACTTGCATGCCTTTGGTAAAATTGTACAAAGCCACTTCAATAGCTTTAGCCCTGGGCTACCAATTGGATAATAATATTGCACAGTAATAATTGGACACCCTTTTATGGACCTTTGAGTAGATGATAAATATTAGTGGGTGGTGGCAGCTGGTACTACCATATAGTCTGGGGAAAAGGGGCACAGCTGGAGAACCTGTGCCAGCCTTCCCCAGGAGTGTCTGTGTGGTTGGATAAACTCTTCTCAAAGTGTGTGTGTGTGTGTGTGTGTGTGTGTGTGTGTGTGTGTGTGTGTGTGTGTGTGTGTGTGTGTGTGTGTGTGTGTATGTGTGTGTGTGCTACTTGGGCAGGGACACGAAGCACTGGTTGGACAGAGAGGGTGCTGGAGGTTTTAGCTTGCCTACTAGGCTGAGATCTGGACCCTATAGCTGCATCAGTGGGAAGTCTTATTGGGGACTTGGAGAACAAGGGAGCGACCAGCTCCAGACTGACTGTGATCTTTGTGTGCTCTTAAAGGAAATTGCACTTTACTGTGTGTATTTGTTATCCTTTCCTCCTGTATGAGATGTCCCGCACTGGTGTTAGTGGTGAGGATTGAGGTTCCTTGATTGCTGGGCCAGGGCATGGGTGTCACACAGGCTAACACAGAAGGTCTTTAGCTAACGAAGTTTGCAGATGCCTGCAAACTAGGAGCCATAATCAAAACTCCTAACGATGTGAACATCCTACAAAAGGGCCTCACTGAGACAGATGCCCTGGTGTCAAAGCCATAGCCTCAAGCTCAATGCCAAAATGTGCACTGTCATCCCCTTTGGTAAAAACTCTGTACCCATGAGCTACCACATAGGTGGTAGTCTACTTAACACTGAAAGTATGATAAGAGACCTTGGGACACAGGTAGACAGTAGTCTCTCCTTTGGTAATCACATCACCACAGTAGTCAGGAAATCCTTCTATGTGGCCATGAGCTACCACATAGGTGGTAGTCTACTTAACACCAAAAGTATGATAAGAGACCTTGGGAAACAGGTGGACAGTAGTCTCTCCTTTGATAATCACATCACTACAGTAATCAGGAAATCCTTCTACATGACACACTTCATCACAAAATGTTTCTCATCCAGGAAAAAAGAGGTCATTGCTCCCCTCTACTAATCACTCATTAGACCCATTATAGAGTACAACCCCCCCTTTTGGTATGTACCTCACAAGACATCTACAACAACTGGAAAGGCAGCAGAAATACCTCACAAAGGGGATTACCAGCCTCAAACAGATGCCCTACACAGACCGTCTCAAAAAAACTCCAGCTTTACTCCGTCACATATTGCCTACTCTGAGGCAATCTCTGTCTAACATACAAAGCTATGTCAAACCCAGAGCTGTTGGACATGCTCCACTTAAAAAAATCCCAATCCCTCCAAGCTACACACTCTAGGGACCTAAACCTTGTCACCACAATAAACAGAACAAGCTGGAGGGATAGATTCCAGTCCCAGAGACTTCCCATACTTTGGAACAAACTACCTATCTATATCAAATAAAGCTCCTCATTAGCACTCTTCAAGAAAAGTCTTGATGATTTGATGGGAAATAGGAAATTCACCCCGGGGATCACCTCTGTGGCTCTGCTTGACAGGGGCACAGGAAAATAATTTTCTTGGGTGGCAAAAGCCAGGGTACCTTTTTGGCTAGGCTTGTATAGGCCCTAAGGCCACCAATAGCCTAGTGCCTACCTATGAACCTATGAAAATAAGTATACTGTAAGTGTTCTTTGGAGAGGGTTCACCATTTTGCACTAACTGATATGGAAGGGGAATAACCCCCCTACACACACACACACACACACACACACACACACACACACACACTAGATATGCCAGTTGTAAGATTGTACTGTCTTCTATTAATGATACTGTTTGTATCTGCAGCAAAAAGCCAAGTATTTACTCTCTGTCTGAAGTAATGTGAATTCCGGAGTCTTATATTTTGTTTAGGCTAGGTGTAGAGTGCTGAGGGGTATAGCTCTCCCACTTGCGCATGTTTTACATTATATTATATTATATTATATTATATTAGATTAGATTAGATTAATAAATAATTGTTACCAAGTCTGCACTGCCAATTATAGGAAAATTAATGGTTGGCAATGAAAACATATATTTGCTCAAGCAGGACAAACAAAAACATTTTATTAACAGCCTTCACAAGTAGTAGACTTCAAATAATTCTTCTGAGATATCAACTTTAACCACTAACACAAAAAAATATGTTTTTGCAGACATTCAAGTCATCCTCCATCACCTATGTGGGAGGCTACAACCCCACATAACCCCCCTTTTTTTTTAAATACATGAACTGTGAGCCATTGTGTGCTAGGGAAAGAAGTTTACCAAACTTGACAAAATCATATTGCAGTTTGTGACTAAACAAGGATTTGACTGAACACATTTGTTGAATTTTGATCCAACCAAACCTGATTTGATTTAACTTCTGTATCTGTATTATCACTAAATATGGGAGGCTCTCAAACATAATAGTCTAATGGACAACAGATGTTCCCAGACAGGGTATTAATGTATAAGGGGAACTTTGTATTGTGTCCACAGTTTCCCGGCACCATATTAAGCCACAACATTAGCAGAGTAAATAAAAAAATAAATAAAAAACACCACCACCTTTTTATGCTTGCTATATACAGCAATTTTAGAAGTAGCAATTTCAGTATGGCAGTGGAAGGTGAAGAGTATTAATAAACAATACGCTGAGATCATTTTGTTGTTTAATGAATGGTAGAGTTGTCTCTTCAAGGTCAGTGATAAGTGGCAGAGATGTCTTGAGCAGTTTCTTTCAGGTACCAAAAGCCATCGCTTTTGGATTTGTTGCTGTTTATAGTTAATCTAGTTTGATACAACAAGTTCCAGATTAAAGAGAAGTCCTTTTGTAGTATGACACTTAGATGTGAAGCCGTGAAGTCTATATCATCAGCATAAAGAGTAATATGTAGATGTGGTACGTCCCATGAGAGATTGTTTATGTATGATGTGAAGAGATGTGGCTCTAATACTACAAATTGTGGAACACAAGCTGTAAAGTATGTAATAAGAGAGTAGTCTTTGTCTACTGTTGTTGTACAGGTTCTTCTGCAGAGTAAGTGTTAAACCAGGAAGTAATGTCTTGTGAGAACTTAAACTTGGAAAGTTTTTAAATAAGTACATTTTGATTAGCAGTTTTGAAGGTCTAAAACTATAGCTTACTTCCTTTTCCATGCTGTCATTAATGCAGGAGAGTAGGGAAAGACAGCAGTAAACGTATTGTGTTTAGGTTAGAAACCATGTTGCCTCACAGCAGGGAGGCTGTATTTTTGAATATTTTCCAGAGTTTGCTCGTATATGATTCATATGTATCGTCTATGCAATTAAATTCTCCTATACGTCAATAATGATTTCATTGTTAGGATGAAATGCTATTGATTTAGTTTGCAGTTACTGTATCTCCATCCATCCAGCCACAATCCCTTTTTCCTATTTTCCACATGAGGTTTGGGTGTCACTGTTGTACAGGTAGTTCTGAAACCATAACCATAAAAGGGATTAACAATCAAGTCCTAAAGAAGATATTTCGGTTAGTCATTTTTGATAAACTGTATCGTACGCTTTATATAGGTCTAAGAAAAGAGAAGGTTGCATGTATTTCTGTGAAAGTTTATAGTGTTAGGGATACTGAGCAGGGCAGTTTCTGTGCTATGGTGGGTATGGAAATCATGTTTATTTTCAGAAATAAATTTATTGTTGCTAAGTTTATTGTTGCTAAGGCAGTTGTGAACCTGAATATGAATACATTTTCAAGAACCTTATATAGATGAGATAAGATAACTATATGTCTGTAGTTGAAGAATTCAATGGAATTGCCATCTTTGTCCGGGGGAATGATAAATGTTTTTTTTTTCCAGAGTGAGGGGACACAGTTCTCTATCACTGTCCACTTTATAAGGATGGAACTAGGGTATGTAAGGGAATCTGCTGGCATTTTAATATATTCACCTTTTAGATTATCAGTGGCTAAGATGGTGGATTTCAGGATTTGAAGATGATTACATTTTAGTCTGTGGGAGGGCTTCCGTGATTTACTTTGGAGATTATCATTCTTACCTATCAGTGTGAAGTCAACAAAGTTGCACCACACAGATGTTCACTGGAATATCTGATCCATTGTCTTCTGCCAAACAGCTATCACAGATTCCACTCTGAAAGTAAACTGGCTGTGCTGAAACGTGTGTGTGTGTGTGTGTGTGTGTGTGTGTGTGTGTGTGTGTGTGTGTGTGTGTGTGTGCACGCACGCATCAATAGTAATGAAATTCTTGGATGAGTTTTCCATTTTCTTCTGCAGGTAAGCTTGTACTAAGCCAAACTTTTTGAAATACTTGCCCAAGTTAATGATGCAGACACATTCCTTACCCTGGTTGTATATTTCATGGAAAATGCCATACTAGGGTAATGGTAATATGGACTCCTCTTTTTTTTTCATTTCTTTATTACAGGTATTGCGAGTATGGCCTATTCATTGCATTCTTTTTCAAATAGTATTGCAGGCTTTCAAGCCTTTGGACTAGTTCTGGCTTAAGTCCAAGTACATACGGCAGTGAAAATGTGGTAGGAAACTTTACAATGACATGCTGTTCTACTTCAGTCTTGGCCTTTATACATTTCAACTTGCCAATTTCATTTGGTGAAAAACATGGTTTGCAGCTGCCATCTACAGTGCCATGTTTTTGGCTGTGGCTGTGTTATTACAGTTCTATGATGACTTATCATATAATGCTGAAATATCACTTTAATTAGGTTTTTCTGCATCTGCTCTTTGAGAGATACTACTGCTCCTCCTCTGTTTAGCACATAAAAAACTAAATGATGCATATTATTTGCCATTATAAGTCTTTGGCACATTTATCTTTGCAACCACTTCATACCCTTATGCATTCTCACCAGAATTGCTGTTTCTTTCACTGGTATATCTGGAGACATTATTTGCCTTAGTTAGAAACAGAGAGTATAGACAATGCTGCCTGTGTGTAGTTCATCCTAACTTTACCCTTCTGCCTGTGGAGTGACTCATATAAGGTTTTTGATCATTTTCTGTCACATTATATAGTTCCGTAATTCTAAATATAATAACTTTTGTTTGCTTGCTTTTTTGTCATACTCAGTCCTGAATCAGCATTTTATTCTTTTTATTCACTTTATATTTATTTTGTCTAGTTTTGGCCTCTGTGTTTACCAGTTGCATTCCTTTTTGTCACATTTTTCTGTGTGCGTACCCACTGTATGTACTTTCTTATGACATTTTGGTTATGGTATATTTGCTAAACAGTCATTTGATAGAATCACATTTGGGACAAAAAATAGTAGACAGTCAAACCTCTCAACTGTACAGATTTTTGCAGAATGTCCAGATTTTGCCTCATGCTCTTGGTCTGTTTTTTTATAAAATTGTGGTTTTCTGGCAAATTAGTGGCAAATTGTTAAAGACTGAAGTTAGGAAATAATGACAGACATTTGAGTTTCAGACTTCATACCCTTCAGAAAATCCATGCTAATCCAAAACCTGTTATTCTGTCAAGTTTCTAAGTTCGTAAGAGCAATATTTAAAAATTGTCCCTATTTTTGTGCCTTTGTCCCACTTTTATTCATGTCCTTGTCAATATTTCTTGCTCTAAGAGGTTGTGAGGTATGGACAGCACAACTGGTAAATGATTCAGCTGGTAGAATCACATCTAGTCACATGCATTTATTGGTTGTATTTAAAGGCTGAATTTTGAAAATGTTTTAATTGGCTGATTTTTTTCAAAATGTGTGTTATCAGTTCTGATATTTTTCTCTTTTTTATTACTTTAGTGGTTTTCAAATTGGGTTGTCAGGGCTATAGTCAAAAAGTAATGTTAGTGACTTGTTGTTTTCTGTTGGAAATCCTCACTGGTGTTATGTCTAAATGTGTGCTGGCAGTAACTGTACTGTTTTGGGGAGATTGTTCCCTTCTCTCAGTTGTTATATGAGTTTAGGGGAGTGGGGTTCAGGGGGCTTGCTCCACTGTAAAAACACTTTCAATATTATTGTTCTTCCATGTGAGTTTTGGGAGTTTGTGCATTTAAATATTTGGTATAGTTTTAGACTAAATGTGATTTAAAAATTAGTTCTCTACCATAGGTGATTTCTACCAAATGTGATTCATTTATTTATATGACTGAATATAACATACTTAGCATTTTCTACACATTTTCACCATAATATTACAACTGTAGGCATTATGATGCATACATGTGCATCCATCAGATAATCTATTTCCAAACTGGTAATGATTTGTACGTATTTCCCATTGTGCTCTGTATTGAGATATGGTCTCATTTCTAAACTACTCTCTGTTGTATAGTATGCATCAGTCTACATTAGTTATTGATTTTGTGCTAAACAAGGTTATACAATATTCAGGAATGCTTCTGATGTTATTTTATGTGGTGCTTAATGCTCCGTAGCTAAAAAATTTTGGCATCCATCAAAGTGAATCCCAATTATACGTTCATTTTCCTTTCAATGTCTTTAATTTCACATTAAAGTTTCAGTTTTTGAGTACACGTAGTCCTTTCCGCAGTAACATCCATCAGTAACAGTTTCCATCCATTCCTTGCTATTTTTGCCTATTTCCATGGCATAGTATTACTTTGTTACCACAGGGATCATGTTGACCCAATAGATATGTTAGGGAGTGGCATTATCACAAAATGATATCCACGAAAGTGGCTATCAGCATAATTCAAAGTACTATTTTGTAAGTATCTGCATGTCCCCTGCACCTTCATCTGTGAGGAAGTGTGCTCCCACACTCCCAAACTCAAATAACTCAATTCCATACCCACCTAACTGTGAGGAAAAGTATAAGCACCACTATTTCTGAAACCGTCCTTCAGTGAAATTACTTTGTGCTACTAGAACTCATTTCCTTATAAAACTTATTACCGGGTACATTTGTTGTATTCCCAAACCACTCTGCATATTTATTTATGCCGATAATCATATTTCCCTAATAACCATTTAGTGATATATCTTTTATCCCATCAATCACTCTGTATTCATTTTTCAGGCCAAAACCACAATTATTTTATGTCCAGTATCAGACTGCATTTGTGGTTTCTTTATAAAATGAGTAATTAGCTTAATTATTATGCAAATTCACTGGTATTGTTTTTAGATTAATTTATCTAAACGTCACTCTGAATAAATTACTTCTGTATGCAGCTGAAAGTGCTTCTGCCTGTTAAGAGTAAAATAATTTGAATTCTCAAATGTATGCAAGAATGATTTTGTGCCAGATATTGCCTGTTATAAATCCTATACATAAATCACACTATGCATCTTGTCCATCTATATATCTGTCCCCCTTCTGAAAGCAGTTGTACTTGTAAGCAAACTGACTCTTTATAACTTGCTTCTGGTATAATTACCCTTTTGTTTTTTTGTTGCACCAGATGACTTTGTTAATTTGCCTTAATTTGTTGTCCATGTCATGCAGAAACCTATCATTTTCATGTAGTCACATGGATTTCTTCTCAAATCTTGTGTTATTTCATATTTATACCTCCCACACCAAAGTTTCATGTAGCCGTTTATACGCTACTACAGACATTGGACTCACCACTTTATTGCATCCATGCTAACCTATTATTGATCATTAAATTATGTAAAAAAAGATATAATGATAGATAATGGTAGTAATACTTTTAAAGTAACAGTACAGAAAGGTATATTCAATCATGTGAGTATGTGTACATAAATGCATGCATGCATGGTAGCATCAGTATGTTATGAATAGCCTGCCTTCCAGTCCTGACCCCCAAAACCTGTTTTTTTTTGTGCAGTATATCCGGGTTGTCATTGTTACTCTGCATTGCAGTATATCTGGGTTGTCATTGTTACTCTGCAGTCTATTAAATGAATTGAGGACATAGTCATGCATTAGATTTGTTAATCTAACATGGTAGTCGTGAGCTAAAATGGCCTTCAAAGAACAAGAACAGTGGTGAAGTGAGGTGACATTTCTGCAGTCAGTATTTGATTTTCATAGGAGATTACTAGGCTAGTGGCTTAAAGGTCCTTATAGGCCTAGCCAAAATAACCCAAGTTTACCCAAAATATGGCACCTAGGGGCAAGAGGATGGCAAGCATTTGTACCTGTCCATAAGGGACACAGGCAGTACCCCATGAGAATTTGCGAACCCCCATCAATTGATCCAAACTGTGTTTGAAGAAGGCTAGGGAAGGGCTCTGCTTATTGTGAATAGGAAACTTATTCCAGATAAGGGGCAATCTCTGAGACACATATCTATCTCTCCAGCTGTTTTGTTTGAGTTGCTGACTAAGTTTAGATCATTAGATTGGATGACCCTCATATTGTTTGACTTGTGGATGTATAGCAGCTCTATCAGGGCTGGATTTGTGAGTGCCTTGTCGGTCAGGCTTAGGTCACCCCTTAATAGTTGGTAGGGGACAGAGTAAAGGGTGGGGCTTTTAATCTATCTACATTATTCATTTTGTTTACACCTGTATTTTCTCTGTGAGGAACCTCTGAGGTCACTCCAGGTGCTGTAAGTTCTAGTCAAGTCCATACCAAATGGTGCACTGTACTTGATTATTGGTCTAATGAGGGCTGAGTACAGCAGGACTTTAATTTCCTTGGATCTGGATGCCATACCTTTACTTATAAGTTGTGCCACATCAAAATACTTCCTCATCACTGTGGACACATGGTCAAAGTTCAGGCAACTATCTGTCTGTGTACCTAGATCTCTCCCCTCTGAGTCTACTCTTAGGGGTATGCTATTGATGTTGTAATTTGCAGGGGTATTTAACTTTCCAAAGTATATGATAATGCATTTTTTTCATTTAGTTTTAGGCCATGGTTCTGGCATTTTTTTTTCATTTAGTTTTAGGCCATGTTTCTAGACCCTCCTGAAGGATGTCTACATCACTGGTGGAATCAATGATTGCTCCCTGCTTGCAGTTATTGGCAAACCTTGTCATCCAGAGGTCTTCCACATTAGCCTTGACTTCAGAGAATGATATTCCAAACAGGAGTGGCCCCAGCACTGAGCATTGTGGCACACCACTAGTAAATGGCCTCTTGCTCAATCTGGCCCACTTTAAAAACATGTTCTGTCCATGAGCCAATTCTCTATCTATCTGATGATGTAGGGATTTATGCCCAGTTTTATGAGTTTATTTATAATACCTGAGTGCAAAATTATGTCAAATGCCTTGGCCAGGTCCAGGTAGCCAGTATGTAATGTTTTACCCTCATCCATGCCCTGGCCTTAATGACTTTTTCAAAGAAATCCACCAAATGCAGTAGGCATGACCTACCCTTGACAAAGGTGAATTGGGTTAGGTCCAGTATATTTGAAAGTTTCCTATGTCATTATTCATCGTGTCCCTGATTATTTTTTTCCATGGTCTTACGTATAAGGCTAGCCAAACTTAAAGGTCTGTAATTTCCCAAGTCAGTAAATGGTCCCCCTTTATGCAGAGGGATAATTGTTGCTAATCTCCATTCTAGTGGGACAAAGCCAGTCCAGAGGCTATGGTTAAATACAGATCCTAATGGGCCTGATAAGGCCTGATTTAAGCTGTTTAAGAGGCAACCTGGGATATTGTCAGGCCCCAATAAAGCAGTGTTTTAGCCTTAGAGAGTGCAGCAGCAACCTGTTCTTTGGTGATAACTGGCAGTGGAGTGATGGAGGGTATTTCTTTGAGGAGAACTGGGGGTAATAGGAGGTGAAATCTGAGCTGAATTTGATGGTCAGCAGATTTGCTATATTTTCCAGCTGAGTGTAGGTGATGCCATCTATAACTAATTTTGCACATTGTTGGGTGTTGCCTTTAAGACTGGGGACATAACTGAAAATGTCTTATAGTTATCCTTAGCTTTGTAGGCTATTTTACGTAAAAGTCTGCTTTCAGACACTTGATAAGTTCCCTGATTCACTTATTTAGACTAATGAGGGACTTTTTGTTCTGTTGTACACATTCCCGGTTACTTCTCGACAGAATTTTCTTTCTTTTGTTGTAAAACTTATTAATACCAGGAGTCCACCAGGTGGCTTGTTTTTGCAATTTGACTTGGGTTTATTTCAGTCTGGTACTGCTGTTTCTGAGCAGTTGTTTATATGGTCATACAGGGCTTTCTTATACATCTCTGTATAGGTTTCTATGTTTTCTGGATTTGGTGGAATTTGGAAAGTAGCTGTGCCATCCCTTAATAGGGGATAATTTACCTTAAAGAAGTTCTTAAAGTTTTGGGGGTTGGGTGGAGGGACTAGTTTTTACCTTTATTTCAAGGGAGACTGTTTTGTAATCTGATCTTACCAGTGAGGATATCACACTGGGGCGGGGGAGGAGTGCAGCACTTTCCCATATTTGTGAGTCAGGTCTAGAATATTTGTTCCACTAGGGGGAGTGCAGAGTAGCTGCTCCAAAATGTTTGAATTTAGAAAGTCAAGAAATTTTGAGGCCTTCATGTTAGTTGTTGTGTATGCCTCCCAATTAATGGAGTGGTAGTAAAAATCACCCATGAGTATGGTACTGGACTGGATGATAAGTGATTTTAGTAATTTCAGGTAAGATGAATGAGCTACTTGGCTCATGATAAGGGGACCTGTAGCTAGCAAGAATATGGTAATGGAATTTTCACATGGTTAGTTGGACATGGAATAGCTCAAGCATGTCATATTGTTTGACCATCCTTAAGGTGTGCTTATCCTTTATGTAGATAGATACGCCTCTGCCATTTGCTCTTTTATGCCCAGTTGGTGGTTGGAATGTATGAAAGGCATTATAGCCAAGCACTGCCAGAGTGCTTTTCTTAGTTTTGAACCATGTTTCAACAGCTGCACAGATTTCAGCATTCTCCCGGGTGAGAAGAACTTCAAGGGAGTGCAGTTTCTTGTTGGGCATCCTGGCATTGAGCAGTAACACCTTTAGCTTGTCCTGAGTAGCTTTTGTTATGTTGGAAAGTTTGTCTGTTTGGCAATGCCTAAAATAGGCACTATAGGGTGGATAATGTTTTGGCCAATATCAGAAAGCCTAGAAGTGACAAATGAAGACCATCCCTTGGAAAGCAGCATGACCTGTCAACCATGCCTACCAGGCTGAAAAGTATTGACCCCTTTGGAATAACACCAGTAGCTAAGACAATCATTAAAGTAGATAATTTCTGTTGGTATTCTGGCATCAGCCTTGGAGATGGTAGAATTCTTCTCATTGCTAGGCTCATACCTGACTGTGATACCTATTCTAACAACTCAATCATGTCTGTCTTCATATAGCCCAAGAAGGTATGTCTCTGGTCATTCATCCCTATGTCAGCTATGACTGAGTCATACTGGTACATAGGGGTAAGTGACCCGAATGCTTGCATGATCTGACGAATCATGGCCCATGACAGGCAACTAATTGTAACCTTCCTTTATTCAGCCTGGTAAGAGGGACATTAGTGTGTCTCATAATGTAGTCTCCTATGACCAGAATATTGGGTTATGGAGTGATTTACCTTATGGGCTTGGTAGTTGAGACACAATGTGAGGTGTGGCTTTATGTGTTGTGATGGGAACTGTCTTGTGTGCATGCAGCATTTCCGAGGACTGCTCTTGAGAGGCCTTTAAAGTTTGAGTTACTTGTGAACACCTCCGCATATGTGGGTCTACATATGTGGTCCTTTGTGTGTATGGTGAGTGATGTGTGTGAATTGCTGACAACCTATTTGTTACATTTTGTGTCAGTATGTGAGAGTCTGGCCTCCAGTATCACTGTGCAACTACATCTCTTACATGCTGTATTGGTCTGTTTGAGAATTAAGTGGTTGTTAGTATACATAAGGCAATTTGTTACATTGCTTCAGGATGCCCATGTCCACCAAGCTGTATGCAGAGAACATGGTTGCAGGTCCTAATGTGTACTTGTAAGGATAGAAGTAGAGGGTGTTTGTAACAGGTGAGGGAAGGGTGCTTCCTTGGCGTAATCTATAGATAGCGTAACCAGCGATGCTGCCCAATGCCAAATAAGATACTCTCTGAGCAGCAGTAGTCCTGCATGCTCTAATAAGGTGACTAACACAGTAAACTCGCAGCATAATTAAAATAAGCAGTGTTTCCAGATGTTTGCATCTGTACATGGCACTGGCACAGCAAGCACCTCTGTGCAAATGTGCCAAATTTATACCAGCACTGGAAATAACTGACTACTGAGTCTTCTGGCCAGTAAAATGACTACATTTAGAGCTCTTTTATATGTTTCCCAACTCAGGTAGACCAACTAAGCACCTACTACCAACTAGATAAGTAATCACAGTCCTCCTAATGTAAAAGCACAGTAAAAGAGTACCCGAGTGAAATACTACCACAAACAAACTTAAAGATACAGATACAGTAATATACTTAAACAGTTTATAAAAGTATGATTATCAAATAAAAGTACTTCACCCTCAAAAAAATGAGCCAAGAACTATTCAGTTGTGTAGAATTCATAAATGGGCAAAAACAAGGTAAGGTGATTAATAAGCCCTCCAACCAATAAAACAATTACATGCAGGAATCTATAGTTTGTTTCTCCAACCTGTACAGACCAGGCTACCACCCACTTCCACTAGATAAAAAATTCACTGTCCTCTTAATATAAATCACAGAAAAAAGCTTCCTAGAGTATAAAAATATTATACGTTATCCAATAGCTAACTAGATAATGAATTTAGAGCAACTAAATCAGTAGAGCAGACAAGGACTGGCAAAAATACACGTTTTTTCAAAATAAGCACAAGGAAAAACAAATAAATAATTCAAGATATAAACATCAGTGTAGAAAGGAAGAAGCTTATAAAACTCAATTTACATTAAGGGTGGGTAGTTCAAAATCATCACATTTAAAAAGCAGGTCAAGGACTGTGAGGGTGGATGGGAAAAATAACCAGATGGGAGTCACCAACAATGCTTGTAACTTTTGCATTCCTTGAGTCTTAGAAAAGACTAAGGTCCAGAAATTATCTGTGTGTTTAGGTATCACTCAAGAAACAAATTAACCCATGGAAAAATATGTGGAATGTGCAGCTTAAGTAATTTAAGTGCCTTTCTTTCAAATAGAATGAAAACATCAAGCCAGGCAGATTTCTTAGAACAGAAAGCAAAATAGAACAGGTAAAACAGAAAGTGATTCTATCAGTTCAAGCAATACACAGACAAAAGATATACATTTACTTTTCTCACTCAGCAGGTAGTCATCAACAGTCCTTGTAGTTTCTGCAGGTGTTGCGTCTTTTCAGAAAACACAAAGACCTAGAAATTCTCTGTGTATTTAAGTATCACTCAAGAAACAAATCAATGAAAAACAGATGTGAAATGTGTAGCCTAGGCAATGTAAGTGTCTATCTGCCACATAGAACAAAAACACCAGGCCAAGTAGATTTCTTAAAACAGAAAACAAAATGAAGCAGTTAAAACAGAAAGTAGCTCTATCAGTTTAAGCAACTCACAGACAAAATATAGATTTACTTTCCTCATTCAGCAGGGAGTCACCAACATTGCTTGTAGTTTTTTGTAGGCCTTGAGTCTTATCACAAAACACAAAAGACTCAGAAATTCTGTGTGTATTTAAGTATCACTCAAGAAACAAATTAACTGATGGAAAAAATATGTGAAATATTCAGACTAGGTAATTTAAGTGTCTTATCTGCCACATAAAACAAAAACATCAGACCAAACAGATTTTTTTAAAACAGAAAACAAAATGGAGCATGTAAAACAGAAAACAGCTCTATCAACTCACAGACAAAAATTTGTTTTTTTAACCCAGCAGTGGGTCACCAACAGTACTTGTAGTCTCTGCAGACCTTGAGTGTTATCCTTATCTTGTCCTGGTTATAGGTGATTTGCTGCAATGAACATGCAGCAAAACAAAAGGGATAAGGTATTTTGTGACACACTTCTTTGCTGTAGGACCTTAGCTGGTATTATTTATTTTGCTTTCTGATTCTGTCATCAGTAGCTTGGCACATGTGCTTTTTGCCTGGGTCAGTGGGTAAAAGTCAATGTATGGGCAGGCTTGGCTATAAATACCATCATGGACTATGTGCACAGCTATAACCAAGGGCCCAACCAGCAAAGTCTCATATATGTTATGTGCCATTGTATACATCACAACCTCTTGGCACAAGATTTCTGGAAAATAGCAACAGTAAATAAGGGGGAGGGGTGCAAAGACCCAAATTTAGGAACATATTTCAAATATTGCTCTTATAAAGTTAGAAAGTTTCTAGAATAGCACAGTTTGCATTAAATCACCAAACAAACTGCTACAACCAATGCAGTAAATGCTCCGCTCCAAAACTTGTATGTAAACAATCCAATAGCAAATGGAGTCAACACATGGTTAAACATGCACTGTTCATTCATCAGTAAAAATGACTGTAAAAGCGATTAAAACGTATATCTTTACTTCATATAAAAGTAATAAAAATGGTAAGTGCTCTCACAACTCATCACACCAATTTAACAGTTCTAAAATACTAATTTTATACTTATCTCATTAAAAACTCACCAATCCAACTCAATGAATTCAAACTTGGTGACAACAACTAACCTATCACGAAACACGTATCAAAACATTTTCATTCAGTTTGCAGTAAATGCATAGCAACAAGCATTGTTTACATTTAATTCATAAAAAATCAAAACCTTACCTTCTAATGAGATAAGCTTGCCAACCACCATACTCTTTCAACTGGCTTTGAGTCTATTCATTGCCATGATGAAAGAAAGCTGAGCAGGGGTGACATCATCCACATAGCTAAGAAGGTATTTTGGTCCCTCATCTTTCACAATTGTCAGTGTCCTCACAAATGAGGGTTACCTTTCTCTAGATGGACAGCACATCTAGCTTCAACCCCTCCATACTTGGGCTGACACTGTTTAAGTATGGGCCTTAAATGTCCTCAGCACAGGAACTACACAGCAGCCATGGCTACAGTGCTGTCTGAACACTGGTGAGAGGGATGAAGATTCTCGGTTAATCCCCTACCGCCAACCTTGTGGGATATGACGTGCTTACCAGCACAGTGAGGATGATCAAAATTAGTGGGTGACACATGCACACTTATATGTATGAGTTGACCTCTGGCCAGAAGGCTGTGCACTGCTTAGTGTTGTGACATACATATCATGACCAGTCCAGTTGCTGCATATGACCTCTGCCTCTGCTTAAGGTTAGTATGTCAGTTCACCCTCCCCTCCTCTGAGATGGAAAAGTTAATGGAAACTAGTAACTCCCCTCAGCCCCTGATGGCTGCATCAGCACCCAGGTCACCACTCAGTTGTGAGCAGTCTGGATCATAGTCAAAGCGTTATCACTGTATGCCAAAGATCTGGGCTTTTGCAGACTGATCCTTTAATAGCTGTAAAGATAGGAGTATGCAATGGAAAGAGATAAGTGATATTTGCCATCTTGGCCTTCATTCACCTTGCTGCTGCGACTGTTTGTGATTTTAGGGGAACCCCCAGCTCTGTTTACCATTCACAAAGGTGGTTATTCCCTTAATAGTTGTCAATAAATCTGTAACTACCCAGAGAAACTTATTAATTCCTACCTCGCTTTTCTTCTCATCTTCCGGAGGTATCTAACCTTATGTCTGTTGTGACTAGAGGGAGAGACAAAACCAAACTGTCTAGTTCACTGTGCAAGTTCATTTTTCCTTATTATTTCTTGTGCCATATTGTTTTCACTATAATTTGCAAAGAATGCACAGGCCATCAACTTAAGCAGCCATTTTCAAAGCACCATGTTTGCAGTTCAGCAATGCATCCTATAGTCATAGAAACACTTCCTGAAAACAAGGCAGTTTTGCTGCTGTCATTGACCTTTATGTGTCAGCTGGCAGTTAGGGAAAGTGAACACATCCTGGCAGCTGACATAGAGAATAAAGACTGACCCACCAAGGCAACCACAACACAACATGTCTTCCATGCAGAATGAGATACAGGAGTTGGCACCAGGTACCAGGTAAATTGAGCTGTGTTATCAATGCAAAGTAGTGCAGTCTTATAAATGATGGACTCATGCTCCATAAACAACATATATCCAGTGGCTGTAATCTAGATCTGTGGTGGGAAACAAATATCCAAATGGAGGGGTAGAGCTGTCATGTTTAAGACATCAAAAATAGAGGAGCTTGTGAAGGCTGCAGCCCACCACCATCCTTGGGCCCCATATGAAGTGGAATCTGCACTTATTGTGGAAGAAATTAAGATCAAGGCACCTACAAACATTCTGTCAGCCATAGTTGAATTTTGGATGGAGACGGCCAATGGAAAGGTAGTCTAGAACCTGCAAAGGAAGAAGGCCTTACTGTAATTCACCAAAAGGTGGAGGAAAAAGGACATGCCCACTGAGGGGAGGACATTCACCCACAGAATGGATATTACTATAGAGGACTTAGTGTTATGGAATGGATCTTTTATATTACAGAATGGAAAGAGCAGTGATGGTAACCTTGCTTCCTGGCATACAGTCTCATGTTATTGATGGCTAACATGTTTCTCCACACAGGTTACTGTGTATGGGCAGTTTTACAGTACCTGATTAACTTAGAGCACTGAACAATGCCATTTATCTCCACTTCATTTTTTGCTAATTGAGTTAAAAGGATTAGCAGAATTACTGTTGTATTATTCTACACCACAATGTGCATTGCCACTTAGTATAAGTTGCTATTGATATACTTTGAACCAGTTGGTGTGTGTGCAACATATTTGCTTCATAATTTATATCACTGAATTTCAAAAGAAACAAAACTACTGCAGTACAAGCATTCTTCCTTGGAATCATGCCCACTGCTGCCTCTTTCACCTGGGATAGATACTCTGGTGCTGAATCTAAATGCTGTGGATGGGGCTGAAATGCATGGCATACCCACATTTTTGTTAAAGGTCAGTGAGTCCTGGTGTTTGAGTATGTATGCCAAAGTAAAGATAGCTCCTGCCTTCTGGTTATTGAAGGAGCATTGGTGCAAAAAAAATCCATCCTCTTTGTGTGTTTTTATAGTAACTTCATAAGGGGATGACCTCTGTGATGTATCACTCAGGCAAACAGATTGCCACCTGCACTCCAGCTATCCTTCTGGTTTAAAAGGAGTTATCAGCTTCAATGTTTCCTCACATAAAAAACAGTGCTATAGGCTGGCATTGGCATCTAAGGGCCATATACAGGGCAAATAGCTTTGACATGCATACGCTGCTGACATCCAGGAATGTGTGGTATGCCCTATTCCAAATGATGTAGGTGATCACAGAGACACAATTTTATATAACAAGTCATTACTGAATGAACAGGTATGGTATCTATGAATATATTATATCTGTTGCACACTATCTCCTTATGTAACAGTTCCAACACTTTTCCACACAGTGTTCTACCTCACCCTTTGTTTTGCAAGTGTATGTGCTCCCTTTCTTTATTCCTGAGTGGCTGATGGACCTTATGTTCCACTGTGTACATGGCTGCTTACACAGTTTATAAGTATGTCTGCTGCACTCCTCCACCTGTATGTGCAATTTTCATGATTGTTCTGTCTGACACAGACTTTCCTTTAATTGCCTGGACTGTCTTACACAGACTGTCCTTAAATTACCTGTATTGTCTGATTCAGATTGTCCAGTATGGGGGGTCCAGTGCATTTTGTCAGTGATGACTATGTAAATCTGGTACTGCACTGGTCATTGAGTGTTTACAATGTGTACAGCTGAGTTTGTTTTTGGCATACATGGACATCTGAAATATGGACACATGGCTGTGTTTGTTTTGATGTGGATTTTTTGAGCTTAAGGTTGTTGTTGTTGCTATAACATTGACCAGTTGTTGGTGGTTGTAGGTCTGATTATTTAATGAAGGAGCTGTGCTTGGATGTGGGCTTACTGTTGATTTATATTGCAGTTACACTTTGAATTACTGTGGGTGGACAGTCCTGCAAGTGACAATTGGTATCTAATAGTATTGTTGTGTATGCTATGTGGATTCATTTCAAGCTTTCATTTTCATGGAGCATATTTGTTAATGAATATGATTAATGCACATAGTATTTGTTTAGTGATTTGTAACCCCGCATTACTAACTGCTACCTCACTACTTTTCTTATGCACATAGCTTTTTTGGTTTATTCACTGTCTCACATCTCACATGCGTATGTGTGTAACAGTCATCTTACATAATGTGTTCTTAGCAGTAAGTTACTGTATATATGGCTGACTGTTTCTGGGGGGGTTCTTTTGTTCACTTTGTGTGTTGGTGAGTAGGTGCGTTCATTCAGTGCAACTCATCAACTTGCTGTTGTTTTGGGGGGGGGGAATCTTTGGTTCATTTCTGTTTGACTAAATGCAATTTTTTTGTGTTTACCCATACAACTTGTTGACGTATTCTTTTTAGGAGGTTCTTCACCTTGTATTTCCTGCATGCAGTTCAGTGATTTTGTATATTCATCCATTCAACTTATTCACTTACTCTTTTTGGATGTTCTTTTGTTCACTTTATTTTGACTGCATGCAGGTTGGTGAGTTTGTGAATTCATCCAGTGCACATCACTCACATACAGCAGCAAGTGGTACAACGTACGTGACCTGTAGTTCAATCATCCCATACCAATGCTACTTGCCAAAATGGTGGTTGTATTAATGCTCTGCATATTAGCTTATACCCTCAAAAATCATTTTCAAGTAGCTTTACAGATATCTTACTTTTCCCTCTCTGCTACAGCTGCCTTTGGTATGTGTTTGTACATAATATTAGTAGTGAGTACAAATAGTTACTGTATTGCTGCATTTTTAATACTATCTTCAGTGTGAAACCCCTGTACTGGCCCAGTAATCAAGGAGCCTTAATCCTCACCACTGGCAACAGTGAGGGATGTACACAATGGAAGGATGACAAGTACACACACAGTAAAGTACAATTTCCCTTAAGAGCACATAGAGATCACAGCCAGTCTGGGGCTGGTTTCTCCCTCTTTCTCCAGATCCCCAATATGACTCCCCACTGGCATAGCTATAGGGTTAAGATCTCAGCTGAAGGATAAAGCCAAGACCTCCAGCTCCCTCTCTGTCCAACCAGTGCTTTGTGTCCCTGCCCAAGTAGCTGACATACACACAATTTGAGATGTAATTTATATACAAACACACATACACTCCAGAGGAAGGCTGGCACAGGTTTACTAGCTATGCCCCCTTCTGCCCAGACTATGACATCATTAACACTGCCACCAACCTCTCTTTATCAGCTACTTAAGGCCCTTACAAAAGGGTGGCCAATCCTACTGTGTAATGTCACTATTATCCAAATGGTAAATGTGACCAAGAGCAAGACTATTTAGGAGTAGTCTGCACAGTGTCACCAAATGCATATGCAAGTACTGTAAGAGCTTAAATATGTCTCACAAATATCAGCCACAAAGATAGGTTTAAATAAATTTCATAATAAATAAAAGAATAAGACAATGCTCAATCAGCACAGTAACTGCAGAGTTCAAAATCAGAGGAAATATTTTAAAATAACATTGCAGAATAGTCTCAAATAAATACAGAAAACATGTAAACTAATCTTTACTATATTCCTATCTATATCTAAAAGATACTATGCCCTAAATAACTTACTTACAGAGCAAGACAAATGCAGATGAGTAGATGTTTCTACATCCAAGACAAGATACCAAAATGCAAAGTCTCTCTCTCAGAGAGTTCTTAAATTAATATCAAACATTACTGCTGAGTCATCTTGGGTGACATCACTCTTTGTCACCTGCCTTCAGTTCCCAGGCTAACAGAAACTAACATCTTTGTGTTAAAAATACTCATCTCCCAGATGTTTGCTGAAAACTGGAAGTCGTAAAACAGTTAAATGCTTTTACATTTTAGACCTAGTAATTACTTCTCTCCAAGACAGTAGGAAAAACCTCTAGCTCTAGACATTGTGTCTGCTTCACTGAAAATGAGAGATAACACTATTGTAAAACACTTCAATTTCAACTTATTTTCTTTAAGTTTTGTAAGTTAACTTTGTATGTTCCAGCTTCTTCTATTAAAACATACATCTGCACAGGAATATCGTTTATATACATTTATGTTATTTTCCAGTAGGGTACACTGTGGAAACATCCTTGAAGCTCAGTACTGTACAAACCCTGTTCAACACACACTTCTACATCAATAGTTTAATATACACATATATAGTTCTCTTACATTTGTAAGCCAAGCATATGAATCGTGTTGAAATTCACAAATGACATATGATTATTTACAAAATTCCAGATAGCTGGGCTGACAGTGTCACATTAATTTCACTGTTATGTTGTACTGTAAGCTATTGCATCTTACTGTGAGCACTTAGAGTCTAATATGCCTCACCAGTTATCAAATATGGGAAAATTAAACTGTTTTATCAGATCACCAGTCCGTCTTTTCCCACTGCTGAATTCCACATTTATTTGTACCACAGTAAGGGAAGAGATAAAATATTGGTACAGAGGGCACATTAGGATGGCTCACTGAATTATTTTACAGCTGCACACTTCTCTAGATAGCTATTGTTGTGTTGTATAAAGGTGATTCCTTTGCCTTTAATATTCTGTAGTAAACATGTTTTTTTAGTTAATCTTTTAAACAGTTTGCAATAGATATTTTTATCCTAGCCTTACATTTTATTTTAAATGTCTAGTATAATCTAAAGCCATCACTTTAGTGCATAAACTCACAAAAGCAGCAAAACTGATGCACATTTGGCATACACAAATAGTGATGTACATACACATTCATCATTGTTTTGAGTCCTGGCATCCACTTCTGACCAGTAAGTCTCACACCAGACCCCCTACTGATGGATTAATTCTTCCATGGCTGACAGCCCTCTTTCCCTTTGACATGAGAATTGAGTGCCAGAGTGGTGTTGTCATCTTCACTGTTGCCCAAAGATTTTATGCTTAAATCCTGAGGTCCACACCACAACTGTGACTTCCTATTCATGCTTATACTGTGCAGCATGAATGCTTCCTTGAGTGCCATTCCCATTTTATAGAGCTACATGCTACTTAGACAAGTTCAGATGTCATGGTCCTCTCTATGGACCACATGCATCTTCATCCCTACCCCCCTGGACATGGTTGAGCCAGTGGTAGCTGCTTCACTCACATCTTCTCATGCCATCTTCTGCAGTACCTGAATAACTAACTGAACTTGGGTCACCTGAGGCATAGTCAAGACTTTATCCCTTTAAGCTCCAGAGCTTTTATGTAGCCAGTAACTTATAAGTAATAGCACTGGCTTTTTTCAGAGCAATGTCTCAGACTGCTAAATTTTTGTGACTTTATTGCAGTAGACCCAGATTCCAGACTGTGTCTGACATTTGCAGACTGGGACACTGGTATTCTTTAGCTTGTGCTGTTGTTTTTGCCTATTTCATTGCTACATTGTTGCAACCAGCCGGGTTTTTAATTGTGTCTGAATCTTTGGATTCAGAGTTTTGATGGCTTTGGAATTCTACAGTTGCTGCTGTTCTTTGTTAAGTTACTTGCTCCAGGAACTACTTTGGTATTTCTTGATGTTTAGTTGTAGTTATTGGATTTTTGTTAAAGACACACCATAAACTTTGAATGCTTACTGTCTTGCAGGTGAGGTCTCCCTGTTTAGATTGCTTATCACTCAGTACATGCTAATACTCTTGAGAGTCCGGTTGTGTTGCCTTTTTTTTAATTAAACATTTTACATTTATTGAAGTTTGTTTAGCAACTGCTGTTGCTGTGCTTTGCAATTATGGTTGTATTTATTGTATATCATTATGTTAGTCTTTACCATGGTGTTATTTTATATGAATCCTTATATGGAATGATTTTGGTTAGCATTATATCATATTTTATATATTACAATTTTCTAACTAACTTTACTCCACTTATGTAAAGTGCTTAGGATTATGTAAAACTGAAGTTAACATTTCAAGATGATTCCACTGATACCTTTCACATAATGTCCAGATTTTATGCCTTATGTTTTTAGTCTATTAATAATAAAATGTATGGTTTTAAGGTAAATCAGTAAGGATTGAAATCACTAAATAATGACAAACATTTGAGTTTGCATGCTAACACAAATCCTGTTATTTTTGCAACTTTCTAAGTTTATACGAGCAATATTTAAAATATGTCTCTGTTGTATACCTTTGTTCCCCATTATTTTAGGCTTTGTCCAGATTTCTTGTGCTAAGAGGTTGAGAGGTATGTTACCCTGTCATTTGTGAAGCAAGTCAGTTTTCACTTGCATCTTCTATTGTTGTGTTCTGATTGCAGGGTGTTATCAGATTTTAATTATAAACCAGACAGTTTTTTTCAGTGGTACTGTGTTTTTAGGGCAGTCCCTCTTCATTTTGAATCTGCGCCACCCCAACTTGGGGCACGGGGCTTATCTGCAACTTCTGTGATACATTCAGGAAGCTCAGTGGATTCTGTTTACTTTGAGTTTGCTTTCATACAGTTTGAACAGCGAAGGGCTAGTGGTATGCTGTTTTATGTCATATGCATTTTGCTGGCATTTCTCTTTAAAAGACCTTATAATTGCATGGCTAATCTAAAACAAAAGAGACAACATATCATATACAGATGAGTACTATGAATAATTGCCTTGTTTTCCTTAACAGGTAGTAATGTTCAAACTAATGGATAATAATTCCAAAAACACTGATTACCCAGACTTGCAGACATGATTTAACCATAGTCATCATCTCCAGACATAAAGCCCTTCATAAACCATAATGATTAATCAGCTGATGCAAGTAGTTTTTGCTAATGTCATACCAGACAAAATACATACCAAGTAGTGTATGGCATCAGGAGCTGAGGTTAGTGTTGTTGAGTGAAGAAAATAGACCTGTTTGATTATAAGTGATTTTTGTTTTAGCAGATTTCAATAGCAGTACAGCTGCCTAGAATCCAGTAACATAATTTACAAAATATCGGAATGCTACTAGGAAAGCAAAGTTATCATATTTGTTTGTACAATGTATTAAGCAGAATTGCTTCATTCTGCCACTGTTATTCCGCTGTAGCAACCCTAACAGGAAAAGCTGAAAGGAAAAGAAGCAGCAGCTGCTCTATGATAATATGACAGTGACTAGGTTTTGGTAACAAGCTGTAAATGAACTATATTCTGTTAACCCAAGTCTGATTCCCAATAGCCTCCACCTTCAGGAAATAAATTAGGTCCTCTCAAAAGTAAGCAACACTATTCTACTGAATGCGCATATACACAAGTAGATGTTTGATGAAATGATTATTCCATATAGCAAAGGGAAATGACCAGCACCCCAACATGTACTGCTTAATATAATCACCTTCAAACTCACTGTTGCTTAGACAAGAAAGCAAATACTTTTTTGGCATTTGTTGTATAAAATCTGAAAAAAATTGTGTTTTCTGAAATACCAGTGTCTTCATTGTTTTGATTACCTGCGTAATCCATTGCGCATTCCAGCAAATCCATTGACTATCCTGGCAATCAGTGGACAGGGAAGACGGTTTGGCATAATGGCTAAGGTGTTTACTTCACAGAAACAAAGTACTTAGTTTGAATCTCACCACTGAGAGGAACATTGGATAGGCTTAAAATGGTCCCCAAGGGCAGCTAGCCATGTACTTGCTCATGAAGCTATGAACAACATATTAGAAGCTTATCTTTACCAGGGCACCACACAGGTTGCACATACACTACTGGGCATGCTGCTTGGCATTTGAAATTATGTCTGTTCACCTGCAGCACACCTTTTGGAAGTGAAAGGAAACTAGAGTATCCAATGAAGACATACGCAGACATAGGGAGGATGTGCAGAGAAAACATCCCAGCAGATAACCAAACCGGAGAACCACATGCTATAAGGTAGCATTGCTGTATCTTCTAACATTGATCTGACTGTTTGCATCACAGAATTCAAATTTGATTTTAACACAGATGCCTTAGTTCCCATTAACCTGTGTAGACCAATGCCATTGTATAATCCATTAAAACAGTCGTCTTGTCTTTCTTGACTAACAAAGTCAAAGATTAAATACTGCAGTGAAACATTTACCATTCAGTTCTTACTGGTTTGTAAAAATCATGGTTGGTCATGGTCAGTTGTTGGATCCTAGCAGCTCATGTACCATTAGTCACTAGATCCTTTTGATTT
Source organism: Protopterus annectens (assembly GCF_019279795.1). Classification (NCBI taxonomy): domain Eukaryota; kingdom Metazoa; phylum Chordata; order Ceratodontiformes; family Protopteridae; genus Protopterus; species Protopterus annectens. The sequence goes on from NC_056747.1 coordinate 597,042,025, forward strand.
ATTATTTGTATTCTGTGCATTCATGCTTGAAAAACAGAAGCCAATTGACTTCAACAATTGGCTAAGCTTCTGGTGTCATTCTAAGGGGATCCAGTATCTGTCTACTTGGGATGACATGGTCGACAGACCACGATGCCTTGCCACAGATGGCCTGCACTTGTCGCCCCTGGGATTCTGGATACTGTCTAAGGCTCTTGCTGCCCCTATAGTGCCTTTTTTAGGCAAGGCTCAAATAACAAATTCACCACCATAACAGGAACAGGCAAGTAAAAACTGAGGGTAATGCTACTTAATGCTAGAAGTCTAAATCTTAAAATGCACTCACTCGAGGCACTCCTTAAAATGGAGAACATCGATATCTGTGCAGTGACTGAGACCTGGTTCAAGGCTCCAGAGAGCACCCCTGCACTACCAGGCTATAACTCATACCACACTTTTCAGCCATGTAACCTGGACTGAAACACCAAAGACGGAGGTGTATCCATATTCATTAAGGATATCTACATCTCCAGGCTAGTTGCTCAGCATAATGCATCCGAGGTTATCCAAGTGCAACTAACTCTGGGCAAAACTGCAAACCAAATTGTAGCTTGCTACAGATCCCCCACCATGCCCCAGGATTCCCACTCCTGTTTTCTTGATGTACTGGAAAATATGAGGGTTCAACCAAACACCCTAATAATGGGTGACTTCAACTACCCCACCATTAACTGGGAAAACTACCCATGTATCAACTCCTTAGCTCAACGCTTTCTAGAATTCACAAACTCCAATGGCCTAGATCAACTTATCCACACCCCCACCAGGGCAACAATATCCTAGACCTAGTCATTACCAACATGAGTGACCGGTGTTCCACACCTGAAGTCAACTCCTCGTTGGTCCGATCCGACCATAAGCTAATCACCCTTGATATCCACATCCCGCCACCACCCCCCATTAAGGAAACCACAGTAAAAAATTTCTCCAAAGCCAACTTCATACTTCTTAAGACAGAAGCGGTGAACTCCATGACACCCATGCAGATGGACAATACAGTTGCAGCTGCTGAATCCCACACAAATGCACTCTATAAGCACTTACACGAATGCATGGATTGTGCTATCCCAAACAGAACCAAGATGCTATCCTCCAAAAAAAGGAAGCCAATCTGGTGGTCCCCTGCCATAAACAAACTGTACAACAGAAGGAAGCAACTGTTTCAAGAGAGAGTAAAATCCCATGAGTGGAGGAGCTCCCTGGTCAGCCTCAGTAAGAAGCTGAGATCCCTTATAAGATCCTCCAAAGCTAGCTACAAAAACAAAATCACCATTAATTCCAAGGACAACCACAAAGCATTCTATAGCTATGTCAAGGATCTCGATGACAACACCCAGATTTGTTCTGAGTTACAGCGCAAAGGTAAGAAAATTACAGAACCAACTGATATTGCCAACATCCTGGCAGATTGGTTCAGTGCTAACTTTACCCCCCCCCCCTCACCCCCTAAAGGGCCCATATCTATACAGGAAGAATGCAGAGTCCCTGTAATCAAAACTACACAGGTAAAAGCTGCACTCTCTAAAGCCAAAAACACAGCATCCATGGGACTGGACAACATCCCAGGCTGCATTTTACACTAACTTCAGAACGAACTGGCTCCCCACTTAAGCACCATGTTCAATAATAGCCTCGCATCAGGCTTTGTACCCACTGAATGGTGCACAGCAATAGTTATCCCACTCCACAAAGGGAGAGTCACCATTTATCCTGGGAACTATTGACCTATTAACCTGACGAGCCTGGTCTGCAAGGCCATGGAACGTATCATCATGGAACTCATAAACAAAGACATTGGTAACCTCCAAACTTTGGATCCCACCCAGTTCAGGTTTGTGAAAGGCAGATCATGCCTCCTGAACCTGATCGTCTTCTTTGAGGCAGTCACCAAAGCCGTAGATGAGGGTAAGGTGGTTCACACAGCCTATCTTGACCTCACCAAGGCTTTTGACACCATCCCCCATTCTGGAATTATAGCTAAACTCACTAAACTAAGTATAAATCCCTACGTCACAAGATGAGCTGCCAACTGGCTCACTGACAGAACCCACACTGTAAAAGTTGCAGACTCCAAATCTGACCTAAAAGCAGTGACAAGTGGAGTACCACAGGGTTCCGTCCTGGGACCTCTCCTGTTTGGTATGTACTTCTCTGAAGTACAGGCTAACACAGAAGGCCTCTGGCTAATGAAGTTTGCAGATGACTGCAAACTAGGAGCCGTAGTCAAGTCCCCAAATGACGTGGACATCCTACAGAAGGGCCTCGCTGAGACAGATGCCTGGTGTCAGAGCCATGGCCTCAAGCTCAATGCCAAAAAGTGCAGTGTCATCCCCTTTGGTAAAAACTCTGTACCCATGAACTATCACATAGGCAGCAATCTACTTAACACCGAATTTGTGATAAGAGACCTTGGGACCCAGGTGGACAGTAGTAGTCTCTCCTTTGATAATCACATCACCACAGTAGTCAGGAAGTCCTTCTACATGGCACACCTCATCATAAAAGGGTTCACATCAAGGAAAAAAAGAGGTCATTGTTCCCCTCTACTCGACACTCATTAGACCCATTATAGAGTACAACGTCCCTTTTGGAATGTACCTCACAAGACATCTGCAGCAGCTGGAAAGGCCACAGAAGTACCTCACAAAGAGGATTACTGGCCTCAAACAAATGCCCTACACTGACCGCCTCAAAAAAACCCAGCTTTACTCCGTAGCATATTGCCTACTCTGAGGTGATCTCTGCCTAACATATAAAGCTATGTCAAACCCAGAGCTGTTGGACATGCTACACCTAAAGAAATCCCAATCCCTCCGAGCTACATGCTCTAGGGACCTAAACCTTGTCACCACAATAAACAGGACATGCTGGAGGGATAGATTCTTGTCCCTGAGACTTCCCATACTCAGGAACAGGCTACCTGTCTATGTCAAGCAAAGTCCTTCATTAGCACTCTTCAAGAAAAATCTTGATGAGTGGACGGGAAATAGGAAATACAACCCGGGGATCACTTCTGTGTCTCTGCTCAACAGTGGCACAGGAAAATAACTTTCTGGGTTGGGTAAGTCAGGGAACCTTGTTGGCTAGGCTTACATAGGCCCTTGGGCCGATAGCCTAGTACCTACCTATGAACTTTAAATTGTTTTGTCCATCTTATTTTATTGTGAATAGGATAGCCATATAATTTACAACTGCACCAGATTTACAGCAGTTATGTTAGGGAGAAGTGTTGGAATCATGATTTGTTATGGTTTTATTTATTTATATATTTTTGACCAGGAGAGTTTGAACAGATCCTAAATGGAAAATTTTAGCCATAGCTTGACGAGTACAAGAAATACATAATTTATTGTAAATGTATTTTGTTCTGACAAAGACAAAGCATTAATATTTAAACATAATTAGATGCATGGTATAGCATTTTCATTAATAAAACAGAATTACTATACCTGTGTGAGAAGATAAACAGCTCCTGCTTTTGTGATCTGTAACTGACCACATATGACTTGGGTACTTTAAACAGAAGGTTAATTACTTGTTGTAAGTGGTAATAGACATCAGGTGATGTAACAGCTTCAAGTACGTTCTGGAAGGCAGGTAGTCTTTTAGCTGTGAGAAGAAGGAAGAAGAGCTGGACTGAATGCAGTGGTAGTTGGAAGTAAATTCAATGCCCACCTCTTGAGAACATTTTGCATGCATGTTATAGTTTGCCTTTTTAAATGGAGGAAAAGTTCTGAGAAGAGCCAGGGGAGCAAAGATAGCAGCACAACTACTTTTGTGCAAATAAAGAGCATTAGCATATGCTCTAGAAACATTGCATGCTTTCATGCTGTACTTGACAACATCTAGCCTATATCTAGTGTGCTTACTTTTTCTATAAATTCCTTCTATTTAGAAATAAATGGATTCAGAATAAAGAAGGGGAAACACAGAAACACAACACTATCTAAATAAATGGAAAGGAATGCCATATCACTGTAGACTTCAAATTTTAAAAAAGTAGCGTTGTCATTATATAATAGATTACACAGGTTGAAATGTATAAAATAAAAAAACATGAACTGTACGGCCAACAGTTGTCTAAGTTTTCCAGTTCTTCCATGACTTATTTTGCCCAGCAGAGTTTGTTAATTAAAAACTAAGTCGTTTCTACCCTGTGAAGTACTTGTTTCATATAAGTGCAGCACTAGAATACTAGGTTACATCTTTTGCAGTGTAGCAATCTGGGTGTGATTCATTAAAGCCACTGTTTATGCATACTGGTAGATCTCAATTAGTAATATGGGTGTGCTTCATAAAAGCCACTGTTTATGCATACTGCTAGATCTCAATTAGTAATCTGGGTGTGATTCATAAAAGCTACTGTTTAAGCATACTGCCGGATCTCGATTAGTAATCTGGGTGTGCTTTGTAGAAGCCACTGTTTATGCATACTGCTAGATTTCAGTTAGTAAAATGGGTGTGATTCGTAAAAGATACTGTTTATGCATACTGCTAGATCTCAATTAGTAATCTGGGTGTGATTCATAAAAGCTACTGTTTAAGCATACTGCTGGATCTCGATTAGTAATCTGGGTGTGCTTTGTAGAAGCCACTGTTTATGCATACTGCTAGATTTCAAGTTAGAAAAATGGGTGTGATTCGTAAAAGATACTGTTTATGCATACTGCTAGATCTCAATTAGTAATCTGGGTGTGATTCATAAAAGCCACTGTTTATGCATACTGCTAGATCTCAATTAATAATCTGGGTGTGATTCATAAAAGCCACTGTTTATGCATACTGCTAGATCTCAATTGTAATCTGGGTGTGATTCATAAAAGCCACTGTTTATGCATACTGCTAGATCTTGCTGCTACTGTTTATGCTAGATCTTGATGATACCCCATTGTATCATAATATGGCAGTATGTCGGAGAAACATGAAATGGGCATAATGATGTTGGGACAGTGATACACTGCACAGATTGAACAGGCTCCACTCCTTAATGCATGACATGAACATTGACAGTGATTTAAGACTAAGTATGAGTGAGCCCACAGTTCTTTTGGGGCCAGAAAACAATTTGTTATACCATATACCTATTAAATCCCAATGGTCTTACCCTTACATGGCTCCAGTTTTCATGAATTGGGAGTTTTCTGTGTATAACTGACAACAATGTTCATTAATAACCTGTTGTGCTACACATTGTCATAAGGTGCATCTGTTGTGTTGTACCTTGCTTTACAGTGCAACTGTTATGATGTGCCTTCTTTTAAGGTGCAACTGTTGTGTATCTTATTTTATTATGCACCTATTTTGCACTACCTTGGTTTAGGCTGCATCTTTCATTAGGTACCTTGTTTTATAGTACACCTGCTATCTTGCACATTATTTTATGGTGTGTTTATTGTGCTGTACCTTGTTTATGGTGCATCTGCTTTGATGTACCTTGTGTTGTGGTGCACCTTCTGTGCTCCACCTTGTTTTATGGTGCACCTGCTGTGCTGCACCTTTTTTATGGTGCACCAGTTATGCTATGCCTTCTTTTATGATGTAACTGCTCTGCTGTCCCTTGTGTTATGGTGTACCTGCTGTGCTGCACCTTATTTTATGGTGCATCTACTGTGCTGTACCTTGTTTATGGTGCACCTGCTCTGCTGTACCTTGTGTTGTGGTGCACCTTCTGTGCTCAGCCTAGTTTTTTGATGCACCAGTTATGCTGTGCTGCATCTTGTTTTATGGTGCACCTGTTGTGTGACACCTTGTTTTATGGTGCACCTGCTGTGCTGTACCTTGTTTTATGGAGCATCTGTTGTGCTGCACATTGTTTTATGGTGCACCTGCTGTGCTGCACCTTTTTTATGGGTCACCTACTGTGCTGTACCTTGTTTATGGTGCACCTACTCTGCCTTACCTTGTGTTGTGGTGCACCTTCTGTGTTCAGCTTTGTTTAATGGTGCACCAGTTTTGCTGTGCCTTGTTTTATGGTGTACCTGCTCTGCTGTACCTTGTATTATGGTGTACGTGCTATGCTGCACCTTGTTTTATGGTGCATCTACTGTGCTGCACCTTGTTTTATGGTGCACATGTTGTTTGACACCTTGTTTTATGGTGCACCTGCTGTGCTGTACCTTGTATTATGGTGCATCTGTTGTGCTGTACCTTGCTTTATATTTCAAACCACTATGACGTAGAGCCCTTTTAATTATGTGAATTGCACTTACCACTTAGTCAGGTATTGCATGGCTAAAAATACTCACCCAGCCTGTCCATTTTAATTGATATGGAAGCAATAGTAATACAAACAGCTAATATTTTATGCTCTAAATATTCCTGTAAATTCTTAGTCATTGCTTGAAAATACCCTCGGAGGGCATTGATATATGGATGTACATCCAGACTTTCTTTTTCTCTTCATAATAACTAGAGGTTTGTTGTGTTTTGTTTGGTTCTTTTACTAATGATATCCCTAGATAAAATTATCAACAATTCCTGTCATGGATGTCAGAGTCCTCAAGGATTATAATTTATATTCTGTTCTGTTCAGAAAAGAAACTCGGTTTATTTAGATTTGTTAAGAAGGGTACTACTCTAATCCAACTGGGACCTATTTCAGGTTCATTCCCGGGTGTAAAAACACAGTTTATAAAATAAAACGTTGAAAGACAGTTTACACTTCAGTCTGATACAAAGGTGAAAGCATAAACCATGAAATCATGCAAAAAGCATTAGTTTATAGTCCTGTTTTACAATATGGTGATGCCAAGTGGGCTGACACCACCCTTGGTGTAAAAACATGGTACATAAAAAAGAAAGATGAGTTTAAATAGCTGTTTGATACAAAGTAAAATGATAAAACATAAATCATGTAAAAATTAGTTCACAGTCATATTTTACAATATGGTAATGGCAAACAGGTTAACATCATGTCACAGCAGAAGAAGGAAGACATGGTGACAAATTGTCTGGAAAAAGAGCACTGACTGAAAACTGACAAAAGTCATTTGGTTACAGATGAAGAAGTAGTGAAAAGGAGGATTAAAGAAAGTTGGAAGTGAAATGGGTAAGTGTGAAGAAACGGAGTAGAAAAAAGGAAGGTGAATTATTCTATGTAGGGAAAACAAGTTATGGTATGAAAAATGGTAATGGTATAGGATGTAGAAAGAGAAAGCTCAACTCTGCGGAGGTGTGGCAATAAAGCTGTTTGCTGTGAATGGGATGCAATGTTACATAATGTTGGGGAAGCAGTTGTAGTCTGTGCTTTTATGGGAATGTATTTGAATTTTTTTCTGAATTGGGATAGAGTATCGGAGTCTCTGATGTTAATGAGTTGGACTACAAAAGTTTTGTTCTAAATATGGAGAAGCTGTGGTCACTGCATTCAGAGGGTGGGAGGTTGGCATAATGGTTAAGGTGTTTACCTTACACACACAAGATGCAGGGTTTGATTCTCACATGGGGTAATTGGCTAGGCTTAAAATGGCTCAGAAGGGCAGTCAGCCTAGTACTAATCTATGAACCTATTTCCTGCTGGAGCATGTTATGTGGATGGAGATAGCTTAATTAGGGTGATATCTAAGGTTATATGTTCATTCTCTAATCATGTACCTTCATCCCAAGCATGTTAGTACAGTGCATATAAGAGTGTGACAAACCAGAGCTAAAGTCTTTGCTGCTCTGGCAGGTAGTTAGTCTTTTTAAGTACTGAACAATGATGCTTTCTTCTTTGTGCTAGACGAAATGAGATAACAAAGTTTTTTACAGTACTTTGGATGGAGGATAGTTTTTTCTTAGAGGCTGTGACAATTAGTGGGAGTACATCTTTGAGTTATGCTAACAGTATGTATTCTTCTATGATTTCTGTTACCTTCACTCACGTCACATCATTAATCTACTATGCTCTGGTGACATCCACTCAATCTCACTTCACTGAATTCTCCCTCTACCTCCTCATCATCTCACTCTCACAACCTAACCCATCCCCATAGCACAAACACACCCTTACTGAAACATCTAACTGTCTAATCTATTAATATACAAAGCCTAACCAACAAAATTACTGAACTTCACTCCTGGATATCCCAAACTACCCCACACATTATTTTGCTGTCCGAAACATGGCTCAAACCTCATATCACTAATAAAGAAATACTCCCACCCAACTATAACATGTATCCCCTTGACAAAAGCCCAAAGAAGGGAGGTGGAGTAGCCATCCTCTACAAAGATGGCCTAAATCTCTCACCTGTCACCATCCCTATCCCTGACTTCCACCCAGCTGAACATTTCATCCTAAACTGCCATCTTAACCCACACAAGAAATTTGCTATTGCTGCCATCAACATCCCCCGAGGAAACAATATACCCATCCTAGAAAACATCCTGTCCTGGTTTACCAATAATATACAGCACGAAACCCTAATTCTAGGGGATGTTAATACTGACTGATCCAAACGTACAGGTGACTCACCCCAAGTCAGTATCAACCTCCATGGCTTCCATCAATTGATAACATTCCCTACCTGCTTCTCTAGAAGTTTATCCTCCAGCTCAACCATTGACTGGATTCTGACTAACCTCCCCTTCCTCTACCAAAACCCCACAACCTTACCTGACTCTCTAAGTGACCATCTCCCCACGTACATCCTTAGGCACTCTACCCACTCACACAAGGCACACCACTACAGAGACTGTTGTAAACTCTCTAACTTTAATACCCCCCTATTTAACTCCATACTGTCTAGCTTTGACTGATCCATCCTTAGACTTCTCCCACTCGATGATGCAGTCAACAAATTCAACATTATCCTACACTAACTCCCTTGCTCCCTCCAGAAAAATTAGAATCAAATCAAATTATACTCCCTGGCTCTCTAAAGATACTAGATCTCAAATGCATAAAAGAGACAGCACCTGGAAAGCTTGACATAAAACAAAGGAACCTTCCCTATTTCAAAAATATAGAGAATTGAGGAATCTAGTCAAGAAACTAACTAATAAGGACAAAAAGTTCTACTAAAGCCCTGCACAACTAAACAAACAGATCCAACCCCCATAAATTCTGGGCTACACTCAACAATATCCTGTCTCCTGGTTGCCCTTCAAATCCCTCTCCTTACCCAAACAAATCACCACAAGAAACTGCTACTCTCCTTAACAAGCACTTTACCGAAACAGTCCAGAACCTCACTCACACCAACCCAAACACAACTACTCCACCAGCCCCACCTGACAATCTTAATAAAAATCTCTTTTCCTTTCTACTGGTCTCCACCTCCTACATTAAATCACTTCTTTTGAAACTTAAACCCTGCTCACCCTCCTCTGATAATCTACCCCCATCTTTCCTCAAACTTGCTGCTGACTCTATAGCCTATCCAGTATCAATTTTCATCAATAGATCCATCCAGGAAGCTACAGTTCCATCAATATGGAAACCTTTCTTCACTATCCGTGTCCATAAAGGTGGTAATTCTAATGACCCATCTAACTATCATCCTATTGCCATCCTATCACCCCCTCTCTAAGATACTAGAAAAATGTATTAACTCACAACTCCTGACATACCTCCTCCAGAAAAACCTTCTCACTCCCACACAACATGGTTTCCACACCAACTATAGTACATCCACTGCCCTTCTATCTTTCACACACACCATAGCAGAGGCTCGTGACAACAATCTATTCGTATGCTGTCTCTTCCTTGAACTTTTCAAAGCCTTTGACACAGTAGCTCGCTCCATCCTCCTAACCAGACTTGCAAACCTTTATCTATCTGCTACCTCCCTTAACTGGTTCTCCAGCTACCTCTCTTGTAGACAGCAATCTGTCAGATGGCTCTCTTCCTACTCTTCCTATATTTCAGTCCCTACTGGAGTCCCTCAGGGCTCCATTTTGGGTCCCCTACTATTTAATGTTTTCACAAATGAGCTCTACATATCTTGCAAAAACTCTTCCCTCATACAATATGCAGATGACTCAACACTCATCTCCATCTCTAACAACATCTCAGAACTACATTGCCTCATTCAACACACATTTCTTACCACTGAAAAATGGTTGTCAGATAATCAACTCATCCTCAACCCCAGAAAGACTAAGCTCTTGCTTTTTCTCCCCCGTTCTCTTTCCCACCATAAATCCATCTTTACTATAACTTCCTCCAACATAATCATTTGGCCTGAATCACAAACTAAACTCTTAGGTGTCATAATAGATGATAACCTCAAATTTAACCTACACCTTCTCCAATGTATAAAAAAAAAACAAAGCAGAAACTAGGTTTGCTGTATTGTAATAAAAAGTTTCTAACTCCAAATGCCAGACTCACCCTAGCTCAGGCATTCCTTATACCCTCACTTCTCCATGCTGCTGCAGAACTAACTTTTATCCAGCACACTACCTTGACTAAACTCCAACAAACATATCATAAAATTTCTAGATTCATTACCAACTCTCACTACACCTCACATCACTGCCTTGCCTTAAACTCCCTGAATTGGCTTGAATTCCCACAGCTACTGTTAACATCACAATTCCAAACTGTACACTCTATACTGTACAAATCATCTTCCTGTCCAGCTCTCTCTACCCTCATATCCCCCTACTTCTTGCGCACCTCTAACTAGCAACTACTAGCAGTACATTCATCAAAGAAAAGTGTGGGCAAATTACTATACAAATGCTCATTTGCCCAGTCCTGGAACAAACTACCCTTAGACCTACGTGCCATTATACACCCATCTCACTTTAAAAAGGAACTTAAACAACATCTGCTCAACTCCAAAACTTGTTCCTGCCATAACCTCTTATAAACCCCACTTTCATAGTTCTTAACTTCCACCCAGTCTACCTTGTCTGCTATGAACAACCTACCAAATTTCTCAAGTATAAAGCAAATACACTTTCTAATCACAGGGTATTATTCATCTCTAAATATATTTACATATACAAGGCCTCATGCTGGTATACTACCATACTCTTAATCCCTTCTCTACTCCTCCTATTATGTATATATCTTACCCCTCTTTTGGCTTTATCTTTAGATATGACTAGCTGATTTGTCTTTTGGCTTTATCTTTACGTATGGCTAGCAGATTTCTAGATGTACCTTTACCTTGTTTCACCATTACTACACCACGTTCTCATACTGTAGACTAAATGGAATCTGTTTTTTTCAAAATGTTAAATAAATGATTTTTTCAAATCTAGGTGCTTAGGATTTCCCTCTCTCTTCCCCCCTTGGCTGACCTGGTGTGACTCAGTTTGAACTCTACAGTTCCCTACAAAACGGAGTCTACGGGACTGCAATTGGTCACCATAACAAAATCAGTTTCTCTCAGCATTTAAGCAGATTAAACTCTACAGTTCCCTACAAAACGGAGTCTACAGGACTGCAATTGGTCACCATAACAAAATCAGGTTCTCTCAGCATTAAAGCAGATTGAACTCTACAGTTCCCTACAAAACAGAGTCTACAGGACTGCAATTGGTCACCATAACAAAATCAGTTTCTCTCAGCATTTAAGCAGAGTAGGTTGCACACAAAAAGCATTTGTTAAGCTTTCACTTACAGTGCTGTGTAATTAAGCAGGTCACCATTTTGGTCAGCCATAGGACTCTTTTTTCTACTTGAGTGTTTGCCTCCTTCCCCTGTAACTTAAGTAAACTGACTCTTGCATTAAGATCTGTAATACTTACCTTATAGCTTTAGAACACCTTAGGAAACCTTGTAAACTGCAATAGCCCCCACTACGTTCGCCCTCGCTATGCTTGGGCTCTCTTCACTCCTGTCCCTGCCCCCATTCCCTCCCACCCCCAGTACCTGTAAATTTATAGTACTATAGCCACTCCTTCACTTTCTAGATCCTATCTGCTTTCATCTGAGATAATTCCTCCCACCTCCATTCTTCTACCTACATTTTAATAGCACCTATTAGCTTTCATCTGGCATTCTCCCATCCCCCTTCCAGTACCTTTACCTCACCACTCTATCTTCTGGTGTTGCATCACCAGGTAAAACAGTTCCTTAACTCACTAGCTGAATCACAGATAATGATATACTCCTCTTTACTACCCCTCTTGTTCGCACCATACCTCCTTACCTTGTATGAAAACCAGTTTCTAACGGGATTTCAGATCCCGAAAGGCCGTACTATCACCCCAGTTGTAAATCCTCCCACCTTCAACCATACTTACAGTACCAGATCCTATCCGACATCTTGTTCAGTCTATCAACATCTCAATCCCAGGCACATTAGCTCTAGAGCCAAACACTCCCACAAACTAATAAACAAATTCCTGAAGTTCATCACCAAGTATAGACTTAATCTAATACTTGGTGGTGATATTCACCCCAACCCTGGCCCACCCAATTCAGATACACATACCCCCTCTACTTGCAATCTAAACTACAAACCTACAATTAATAGGCCAACTAACTCTCTCCTAGCCTGTCATCTCAATATTAGAAGCATTAATAACAAGGTACATGAATTGCATGCACTTCTGGATGTCCACTCCCCTGAGATTCTCTATTTATCTGAAACCTGGTTAAAACATAACACTACAGACAATGAAGTGTTACGACCTGGGTACAACATACACAGGCTGGATTGTGCTTCGAGGAAGGGGGGTGGGGTAGCTGTACTCTATAAATCTGAGTTGAATGTCACCATAGATGTAATACAACCACCTCAGATTAATAACTCAGAGATTCTTGCCACCAAATTGCAACTTAATAAAAATAAATGCATTAATATCATCTGTATGTACATTCCCCCAGGTAACAATATATCTACACCTGAAGATGTCCTGCACTGGCTATTATGTCACTACCCCCAAGAAACCCTACTACTTGGAGACTTTAACATAGACTGGGGCACCTGTTCCTCAGAATCCCCAACCACCCATATTAACTTGCATGCATTTACACAAATCATATCCACCCCTACCAGGATAGGTAAACCCAAACAAAAAGAAAGCATACTTGACTGGGTACTCATAAATAGTCACCCCCAACTGTACACCTCTTGTACCCTCCTTAATGGCCTAAGCGATCACCTTCTCACATATGTAATTAAGCACAAAACCATTAATTCCCAACAACCCTTACTCAGAAAGGTTAGAAACAATAAAAACTTTGACCCTGCCAAATTCCAACAAGAACTAAACTCATGTAATTGGTCTATTCTAAAACACCTCCCCTTAGAGGAAGCAGTAGCATACTTTAACAACAAATTCCTTGATATCCTTGATTTGCATGCACCTGTTTGTTCAAAGAGAACAAAGGCAAAAACTGCGCCATGGCTTTCTAAAGAGTCTAAACTCAAAATTACCCTTAAAAACAAAGCATGGGCTTTATGGCGTTCTTCTAAAGACCCCCAAGATCATATTAAATACAGGCAATCCAGGAACGAAACTAAAAAATCCATTTTACAAGACAAAAGACAATACTACTGTAATTTACAGACAGTAAATCAAAATAACCGTCAGAGGTTTTGGGCAGGTTTAAATAATCTATTACATCCTGGACAAACTTCAACCCCAGTATCTGCTGCTACTATTGATAAAACCCCTGAAGATGTTTCTGACAGTTTTAACTGATTCTTTACTGAGACAATTCAAGCCCTAGCTAGCCAACTACCTCCTAGCTGCCCTGGTCCTGAAAGTAGCACCCCTAGAAACCTACTCGCATTCAGCTTCCAACCAGTCACCACTTCACTTATCCGTACCTTGATCAAAAAATTAAAACCTACTACACTTTCTGCTGATCAACTCCCTGCCGAGTACCTAGAAAAATCAGCTGATGCTATTGCTTACCCCGACTCAATACTAATCAATCGAACCATAGTAGAAGCTAAAATTCCCACCATCTGGAAAATATCCTATGTAATCCCACTTCACAAACAATTATAGGCCAATAGCTATACTCTCTCCACTTGCAAAGATTATGGAAAAATGTATTCATAGACAACTCATGCGCCACCTAATCCAGAATCACCTTATGGCAGACATTCAGCACGGCTTCTGTCCTCATCACAGCACTACTTTAGCCCTCCTAGCCTTCACCAACACCATAAATCATAGTCCAACAATAATTATATATCCTCAGCCTTCTTCCTGGATCTTTCCAAGGCATTCAATATGGTTGATCACCAACTTTTAATCCACACCCTGCAAACATTCTGTCTAGATACTAGAGCCCTTCAATGGTTTCAATCCTACCTGAATGGTCGACAGCAGGCTGTCCTCTGGCAGAACAAACTCTCTAACCTTCCACCTAATACCCTTGGAGTACCACAAGGCTCTATACTAGGGCCCTTGCTATTCTTCAACTTCATTAACAACCTTTATACTGTCATCCCAAAAGTCAGCTGTATCCAATATGCTGATGACTCTACTATGATTTGCTCAGCCACATCTCCAGTAGAGTTAGGGTCAGCTACCCAGACCACTTTTAATACAATAAAAAATTGGCCTTCTGAACGTCATATGATCCTAAATGCCAAAAAAACTAAAATGCTGTTATTTTCACGTAGGTCTACCGCTTTCACCTTTACCATAAATTCAAATGATGGCACAATAATCTCCCCTGACCCCTCTACAAAACTATTAGGTGTCATCATAGATAATAATCTAAAATTTGACCTACATGTTAACCAAACTATCAAAACCATCAATAAAATCTAGGGTCACTTTACAGAATAAAAGCCTTCCTAACCCCTCCAGCTAAAATTGCCATAGCTCTCTCTCACCTTCTTTCAACCCTTCTGTATGCATCCCCTCTACTCTCGAATTTAAACAAGACTGTCCTTAACAAACTCTCAATTTGCTACAACCACATTGCCAGGTTTGCCACTGGGCTACCTTTTAGGACACATCATTGCATTAATCTAAATCAGCTTGGGTGGCTTGAACTACCCAGCCTAATCCAGTATAGCCAACTGATTATGACCTATAAAATCCTCTATAATCCGGGCAATACTCCTGCACTTAAAAATATTATCACCCCCTATAACAATCCTAGACCACTTCGATCCTCTAACAAATTACTAATTCAGACTAGCAAAATTAATAACACAGCCGGTGACTCTCTCTTTGAAAACTCTGTAAGTATATCCTGGAACTCTCTTCCAGCTGATATTTCCTTACTTTCCATCTTAGGTCAATTTAAAACTAGACTCAAACAACATTTGTCACTTAACTGGCTATGTCAATGCATCAAGCCTGGCTAACTCTCTCTAGAATGTGTAAAAATCTGTTACCAGTTTACTGTGTAATTTAATTTAATCCTGACTTATGCTCAGGATTAACTGTAACCTGTGGAACTTATTTAACTTGCTTACTTATGTAATCTCTGTAAATAGTCTGTTTGTAATATGTAATGCTGGTATTATGTAATGCTGTATCTGCTTACCCTTGGAGCTTTTCTCCTCGGGCCTCCGCTGAAAATGGACATACATCCAGTCGGACTATCCCGGTCAACAAATGTAAAATAAATAAAATAAAATAAAAAATGTAACCAACGGTAAATTGTTTTTCTCTGTAAAATGTACACTGAATATAACTAGATTTTATGTTGTATTCTCTAACTGGAGCTTTTCTCCTCAGGTCTCCACTGAAAATGGATTTCTGACCCAGCTGGGCTAACCCAGTTAACAAATGTCAATAAATAAATAATTTCCCTGTTTGATTGAAATAGGAATAGGGAGCTCTTCCATGCTCAGTGCAGAGGTTGTTGTAGTGTTGTAATAGTCTCCTGTATGTGCAGTGGAAAGTTAAGGACTGGATCAAGCAAGATACTTGAATGAGTGGGCGGTCTCTAGCATGCTTTGGTGATAGTCTGCAATGGTGACATTTGCAGGTGAAGATGTGAGTCTTTTTATGGAGCCAAAATTGTGAGTTGTGAGTGTTCTGCCATTTCACACTGAGCTAACCGAAGGAAGGACACTGAGGAAACTCTGAGCTATAATATATAACATTAAGTATCCTGTTTTTTGTTTATTTTGTTCTTTATTTCTTTGTTATTTATAGCACTTTGTGTACTGTGAATTTTTCTAGCTAGTTTCACTGTGTGTGAGGTATTAACTGGAAATTGTCCACTTTTGTTAAGCATCTGTTGGGTTGTTTGTTTCTGAAAACTTGTTGCAGTTAAACTCTTTTTTCTAGAGGCTCCTTTAGCTGTTTAAAACTTTCATTTAAAGGCTCACTGTTGCTTTTCAGCTGTGAGAAACATTTCTGCAGTTTGTTCTAAGTAGTGGGGATATTTGTAGCATTTCCATATTCAGGCTGCTATTTGTGCCTAGTGTTTGTGGAGGCTGTGTGTCTGAGCACATATTCAGGGACATCTTGGTTTAGCCAAAGCCATCAGGCATTTCAGTGAGAGAGAATTGTTTGAGGTCATTGGCTGACTGAGGTCACCTGGACTACAGCTTAGACTAAGCACCTCATTGGTTCTTTTGAGATTTCTTTCTTAAAAGCTGTCTCAGGTTTCAACCTTCTGTTACCTAAGAAGTTCAGTTGTGAAAAAAAAAAAATTATCTGCTTTTACTGTATTTGTGTTTCTTCCTACTTTATTTTGCTTTTGCGTCATCTTAAAAGTACTCAGTTGTATTTATTACTGCTTGGTGTAACTCATTCTAAGCCTTTTAGTTTAAGCACTTGGGCTTCAGACCAGTTGTTTCACATTAAGAAGGTTTGTGGTCTACACTGTAGTGGCAAAACAGTTAGCTTACATCCTTCTATGTTGGGAACTGCTGATTGAGGGCTCAGTGTCTGTTATTCTAAAAGTGTATTAATTCTGGTTTAAGCACTTGGGCTTCAGGCCAGTTATTTTACATTAAGAGGGTTCGTGGTCTGCACTCTTGTGGAAGGAGAGGCTGGACTCTGCCCTTCTGAGTTGGGAATTTCTGGTTAAAGGCTTATAGTGCCTGCATATTTGAACTGTTTCTTACTGAAATTGGTATACCTTGTTTGCTGTAGCATAGACTAGATCCAGGCCTGCTGAATCTAGCTTTGTTTGTATGCTTGTTGTTTGTTTGCTTGCTATTTCCCTGAAACGCTAATTCCACCTAAAACGCGGCTTTTCAGCGCTTCTGTGGATCCCTAGTGATATCTGCATTGCTTACTGTACTTATTTCCTTGTTTCACTTGAAAGAAAGTTACAGTTTGTCGTTTTTGCATTTAAGTAACCTGTAACACATTGCATTTAAGTTACCTGGCACTTGCTCACTAAAGCAATTATATAAGTCAGCACTAAAAAATTAAAAGCACTACACCCTCACAAACTCCCCTCGAGTACCTTGTTCCCCATTGGCCCTTTTTTTCAATTATAAAGGAATTCCCAATACTATTCTAGCATGTCCAAAGGTCATTTGTCAATCTCCTCTCCGGTCCAGCTGGTGAATCTGGGAATCTTGAGGCAATGTTACAACTGCCTCATGTACACAGACAACCCTCTCCTCCTCCCAACAAATTCCAACACATGTGAGAGATGCAACCATATAGCCAAACTGGAGGCTAAGCTCTCTCAACTCAGTACTGGCGTAACCAGTCAGGAGGAGAAGGAAACCACACTCACTACAATTCCAGTCTCACATAGACCTACCACAACAGCAAACCAAACACATAAACACACAAAAACATACTCGGAGGCTCTAAATAAAAATCTGCCTAAGCAGCAGAGACCTCTAAAGCAGACACCCAAGCAACCGCTACCCCAAAACAAAACACGTGCAACACATAGCTCACAAAGCCAGTGTGCTGAACAGTCACAGCCCTTAAGGCTAAACGACACACCTGATACACTTGTAATAGGTGACTCTATCATCAGGCACACTGACGTCCCGCTCACCAGGCTGAACAAGGAGAAGGTCACGGTGAGCTGCCTGTCGGGCGCTAGGATCCGCCACATACCACAAGCACTCAGGTCACTCCAAGGCAAGTACAAATATGGCTCAGTCATTGTCCATGCTGGTGTGAATGACCTGAGACATACCTCCCTGGACTACATGAAAAGAGACATAGAGGAGCTCTCTGAGCATGTAGCCCAGGCCGGTATGACCCTGACCTTGAGTAGCATCTTACCCTCACCAAGAATGATGCCACAATATGAAGACAAGATGATAAATTTCAACAATTGGCTTAAGTATTGGTGTCATTCAAAGGGGATCCAATGCCTGTCAGCCTGGGATAACATGCTCGACAAGCCACGATGCTTCGCTAGGGACGGCTTGCACCTGTCACCCTGGGCTTCGGATATTGGCAAAGGTTCTTGCTACCCCATAGTGCCTTTTTAGGCAAGGCTCAAAGACAAACCCACCTCCATAGGTATCACAAGGGAAAAGAAACTAAGAGTAATGCTACTCAACGCCAGAAGTCTAAACCTCAAGATGCACGCACTCGAAACTCTCCTTAGCATGGAGAACATCGATATCTGTGCAGTAACAAAAACCTGGTTCAAGGCTCCCGAGAGTACCCCAGCACTACCAGGTTATACCTCATACCATGCTTTTCGGCCCTAAAACTTGGACCAAACCACAAAAGGAGGGGAGTATCAATATTCACAAAGATACCCACACCTCCAGGTTGGTGGCACAGCACGAAGCATCAGAGACTATCCATGTGCAACTAACAGTGGGTAAAACTGCCTTCCAGTTTATAGCCTGCTACAGACCACCCTCCCAAACCCAGGAATCCCACTCGGCCTTCCTGAGAACACTGGAAAATATGAAGGTCTCTCCAAACACCATTATATTGGGCGACTTCAACTACCCAAACATAGACTGGGAGCATTACTCTAGCTCCAACACCCTAGCCCAAAGGTTCCTAGAATTTATAAACTCAAATGCAATGGAACAACTTGTTACCACTCCCACAGGAGGGGAAAACATACTGGACCTGATCATCACCAACATGGGGACTCTATGCTCCAGACCTGAAGTGTATCCCTCACTGGTAAGATCAGACCATAAACTAATCTCACTGGATATTCACATCCCGACCCCACCCCCTGCCCAGAAAACCACAATAAAAAACTTCTCTAAAGCAAATTTCACACTCCTCAAAACCGAGGTGGAATCCTTCAAAGCCCCCGGGTCTGTGGAAAATACGGCCCAGACCGCAGAATCCTATATAAACGCATTCTATGAACACCTTCAGGAATGCATGGATCATGCAATCCCAAATAAAACCAAGACCCAATCCTCCAGCCATAAACAAACTATACAATAGAAGGAGGAAGCTACTACATGATAGAGCAAAATCCCAAAAAAGGGAAGGCATCTCTGATCAGTATTAGCAAAAAACTACGGGCACTCATAAAATCGTCTAAGGCCAGCTTCGAGAGAAAAATTGCACAGGACACTAAGGATAATCACAAGGCCTTCTTTAGTTATGTTAGGAACCTGGGTGGGAATTCCCAGATATGCTCAGAATTAGTCCAAAATGACAAAAAATACACCGAACCCACAGACATTGCCAACATCCTAGCTGACAGGTTCAGCGCAAACTCCCCCCTCCCCACCAAAAGGGCAAATATCTATCCCAGCAGAGTGCTGCCCCCCTGACATCTCAGATGCTCAGGTAAGAGCCGCCCTCTCCAAAGCAAAAAACACAGCATCAATAGGACCAGACTGTGTCCCAGGCTGCGTCCTACATGAACTCCAAGAAGAGCTAAACCCAAACATAAAACTACTGTTCAATCTCAGCCTTACTACAGGATATTACCCAAAGAGTGGCGTACAGCAACAGTGGTCCCTCTCCACAAAGGTGGTGCCTCAATGGATCCTGGAAACTATCGCCCCATAAGCTTGACTAGCTTGGTCTGCAAAGCTATGGAAAGGATCATCATGGACCTCATAATAAAAGATATTGGGGACCTACAGACGACACTGGATCCTACCCAGTTCGGCTTTGTTAAGGGCAGATCCTGCCTCTTAAACCTGGTTGATTTCTTTGAAACAGTCACCAAGGCCATTGACGAGGGGAAGGTGGTCCACACAGCCTACCTGGACCTCGCAAAAGCCTTCAATACAATACCCCACTCGGGTATTATAGATAAGCTCACCAGCTTAAATATAAACCCCTATGTCACTAGATGGGTTGCAAACTGGCTCAAGGACAGAACCCACATGGTTAGAATTGCTGGAGCCATGTCAGACTCCAAACCAGTTACAAGTGGCGTCCCACAAGGCTCAGTCCTGGGACCTCTCTTGTTCGGTATATATTTCTCGGAGGTACAGGCCAACACGGAAGGACTGTTGCTGACCAAGTTTGCAGATGACTGCAAACTGGGCGCCATAATCGACTCTCCAGCTGACACAAGCATCCTCCAAAAGGGCCTCATAGAAACAGACAACTGGTGCCAGAGCCATGGCCTCAAGCTAAATGCCAAAAAGTGTATAGTCATCCCCTTTGGCAAAAACAAAGTGCCCACAAATTACCACATAGTGGTAATCCATTAAGTACAGAAGAAGTAATTAGGGACCTGGGGACCCAAGTTGATAGCAATCTCTCATTTGACAACCACATGGCCAAAGTGGTTAGAAAAACATTTTATATAGCCTACCTAATCATGAAGGGATTCACATCTAGATCAGGGGAGGTCATCGTGCCTCTTTACTCATCCTTCATCAGGCCCATAATTGAGTACAATGCCCCTTTTGGGATGTACCTTACCAGACACCTGCAGCAACTGGAAAGACCCCAAAAGTACCTCACCAAGAGGATCAAAGGGCTCAAACAGATGCCATATGCTGCCCGGTTAAAGAAACTCCAGCTCTACTCAGTGGCATACCGCCTGCTCAGAGGCGATCTGTGCCTGACGTATAAAGCCATGTCCAACCCAGAATTAATGGCATGCTGCACCACAGAAAATCCAAATGCCATCAAGCTACGCGCTCGAGACTTGAACCTCAGCACTGAAATAAATAGGACATGCTGGAGGGACAGATTCATAACCCAGAGGCTCCCTTCACTCTGGAATAAAATCCCAATCCAGGTTAGGCAGAGTCCCTCATTGACTCTCTTCAAGAGGAATCTTGATGAGTGGATGGGAGATCATAGGTTTACCCCGGTTATCACTTCTGTGTCACTGTTAGACAGAGGCACAGTATACTAACCTCGAAAAAGGGCATAGCAAAATTAATTTAAAATAGGTGGCGAAAGCCAAACACACTCTGGCTAGGCTTATAAATGCCCTAGGGCAGATAGCCTAGTATGAACCTATGAACCTATGAAAATGCATGGTTTTTTTTTTGTTAGGGTTTAGTAGTAGAGTTTTCCTAGTCTTAAGTCAGTTGGTAAGAGCAATAAGGTATTGCTGAAAATGGGTTGGAACTGTGATGGTGTTTTGAATGAGATCTGCTGGTAACCATATTGTCAGTGTAGAGTATGATGGGAAGATGTGGGATGTTTGAGTGAAGTGGTTGATGCAGAGGGAGAAAAGAAGTGGTGGGTATTGATCGAAGCAACACTCCATTAATTAAGGGTGCTCTGGGAGAAGAGGTTGAACCTGTTATAATTCCAAATGTATGGCTGAATAAGAAAAGGAGGAACCAGTCAGATGCTTTGGAGCTAATATCATGTGCATGTAATGAGGAGGAGGGAGTGGTCAGCCAAGTCAAAGGCACTAGACAGGTTTATAAATATGGATGCAGTAAGATGACTTTTGTTTTTTTGCCAAGAGGATATTGGGGGGATCAAAATAGCTGTCATGGTACTGTGTCCCAGAATACCTGTTTGGTGGGGTGCAGGAGTGCTTCTTTAGTGATGTAGTTAGGTAGCTGGTCATTTGCTAGTGTCTCCAGTACCTTACCTAGAGTTGGGAGAATTGTGAAGTGTCTTGATGTCAGCAGAGGTTTGTGAGTTGTTATTGTCAGCGATTGGTTTTGTGTTTTCATAACTATGAACATTATGTTTACAGGGCAGGCATTAGTAACTGAGGGGTTTAGTGCTGTGGTACCATGTGGGATTACACTTACTCCCACTGTTGGAGTAATGATGCACTAACCTATCCTACAGGATGAAGTTTGCTCTATTGTTCCTCTACTTTATAAGACTTTACTGCCTCAACAAAAGGTTACAGGAGGGAATATGGTAGTGGAAAAGCCTCTTCATTTCCACTAATGGATGCCAAAATGGTGCCCAGTGATGCAACTTTACAAAATTCAAAGAATTATCTCTCCCCCACACATATATATATATATATATTGGCCTCAAAGTTGATGGTGTCTAAACTGTGACTGTTTATTATCCAGTTTTATCTCGGGAGATGCCTTTTTATCTCCCTCTTCTTTGCTTGGTTGCTTTCTCACTGCTGTGGTAGGGAGATCCAGGGATCAGACATTGGTGGGTTTAGATACTCAGATACCTTATACTAAGGTGTCCTCTAAGTCCACCTTTTGTTCCTTCTTTGGGTACTATTGATTATTTAAACTCTGCCCTGTGGTGTTTTTCACTTTAAAAGGCAGTTTGTGCTTCATCACCTCCCACCAAGCCATTCATATTGCAGAACAGGAGGGGGGCCTCCATCTCTTTCTGCTCCTTTTTCATGCTCAGACAAAATGAAAAGGATGTCTGACTTATAAAGACTAGATTGCATCCTTACGTAGCATCGATGTTGTGAAAGAGGATTTCCTCTCTGCAGATTCTCCCTGGATGATGTTTTATTTGGTAGGATAAAATTTTACGAAGGACAACTTTAAAATAGCCACCAAAGCATTGTTCTCACTTAAGAAAAGTATGATGAGCTGCTGAGGCATTTTCCCAACCATTCCTTCTTTTGAGGATGTTTAAGCACTGTAGTCTGTCTCACGAGCCGAATTCTAAGCTGTGGCACTGCTTACGAACACTAATGCAGATATAAGGTAGAACAAATTCATCCTGAAGTATACTAAATTAAGTCTTAACTCAACTGTGACTTGTACTGCACTTAAATTCTGGCAATTACATTATTAATGATTTCACTATTTGCTCAAGCAGCAGACATAATATTAAAAAAAAAACAAAAAGAAAACAAGATTTAATCAATATTTATGATGCCACTAACTATACAGACTTTGTAAAGTGAGAAAACAGCTGTTACTTAGTGCATTTGAATGGTACAAATGATAATGCTAAGTTGGCTGTCCTAATACTAATTTGCATAAATAATTGAAATAAAGTAGCCAGACTAAAGTAGTCTAAACTACTAATCAAACTAGTGCATGCACTAACCCTTCCTTAACAATTATAAATTAAATAAATAAAATAGCAAGATGAAAAAAAAAACTCAGGCAGCAATTTATTAACTGTACAATAATTCCTGACAGTATTAAGAGCAAAATGCATTTAACTGCTATCAAAATAAAGGCATCCTAATATCAAGCAACAAAATCCTGCATAAACCTATTGCTGAACTCACAACTCATTTATCAGTGTGTTTTAAGTGAACTAGTTGAAGCAGATGTTACTCACTACAGTACTGTTTGCAGGCGGGTTGCTAAGTGCATGAAAATTAACTGCATCATTGGTGCCCAGGGGGTCTTAGGCTTCTGAGTGAAAGCATAACTTGACAAAAATAACCAAAATAAAAGTGCAGCAACTGAGACACTATAAGCGCGTATCTTACTTACAGTGTTATAATCTGAAGAAAAAAATACTCCTGGGTTTCAGAAGCATAAGACTCAAGAATACCTCATTATTGGTGTCCCCACTAAATCTCGCAGGTGCATATCCCCCTTCACTTAGTTACAGGTGGCTAATTGGATTGCTTTTTTAAGATACAGGTGGTTAATCATTCCTGCTGTTACCATCTGAAAATAAATATCATGGCAATCTAGTGACTGCTAGCAGTGCTGCATACACAAGCCTGTCAGGCTTATATTATATAATTCTTACATAATAACTGCTGTTCTCTAATTTCTGCAGATTATTTTGCACTATTAAAATCAGCATGTTCACATTTTATTTGAAATCTTTTTTTACCCCACCTTGTGGTGCTCTGTGTTAAATAGTTAGGTTGGTAGTCAGCCATCACACTGCTGTTAAGCTTCAGTCCTATAAGATTATTGGAAGTATTTTACAAGATAACTAGCTTGCTTGCAGTAAAACTTTCCTGATTGTATAGCTCACAAAGGACAGTTAGCCACCCAGCAGGGTGAACATTGGCTCTAGGTGATTGTCACTAATCAAATGACACCTTTACCCTATGTGCAAAAAGGGAATAAAGGGTCGTGGAGGGATGGATGAATGCTCATAATACCTTGTATCTTTACAGTGCTAGAGGGGGATTTGTATCCTCACAGCAGTAGTTTTTTTTGTAATGTTTAACAGTTGTACTTCTGCTACTGACAGAAACCTATTGGTGTAGATAAATCTGCATTTGTACCACAGCAACTTTTTTCCTCTGTAACTATGCATTTTGAAATAAATATCATCCATCAGATTGCATGCATGGGCAGTATTGCATTTATTTGATTTAATATGATTTAAAGTGCTACTTTCTTTGTCCCCATTTGCCTGTTTTTGAATGGTGGTCAGTTATAATAGTAATACAAGATCCTTTACAGGTTAGCAAAATTCATAATTTGTTCTTTGTATGCAAACAATATAGTGTGCTTTCCAATAAATACAAGTTATAAAACTGTTTGTAGTGGCATTAAAATAATATTGGAAGTGCATGCTCATGTGTGTGCGTGTGGTGGGGGTTCACCTCACATTCCTACTGCTTGTAAGTACTAATCCTGATATCACTGTACCCCAGAGTAAAGTTAATGCTCTGTAGTAATATAAATCAATACTTTGTGGTCCACCACAAAAATGTTCAATGAAAGACAGTGCAACCGTATGCTCTAACATGTTTGTTGCAGAAAATATGCATGTGTCTTGTTGTTGCTGAAAATGTGCATGCGTCTTTTTGTGTACCCAGAATGTATGTGCAGTGTGGAGTGCAGAGATCATACCACTCAACTGTCCTAGATTGGAGCTCATATTTTTGGTCTGTTCTCATAAAATGTGTGGTTTTCTTGCAAACAATTGAAGGTTGAAGTCACTATAAATAATAACAGGCATTTGAGTTTCAAACTTCATATCCTTCAGAAAAATGCATGATTATACACCACCTTTTATTCTAGCAACTGTATACATTTATAAGAGCAGTATTTAAAATTTGTCTGTGTTTTTGGGCCTTTGTACCCCCATTATTTGTGGTTGTGTCCAGACTTCTTGTGCTAAGAGTTTGACAGGTATGAAGAGGATAGTCTCACAACAGTCTGTTCAAAAGGTCTTACTTGCCATTTACTATGGTGTAAAGCTAAACAGTTTGGAGGGCTAAACTGACCCAGTTAACTTCCTGCATAGAGGTTCATTAGAATTGTGAAGTCAGCCAGGGCTCAGGTGCAGGTAGCTGTGGAATATAATCCATGGATTATGCCTTCTGAAAATATTTGATTTCAGAGTTGCAAACTGGACCTGGAAAGGCCTGATTCCTTGGACTTTTTTTTTTGTTTGTTTTGTTTTTGTTAAAAGACAGGCTGTATTGACTGAATTTTGTCAGGAATGTACTGTTTGCTTTATTTTGAAATTGCAAAGCAAAGTGCTCGAATATTTTACTTTGCAGATTATTGAATAAACCTGTGTTTTACATATGCCCTGCCTCCAGTATTTTTTGGAACTTACAATACACAAACAGACATGTGCACGCATGCACGTGCACACACACACACACACACACTTATTTGTGAACACAGTCATACTCTCACACGTGAACATACACTTCCATGTGCGCGCACACACACACACACACACACACACACACACACACACACACCTCTGACACCTAGGTTCATAGGTAGTTACTAGACATTTTAAGACTAGCTAAACATACCCCAAATATATCAAAATATTGCAGACATGTGATCATACCCCAAGGAATTTTATGGTTACATTGCAGGCTTGTACACATCAAGCATTCACAGGCTGTCCCTGTTCATTAGGGACATAGGTGACAAACCAGGATTAATTTGCAATTTCCCATCCATTGATCCAACATATATTTAAACAGGGTTAGGGATGAGCTTTGCTTTACATGGATGGGAATCATGTTCCAGAGAAGAGGTTATCTTTGAGACATATACCTGACCTTCCACTATGTTCTGTTTATGTTGCAGAAGAGATTTAGGTCCTCAGAATGGGTATTTCTGATGCTAATCATTAAATCATTTTGTAGATGTGCAACAGATCCATCAGTGTAGGATGTGCAGATACCTTGAAGGCTAGGCAGAGATCACTGGGCATCAATCTGCTGGAGACCAACTACAGAGACAGGACTTTGAGATGGTCCACGTAAGACTTGTTTATTTCCTGTATTCATTTTGAGAGGAACCTCTGTGGTTTCTCAAGCTGTTGCAACTGCCTAGTCAGGTGCATGCAGAATGGTGCATTGTACTTAATGATTGGTATGATGGGAGCTGAGTACACTGGAGTAATGACCTCCTTGGACCAAGGTCAGGTTACTTGTTCTTAGATCCCTGACTAATGGATCTGCCTTTAGGGGTGTATTATCAATGTAGTATTTTCCAGGGTTAGTCATCTTTCCATAGGGTACTATTATGCTTTTTTTTTCCCCACTGTGTTTTAGCCCATGGTTCTGGTACCAGTTGTTTGTCTATGTTAGGTCCTCTTTAAGTTTGTCTGTGCCATTTGGGGATTCAGTGACTACACCTATTTTGCAGTCATCTGTAAACTTGGTCAACCAGAGGTCCTTGACATTAACCTTGACTTTAGAGAAGTAGATGGTCGCATACCACATGCAGCCCCTGCACAGAACATATGCAGGAGGTACTGCCAGCCATGTAAGGGAGAGGTAGGGTAGTGGATGTATGACTTGTGCCAGCACATCTAGCTGGAATTTTGTAAATAATTATATGTCATTTGTATATCTAGCTGATTTGTACAGATGTTTGTGCTGAAAATGTATTTGTGAGATCTGCTTGTATTAATTGTGCTAAAATGTATCAATAGTGCACTCTGCTGAAATGAAGAGAAATGTACATGTATTATGGTATCTGAATTAAATGTATATGTTTTAATAAAGGACACCAGTACATCAATGGTTAACCAGCTGGCTTATTTAAAGAAAAATAAGGGAAATGTAAATGTTCTGTTACATCACTGAACGGCACACAGTGCTGAGTAGGACCGGAGATGCTAAGTCTGGGAGCAGCCATTATCTGTTAGCTTTTGTAAAGAAGGGGGAGAAGTGTTGTAAATGTTTCTGGGTCCTAGGCATTGCCATAAAAGCTCTAAATGTATATTGTAGCAGTCTGCTAAAGTCCTGTCTCAGACCTCAACAGGAAATACTGTAAAAACCTAGAGTCAGGTGACCAGCTGAGGTCATTCTGCAAGTCATCTTGGATATTATATATTGCAAGAAGTAATCTCAGAATATAGAATATTCTATTTGGGAGCCTGAATATTTTCTGTGATTTGAACTCTGTGGGTTACTATGAATATATATTCAATATTTTCATGTTCTTTTATCATTTATTATTAAATATATTTAAAGCTTTTATTGTGGCTGATCCTTGTAGATAGTACTTAACCTTTGAAAGTGCTTATTTATTTGGTGACACTGTGTGGGCCAGTCCAGAAGGCCTAGCTGTCTTGGTGAACTATTACCATTTGTATTAGTATTAATATTGCTCAGTATAATTGGACACCCTTTGTTAAGGGCCTTAGAGCAGTTCATTGTAGAGTGGCTGCTGGCAGTGGTAACTACCATATAGTCTGGGCAGAAGGGGGCATAGCTAGTAGAACTGTGCTAGCCTTTCCCAGGTGTGTGTGTGTATGTTGTACAAATCAAATTTCTCAGTGTGTGTGTGTGTGTCAGCTAATTGGGGAAGGGACACAAAGCACTGGATTTACAGAGAGGGTGCTGGAGGACTTGGCTTGTACACTCGTCTGAGGACCTAACTCTACAATTGTACCAGTGGGGAGTCTTACTGGGGATCTGGAGGGAGACAGATATAGAGACATCCAGACCCCAGGCTGAGTGTGTTCCCTGTGTGCTCTAAAGCAAAGTTGTACTTGATGCAGAGAGGTCTACATCTGGAAATACTGAGTATATCCATTTGTATTCCAACTGCATGTCCCACTCCAGTGTCAGTGGTGAGGATTCAGGCTCCTTAATTACTGGCCTAGCATGAGGATGACACATATTGTTGACCATCACATATTGGCAGCAGTGGTGGGTATCACAGATGCCAAAAATAGAAGGCCCCCCAGAACTAATCCATGTAGGACTCCACTAGCAACTGACCTCTTTGTGGAGGTGGATTCCACTATCCCAACTTCTTGTGTCCTATCAGTGAGCCAGCTGGCTATCCATTGGGTAACATATGGGTTTATGCCTAATTTTGTAAGTTTATCTACAATGCCTGAGTAGTTGACCAGGTCGAGTTAGGCAGTGTTCACTGTTTTGAACTTATCCATAGCTTTAATCATCCTCTTGAAGGAGCCCACCAGTTTAAACAGGTGTGACCCGCCTTTGACAAAACCAAACTGGGTAGGGTCTTCCTTCTGTCTATACTCACCATGCAATTTATACTACTCTGAGATCAGCTTATCAGCAGCATCTTTGGTGTCTCTTGATCTGACAATAATCACATTTAGCAGGACAGGGACTGTGGTTTGGTCCTTGACCCAGGAAGTGCCATCCCATTGTAGGGCAGTAAGATGAATATCACCAACACTAGAAAATCTCTGACTGTAACTGCAGAACTCAAGGGTGGCTTTAAATGTACAAACTGGAATCACTTGTAAAGGGTGAAGTTGTAGCACATGTCTGTCATTATCACAGCTATGCAGTGTTTAATGTGAACAACCTGGTTCAATGTTTGAAAACCTGGCCCACTCCAGCAAAGTCCAGATCTACCTGCTGTGTCAGTCTTTTCACATTTGCATGTTGTTTAGTAGTTCCAGCAATGTGTATCTTGCTAAAAAGCTAAAACAACTATAAAAGCTGATCAGCTAAGCATGTAGCATAATTGGACACCCTTTTTAAGGGCTTTAGTTTTTCTAGATACTCCAATTTTGCTTTGTGAAGTCTTTTGGTGGGGTACCTTTTATGAATTGCCATTGTTTAGCTTTCATCTGTAATACCAGATTGACAGCATTAACCTCTTACCTTCAGAGCTCTAGTATTTTCATTCATATACTGTGACTGATTATGCCCATCAAGGACCATTATATGGCCCCATTTTACCGGCTTCCATTCCCACCCACCCCATTAAGCTTTAGATATTCCTGCTATCCTTGACATCATATACAGCCATCAAACTACCTGTCAGAAACCAAAATCAGTACTGTTTCAGTCTAGTTTACTGCATATAATAATATTTTAATGTTGAACCAAAAGTAGCTTACTACCAGAATTTCCTTAACCAAACTTGAACCCCATCTGTTATAACTTATTATCTATAATACAGTAATAAACCATTACTTCATACAAAAATATCTCTTGCTGAGAAGCATGTCCATAAAACTTTAGTTCTTGACACTACTAATAAATAATTCCCAACAAAGCAGAAACAGATATGTCACACAGATCTAAACCCCTCATAATAGCCCAGCTAGCAAAGATATCAGTGACACATTTAATATGCAGTTTTAAATAAAGTAAAACCAAAATGTATTTTTTGCCTTTTTCATAAGATGTACTTTTAGACTCAAACATAAAATGAATCTTAGTCCAACTATTCTTTTTTATCTTCCTCCTGGCATCTCTTCTCCTTTAAATTCTTTGCTTCTCCTTCACTTCTCCTCTGTTTTACTTCTCTTGCATTCAAGATCTATGTATAATTTCTGTTATCTCTCTCTTCTATGCTAACAATACAGTTGCATAAAAATATTAATTTCTTATGTATACTGCCAAATGTACTATGTTTTTGGAAATTGTTAAAGGTGTTATGCTGTTAGAACACAGAGTATTATGTGTGTAATGTATTATTATTATGGAGCCTTTCTCCCCGGGCCTCCACTGAAAATGGGCTTCCCCGGTTATCAAACTGGAAATAAATAAATAAATAAATGTTGCACACTGTTTTTCACATGGAATGAAAAAAGCAAAATAAATAAATAAAAATATCATTGCTGCATATTCTTTTTTTTTTCAAATAGCACAAATTTAATTTCTCACAAACTCAAGAAAGAAAAGCACCAGGCAAAGTGATACCCCCTCATGTACAGTTTTGACGAAGAGCATATATATATATATATATATATATATATATATATACACCCCAAACCTTATCCACACATTTTAGTAAACCATATAAGGCTTTTTCTTCAGTACATGGGCAAGTCAGTGTTCGCTACAACTAATCTATTTGAATAATAGAACCATCTGCAAGAAATTAGAACCACTCTGTGCCTTGCATGCCATTTTACGTATACCTGCAAATAGCCTCAAAACCACATCACAAATAGTGAAATCACCCCTGCAGGATAAATCTCTCACATGTAAAAGATCAGGCGGAGTTGTTGTTTGTAAGATTAGCCACGTCATACTCATATTCACTGACAGCCTAAGACCTGTAAAGCTGTACAAGTACGACTACATGTATTCTAATTGTGCAGAGCAGCTAACTAAGGGCCATAAGCAGTGCCTGCTTCCCCATTTTTTTCATGATGTAAGGATGTCAAATCAAGATTAGTCAACTCGACCAAATCAATTAAAGCTAAAGTTTACACCCCTAAGTGGCTAACAAACATAAAAACAACACATTATGGGTGACCTAAACATAGACGTGGGGGCAGTATGGATCTCTTTAGCCATGATAAATTAAATTTACAAAATCTAGCATAAGTCATATCATTACCAAAAAAACACAGGCTTTAACACAAATGGGGAATGTATAATACAGTGTATTCTCTGCTCTGCATACTCTAGTGCAATCTAGCCTAATATATATATATATATATATATATATATATATATATATATATATATATATATATATATATATACTGGCTGTATGAGATGGGTGTTTTTTAAGCTTGCCAAAGTCAACTATCTCAATTCCCTGCCTTACAATGAGCCACATCGTTCTCAACTTGTAGAGGAGTGTGGAATAATAGTTAAAACAGAATTCAGGAATGTATGCTTTTGCAGCTGGATCTTTATCTGCACTTCCACAGTGAGAGATCTTTATATATTTAGAGATTAGTGAATGCTGTCCTTAATGTTGCATCAACTTGTAGAAAATAGAAATGCATTTATTCTCTTTTCTCTGAGGTGCTGTCACCTTAAAGGTAAAGTGAAGCCCTTACATCAAGCATGCAACTCCCAACAAAAATGTTTTAAACTCACGTCTGTACAGTTTTGAACTCCCTTGCCACTCTTCAGTTCTTTTATAAACCATAAAGTAAATCAAGTATCTTATCAGAGAAGCCAGTATATATTACTTAGAAAACCAGACAGGGCACCTCTTGTAATATATAAACACCTACAGAAACCAGGTAAATTCATGCAAGAAAGCCCCATGCCTCATGAGTTTAACTATACCATTGTTTGTAAAATGAAATCTTACTTCAGCTGATGGCACAGAGGATTAAGGTTATATAAACTGTTAACGAGCTGCTTTCACTGGTACAGAGTTTGATTCCCTCGGCCTTTATTTGCCTAGTATGTGACCCTGACTACTCTTCACACTTCTAGTCTTCTTTTGTAGATGAGAATAATGCATTCAATAAATCCAATAAGAGATCATACCATGGTATTTTCCCCAAACATCTCATCCCTACAGACCAAAATTTGAAAGATGTGTGCACTGAAATTACTCAAAATATAACTTGTGACTCATAAACCTGAAAGCGATTGTGTAATGCAGTCACTGTCCAAAGTACAACTCCAATGACAATGCATAAGGACAAAGTATTGCTTCTCTGAGTTAATATGTTTTAGTCGATGTATTTGTTAGTGTAGACTCAGTCCCTTGTATATGCTACATAGGATAAATTACTGTGCATATTTTGTTTTGTGCTATTTATATCTATTTTTTTACATCCTTATATATATTTCACAGTGTGAATAGAGTATATATTTGTTTTGTTCCTTTTTGTGTTTTTACATTCTTGTATATATTTTATCATGGAGACTGCTTGTATATTTTGCTTGCAGCTTTTTACATTTTTCTGTTTACATGTTTACACACCATTTTGTCTTTAGTCTGCAACTGGTTATTTTTTAAGTCTTTGCTGTCTGGTCTGGGTCATGGCTGGATCCATGTCCAAGGCTATCCTACTTACCCAGGTAAAAAGTGATAAGTAAAAACAAAATATTTGTGTTATCTAGCTGGTTCTGATAGCTTTCAAGTCGTCTGTAATTAGGAATTTATCTAGAAATCTGAATTTAGAAATGTCATAGTTTTCTATGAATGCTGTATAGCTGACATTTTTATATTCTGGTGCAATGATCTGAAATTATTATTTTTTTAATTATCTTAACATAACGTGTTTATCATACAGATCACTACTGCAGTAGTCTTACCTATATGGGTTATATCCTGCAGAGGATGTAATATCCAGCCAGCTTCCACAGCTAAAAGGATGGCTTTGGGTGCCAGGCCCTTCAGAGCATTCATGCCACCTAGCAATATGGTCTCTTGAGTCTTTCATCTCCTTATGCTGTTCCTTTGCTGGGCAGATAGGGTCCCCTTCAGAAAAAAACTTCTATTAAAAAATGTTTGTTTGTTAATAATTTCCTGTTCAGGAAATTTAAGCTAGGAATATGTGTTTTAATGGATTGTCCTGAGACTGTAATGTACTTTTAAATGAGGTCGTACTTTCTTCCACTCATTTAAAAGTTGTTTAAAATAATTGAAAACCTTTTTTCTATGGAGAAATTGGGTTTATTTTACCTTTTAGGGCTGACACAGTTTATAAAGTGCTTTTTTACCGTGGCTTTTGTTGCTTGTTTTCCCCAAGACAGCGGCACCATGTTTAGCTTGACAATGGAACAAACTTCTAGTCACATGGTCTGTCCTTTTTCCAGCCACCAAAATAAAAAGTTAAGCAAACCACCTTTACCATCACAACAGGGTAGCCATTTGCTTCAGTCACAGGTAGGTGACTCTGTTTGGTCATTGTTTTTTCTTCAAACCATTCATCTTTAACTCAGATTCCTCTGCTGTAACATCTACAACCACTATGGATCTGGGGTTTCCCATGTCTTTTGCATCTGTTAGGGTTCCCTCAGTGGGCAAAGGTGAGAGCCACTTTTGTCAGTCTCGGAGAAGGAATAAGGAGGACTTCTGTGTTTTATGAGAATATTGTGCCCATCCATGGGGAAACAGAAAACTAAACATGTATTTATTACTCCTCAAATTTTCTTAAACAGCAGAAGTTTACTGGGTCTAGCTTGGGGTTTAATTCAAGCTATTGATCCTTGCTGTAAAGTAGTTTTTGGTAAAAGAAAGATTGATACCTCTTTTCCTGAAGACATCCTACAGAAAGGCCTCACTGAGACCAATGACTGGTGTCGAAACCATGGCCTTAAGTTTAATGCCAAAAAATGCATCATCATCCCCTTTGGGAAAAACTTGGTTCCCACTAATTACCACATTGATGGAAGCCCACTGAACACTGAAGGTGTTATAAGAGATCTGGGGGCACTGGTTGACAGCAACCTCTCCTTCAACCACCACATTGTCACTGTGGTCATAAAGTCCTTCTATGTGGCACATCTCATTACCAAGGGTTTTGCATCCAGGAACATCTCTCTCTACTCTTCCCTCATTAGGCCAATCATCGAGTATAATGCCCCATTTGGCATGTACCTCACTAGACACATGCAACAGATGGAAAGCCCACAAAAGTACCTCACAAAAAGGATCCTAGGCATTAAGCACATGTCCTACATGGACAGACTCAAAAAGCTCCAGCTATTCTCTGTCTCATATCGTCTACTAAGAGGCGATCTGTGCTTCACTTACAAAGCCATGTCTGACCCAGCTCTGTTAGAAATGCTACATATAAAGAAATCCCAATCCCTCTGCACCACACGCTCCAGAGACCTCAACCTCATTACTACAA
Organism: Protopterus annectens; assembly: GCF_019279795.1. Taxonomy (NCBI): domain Eukaryota; kingdom Metazoa; phylum Chordata; order Ceratodontiformes; family Protopteridae; genus Protopterus; species Protopterus annectens. The sequence goes on from NC_056747.1 coordinate 597,076,123, forward strand.
TCAACAGAACATGCTGGAGGGACAAGTTCATAACCCAGAGACTGCCCATGCTCTGGAATAGACTTCCCATACATGTCAAGCAGAGCACCTCACTGACCCTCTTCAAGAGAAATCTTGATGAGTAGATGGGAAATAGAAAGTTCACCCCGGGGATCACGCCAGTGGCTCTACTTGATAGAGGCACTGGGAACTAACGTTAGGCGGCATGATGCCAGGGCACTTCTATGGGCTAGGCTTGTAAAGGCTCCAGGGCCATTAGCCTAGTATACACCTATGAACCTATGAACCTAAAATATTCAAGATTCTGAATCTGGACTGAAAGGTGAAGGGACAGATACAGGGTTTTCTCTCCAGATTTCTGATTCAGACTCAGAGGAGAGTTCAGTTTAGACTATTTCCAGAATATGACAGTGCTTTCATTGGGAGAACACTGTGATTTCTCAGTCTCTTAGAAAATACTATGAGCTGTTACAGAAGAAATTTCCAGAACATTCTCCAATTCTTCCAGTTCTGTCAGCTTTGGAGGTCGTGGATGTCACTACCTGCAATGTTCCTGATAGTCAGCCAGCTGCCCCTAAAAAGGCAGATAGAATGTATAACGTTTGTAAATCTTTCAGTTTTTATCCACTCTTCCTAAACCTGACCCAGCAGCTGTAGCTTTAGTTAAGCCTACTCCTGCTAATCATTTAGTTAATTCAGATCCTACTCACTTTGATAATGAGAGGAAGATTATTGATAACTATGGGAAAAAAACATATGCTTCTGCAAATTTGATTTTCAGAATTTTGTCAGGCTCATATGTTAAAGTTTATGCTGACTAATTGTGAAAGTGTGAGGAATGTGTTTTTCTGAAGTTTCATCTTGTAAGGAAAAATCTGCTTTAAATAATATAGTTTCTTCATTAGTACTAGTCACTTCCCATTGTTTACAGTGTGCATGTGACTCGGTTGATATTTCTTCCAGGGCTATTGTCATTGGTACTGTTTTGAGGAGGTTTGTCTGGCTGCATTCTCAGAATCTCCTTGATTATGTAAGAATGAGATTTTAAATTATTATTTGGATAGAGATTTAGTTTTTTTTCTTTCCTCTGACACAGAGGTGATCAAAAAGTGAGATGGAAGTGGAAAGTTGATACCGAAAACCTCTTAAGATTTTTCAGCCTTCCTTTTCCAAATTTGCTAAGGGATTCTCTTACTCCTCATCCGATTTTGGCAAAAAAACAAAATAAACAGTCTCAACAAAATGCAGGCAAACTGACATTTAAGAAGAAATGGCAAAGAGGTTCCAAAAAGATTTCAGAAAACCCCCAAAACCAAGGACAGTCCAACAAGCTAGAATGGCTATTCAAGGGACTTCGTCTCTTCCCCCCTCACACCCACCCAGGCAGCCTCCTTTTCCTTCCAGAAAGTCTGAATATCCATTTTTTTTCTTTGGCAAAAGACAGTTTCAGGCAAATGAAATGTCCTTCCATATCATTGTTGCAGTATTCTTCAAAGAAAGGATCTCCTGCCAAGGATAGCCCAATGCCCAGCCAGTATACCACAGCTGGTAGGATGTAGGGCATAAAGATGACATACTAAAGCAAGTAATTAGAACTTCTTTGCCACCAGTCCAAACCCCATTATTGAGCATCAGTCTGAATGCCCTTCTGCTGTACTGATTACCAAGCTATCTTCAGATAAGTGCCTTGTTGGGGTTTCTTCTCTATTTTTCCATTTTTGTTGTTTACTTATGTTCATGTCACCTAAGAATGGAAAATGTCAGTGTGAGAGTCAGATTCCCCATAAAGACCACCATGACCAGTGTAATTTTTGCCTAGGTGCTTCCCATGACCATATGTAGTGCTCTGTCAAGCGTTTGTTCCTAAGATTTTCTGTAGTTGCTTGTCTTCTCTCTCCATATACCTCAAGAACCAACGTCTTAAATTATTGGCTGAGGGTGTTATGGCAGAATCCTTCTGTCCAAGGGTCAGTTGTCTTCTAAGGAGAAGTTCAAAAAGTCTAGGCCTGTTCTGATTGCTGCCCAGCCTCCTCTAGACATCTCTCTAGATGCTAGTGAAAGCCATGAAGACCGTCCAGTGATTGATTTTGATTTCTTTGTTGCACCCCCATCGAAGCCGGCATGGATGTGAGTCCATGCACATCCTTGGAGGCTTTTCAAACATCTGCCTCGGATATGGAGGGGGAACCACGGCTGATTATTTCTGAGGGGCCAATGGGGATTCCTCAAATCTTAGTCCAGGAAAAGATTCCTATTATGATTATTGAACCTCACCAAGGGACCAAACCACTGAGGGTCATTAGGGTGGCGGTCCCTCTTAAAAAAAGCCAAATGCAAAATATATTACCCTTGTTGCTAAAGATCCCCAAAATGAATGGCAGAATTTAAGCCAAGGCTTGTTCAATGCCTTGCTGGCCACAAAGCCTCCTCAAGAGTGTTCAGGCCCTGCTTCACCATGATATTTCACTTCTGTTAAAAGGATAAGGCAGCTGGATTCCTCAGATCAAGATTTTGATTCAGAGGAGGGATCCTCCTTTGCTTACTCCTCTCAAATCCCGTCTCCTCTGGACTGTGGTTCAGAAGAAGAGGATTATTTGAGAACACACTCCCCCTTGGATGAGTTATACTGTGGGGTTACTATTGCTCGTATGATTGAGCACATTAAGTGTGATTGCTCTCAGGTCTCTGACATCCAAAAGAGGTACTATGAGCTTTTGCAAATAGAGTCACCTGAGATGTCTGCAGTTCCTTCTGTTTTGGCAGCTCTTTTGGGAACCTTTTCTGCTGCCTCTATAGCTCCTGACAGTTAGGCCCCATCCCATAATAAACCTGAGAACTGCAAGTTTTTCTTTATTTCTTTAAGTGCCTTTCTGCTGATTCTTCTGTAGTTTAGTATCAACTGATAAGCCTTCTAGACTTTTACCCACTTTTAAGCTGCTTCCTTCAGATAAGGATAGTGGAGCTATGGAAAGGTTGGGTAAGAAAGTGTATACTGCTGCCACTTTGTCTTTTCAAGCTATTAATTTCCAGATCCACATGACCAGGTAAGTCATATCTCACCTTTCTCAGGTAGGTAAGGTTGTGTCTGATCTTCCTAATTCTAAAGGGAAAGCTTCAGGTCTTTCTCTGTCTGGGTCCACTTCAAGGTCACTCTTCATTCCTTTTTAGGGGTAATTCCTCATCCATCAGACCAGACACTTTTATTTCCACTTGTCCTTCATCACATACTGTGCCAGGGTGTGACTGAACCCATGGGTGGACTGGGCATCTGGCAATTCTGGTGAATGCCAGAAGGGCCAGTGGGCTGGTGCTCTTCTAAACTGTATGCATAAAAACTGCTTTTTAGCACAAAATCACAACTACCGTTGTCCATTGGCCAAACGCATTCAAAGTGTTATTAGTTATATTCAAATGTAAAATGTTTATAGCTGAAAAAGCCAGTGTGTGAGGTGGGTCATATATGCAACTATGTATCTAGATGATTGTATACTGATATGTGTTTATTTTTATTAGTTTATTACTTTATTTCAAAGGAAGTGACAGGCGAAAATGTGGTTGTATGTTGTTTTTTTGCCCTACTCCCATCTAACTGGCACATTTCATTCTATGCAAAATTTATAATTAGCTCAGTCTCAATCAGGGGCGGCTCATGGTATTGGAGTGCTGGGCTGCAGCCCCCCCCCCCCCAATTTTCTCAAAAAAAAAAAAAACTGTTTAATTATTAAACTTTACACACTAGCACACTAGTAGCAATTCGTACTGGAAGCTAGTGTGTAAAGTCGAATCTGATTCTACATGGAACTCAGAGCAGTGTGCATGCGTGCTCGAGTTCTGCTTTGAAAAAAAAAATGAACAAGAAAAAAAACATCTTTTTTGTCTCCTGACTGTTTTAAAAACAGTCCTGACTGGGAAGACTGCAGGCATCAATGAAGATGACCAGAAGTTATTGCGGTTTTAACTCCAAGAAATAGGATGCTGACCGGACTGTGAAGTCAGCAGCCTGCCACATAATCTGAGTATGTGTGTGATGCAACTGCTGATTAGTCCTGTTACTCTTACGTTCTCTTCCCATGCTTTAATTGCAAGGAAGAGAGCGAGAGAGTGGAGAGACGAGTAACCAAAGAAGAGAAAATCAGTGATTTGAACAGATTAGTGTTTAACTTTTAAGGTAAGTTCTCTTTTTTTTTTTTTTTTTTTTCTGGCAGGGCTAACCAGATAATTTCTGCAGTTTTTTTTCCTGGCAGGGTCAACTAAATACGTTCAGTATTTATTTATTTTTTTCTTGGCAGGGTCGACCAGATAAATTTCTGCATTTAATTATTTCCTGGCAGGGTCGACCAGAAAGATGTTAAATCTTGGTGCAGTCTCCTATATAAATTATCTTTCTGACATCCTGGGCATGTAGGCTGACAGGGTCAACCAGATAGTAGAAGTGTAATATTAAATGTCGATTGTTTCAACATTTCTCAGTTAGTTTTATTTTAATCAATTTTCCCTGTTTTTTTAAGAATTTCAATATTCCACACTAGTTAGTGAAAATGTGCCAGTGGTTCTGATGGTGCCAGAGTCTAATTCTTGTCCAGGTCTGTCCGCCAACTGAACCTGTTCCTCCTTTCCAAGTGAGGAAATGTTTTTATTTAAGGGTGTATTGAGTTTAGTGCCAGAGAAAAATGCTTAGAGAGCAGTTCTGGATTTTTCTTTCCTAAACCTGTTTGCAATAGTGCCCATGTTCAAAATGATGTCACTTCACAATCTGTTACGTCTTCTTCCTCATTCAAGTTTTCTATTAACACTAGATTTTAAAGATGATCATCATTACATCCATATTTATCCAGACTTTAGGCACTTCTTAAGGTTTTGAGTATGGATCACATTATCTGTTCTCTGCCTTACCCTTTGGACTATGCTCTGCACCAAAGTGTCAAGCTCCAATTATAGCTTATTGCAGGCTACAAGGTACCCATCTTTTTCCATATTTAGATGACTTGCTTATCTTTGCAGAGTTTTTTTCAAAGTGTGAGGAATTTTTTCACTAGGTTGAGAGATCTGTTACACAAGGTGGGATTCCAAGAGACAATTCGAAATTCTTTTTGCCTTCACTCCTTCACAAATGATTGTGTTTTTAGCATGTCAGCTAAACATCTCAGTTCAAATCGCTTTTCTTCCACAGGAATAAATTAGATCTATACGTACATCTATTTTTAAGGTTTTTAACTTAGACTTTAGTCACTGCAAGGGAATACCTCAGGATTTTGTCTCTCATGACATCTATGATTCTCAAGATTCCCCTGACAAGACACCATACGAGAAAGAAACAATGGTATATGAAGTCTCTTTGGTCCCAGCACCAACATCCTTTGTGTTTTCAAATTCTAGTGGGGATTTTCAGAAAAAAAAAATCACTTTGTGGAGACAGTAAATATCTTTAAATCTGGGTCTCCCCTTCTCCCTCCCTGTTACAAATTAGTCAGTCACCAAAAACACCCCCGACTTTGCTTGGGGAGCAGTTTCAGGAGGGATTAAAAATCAGGGTGTATGGAACATCAAGGACTGACACAAGCACATAAATATCAAAGAGATTCTTACTCTGATCAAGACACTCAACTCTCTGAATCACCTTTAATCATCAGGACCTCTCCAAGTTGTTGCAGACAATACTATAGTCATGTGGTACATCAACAAGGAAGGAGGAACCAAGTAGTACCCCCTTTTCAGACTAGCCATGCTAGCTTGGGATATAGCTTCACTGCACAATCTCACTGTAGGGGCAACCTACATTCTGTCTAAGCAAACTGTGTGTCAGACAAGCTGAGCAAGACAAGGGCAAACCCTCATGAATGGAAACTAGATCACAGGGTTTTCCAAGATTTGATCCATCTGTGGAGAGTTCCTCATATAGACCCATTTGCCTCCTATGTGAACAGTCTGCTGGCAAGATTCTGCTCCATGGAAGAAGGCTTGGAAGACAGATGCCTTATTTTTCTTGGAAAGGAATGCTCCTGTATGTTTTTTCCACCCTTTCCACTCATATTCAGGGTACTTCTAAAGATTCAGAAGGAATCCCCAAGATCATTGTGGTGGCGCCCTTCTGGGCCAGGCAACAGTGGTTCTCCCTTCTTTTGGAAATGACCAGGTGAAATTACCACAAGCTTCCTCAGAGAATGGATCTATTTACACAAGATCAGGTTTGTTTGATACACCCCAACCCCAGTCAATTTCATTTGATTGCTTGGATAATAGGGTCTTAATTCCCTTTAGACATTTGTTTACTGAGGATGTGCATTATGTACTAATGGAGACAAGAAAGCCTGCTCCTAGAAAATCATAAAGTCCACTGGAAAAAGCAGAAAGAGAGTGAATAAGTGGGCGAGTGTAAACCTCCTGCTTCCCAGACAGCAGGCACATGGAAAAACTGGAAGTCTGGCATGTGGTTCGCAAAACATTTTCCCATGAGCTACAATGCCAAAACTAGAAGCTCATAGCACTGCTTTGTCGTAGAGTGGTATGGTTGAAAAGCAAAATTGCTGCAGTGTAAAATGATTACCAGACACATGGCACATAGCAATGGTCCCTAAGGAGAATACAGCTGGGTAGCCATCCTTAGAAGTCATTGTGATGTGCTGTGTGTCTGGTTGGCATTTAACACAGCAGCAATTTTGCTTTTCAACTGTAGTGCTCCATGGCAAAGCAGTGTTGCAGGCTTCTGGTTTTGGTGTTGTAGTTCATGGGGAAATGTCTCGTGACCTACACTCCTGAACCTGGAAAAACTGTTTTAATAGAAAGGGCTTCAAAATATAATTCATGTATATTATATGTTAAAATGAATGTTATTGTCAGTAATTGTTAATCTGTGGTGTTTCACAGTGTGCTTGACTGAATGAGCTACATGCAAATGTATAGTCCATCATTCTAAGAATATCCACAGGGTCATCTACTTTGGCCCAAGATATAATTTATATGACATATCACTTCTGGATTGTAAAACTGAATATTGTCACTCTTCAGGAAGCTGCAAGTCCATTTATAATACCTTTGCAATTTTACTTTCTAATCTACAGAAAACATTGCAGTTTAGTCTTCAGTTAAATCAGTCTTTGTACTTTACAATGCTTCTACAAAGACTTTAAAAAGAAATTAACGTGGCAGCATGGTATTCATTGTGCTGGACTCTAGATCTGGTTATTACTCTCCAAATTTAAGCTCAAAACCTTTGACAACAAGTAAAGAGAGCAACAAAAAGTAAGTGACTGGTTCAATAAAAAACAAATCTTTTTATTATTAACATTAAATGTATTTAGCATTGTCGTCTCACAACAAGAGGTTCTCTGGTTCGATCCTTGGCTGTGCGGAGTCTGCATGTCCTCCCTATGGTTGCGTGGGTTTCCTCCAGGTGCTCCGGTTTCCTTCCACATCCCAAAGACATGCTGTATGCGGATTGGACACTCTAAATTGGCCCTAGGCATGAGTGTGCCTTCCGTGGAAGGTTGGGCGCCGGGCTGGCAACTCGACACTGTAAAACTCCACTGCCAATCATGAGTGGACATGTGATCCGCTGTGGCAACCCCTAACCGGGAAAAAGCCGAAAGAAGAAGAAGAAGAAGAAGAAGAATTAACGTTAAATGTATGTGTGGTATCTAATAATCCAACCAATCAATATGTCTTTCTAATTAATCAACCCCATCTTATAACACTAAGTACAAAAAACAATCAGTTTAAACCCATTTTAAAAAATGTTTTTGTTATAAAGAGTTTTCTAACAAAAACAAGCCATTTTGATTGTTTTTTTTTTCTTAGTGTTATAAAATGGGGGTTGATTAATTAGAAAGACATATTGACTGATTGGATTATTAGATACCACACATTTAGAAAGATGTATTGATTGGTTGGATTATTAGATACCACACAGAAAGACTTATTGATTGGTTGGATTATTAGATACCACACATTTAGAAAGACATATTGATTGGTTGGATTATTAGATACCACACAGTTAGAAAGGCATATTGATTGGTTGGATTATTAGATACCACACATTTAGAAATACATATTGATTGGTTGGATTATTAGATACCACACAGTTAGAAAGACGTATTGATTGGTTGGATTATTAGATACCACACATTTAGAAATACATATTGATTGGTTGGATTATTAGATACCACACAGTTAGAAAGACGTATTTATTGGTTGGATTATTAGATACCACACATTTAGAAATACATATTGATTGGTTGGATTATTAGATACCACACAGTTAGAAAGACGTATTTATTGGTTGGATTATTAGATACCACACAGTTAGAAAGGCATATTGATTGGTTGGATTATTAGATACCACACATTTAAAAAGACATATTGATTGATTGGATTAATAGATACCACACAGTTAGAAAGACGTATTGATTGGTTGGATTATTAGATACCACACATTTAGAAATACATATTGATTGGTTGGATTATTAGATACCACACAGTTAGAAAGACGTATTTATTGGTTGGATTATTAGATACCACACATTTAGAAATACATATTGATTGGTTGGATTATTAGATACCACACAGTTAGAAAGACATATTGATTGGTTGGATTATTAGATACCACACATTTAGAAAGACATATTGATTGGTTGGGTTATTAGATGCCACACATATATTTACTTGCTGGAGAGAGGATTTGTGTATCTAATGAAGTCTATTGAAGTGTGACAAAAATGCAACATGTTTTGTTAAGCGTTAATAATAAAAGGATTTGTTTTTTATCGAACCAGTCGCTTCCTTTTTGCTGCTCCCCTTACTTGTTGCCAAAGGTTTTGAGCTTGTTATTGGTGTTTGGTAGCACAATTGTCTCTTATTTTCATGGTATTCTGCAACTTTAAATACACTTTCATAAATAATTATGTGCTTATCTTCTGATTTTGTAGCAGTCACTGTGATTTTATTTCATATTGTTTAATTATTCCACAGCAGAATGGTCCATCTAGACTTTTCACCCTGATATCTTTCTGTGACAGAATTAACTTCATTATTGGTTCCCTGATGAATCTTTGTCCAATCCAAATTCAACATAGACTGACTCATCCTCTCCTACAACAAGCATTTGGTTGATGATAATGGAGATTTAAACAGTATAATATACTAAGTGAGCTTGTTCCCCTCTGATAGGTACATCTGTCTGCACCACATTAATGACAGACATATTCACATACAGCTTTACAGCAGGCAGCACTACTACTGTTTCAAAACAACCAGAACTCCCGAGATTAATGAATTCTCATGGATCCTAGGAAAGGTCTAACTTGTACTTCATAAAACTACAATTACATATAACCCTCAAGACATATCCCAAAAGGTGTAAGTTATGATGTACTTCCATATCACTGTTGCAGTATTCCTTAAGTAAGGGATCTTTGCCAAGGATAGCCCAATGTCCAGCCAGTATAGCATAAATCATCATGAACAGTGTCTCTTCTGTTTGTGTGCTTCTCACACCATACACAGTGTCCTATCTGCTAAGTGTTTGCTCCCCAAGACCCTAAGTAGTCACCTCTCCACCGTGTCTATGTATCTGGAAAACCAATTTCTAAAATTGTTGGTATAAAGTGCTATGATGGAGTCCTCATGTCCCAAAGGACAGATGCCAGCAGAGGAAAAGGCCAAAAAACTCAGGTGTGATTTGGCTGTGGTCTAGCCTCCCAAGACATCTCTCTCTCTTTCGAGGCTGATGAAAGCCTGGAAGATAGTCCAGTTGTTGCTTTGTATTCCTCTGCCACGACCCTGTTGGAGACCGGCATGGATCCAGCTTCTTGCATGTCCTTGGAGGCTTTTCAAACATCTGCTCCAGATGTAGCTGATTATAACAGAGGAACTGAGAGGGATTCTGCAAATTTTAATATGGGAGGAGGTTTCCACTATGCTTGAGTGTCAGTAAGGGTCTGAACTCCCCCACCCTGGGGCTTTTGTGCAGATGTCCCACAGAAAAAGAAACAAGAAAGCAAGCATATTTGCCCTGCAGTTAGAGATCCCAAACATGAATGGCAGGATTTTACTCAGGAATTGTTAAATGATTTAATGGCCTTAAAAGCTTCTCAAGGGGTCTCTGTGCCTGCCCCTTCCTGATCTTCTACTCCTCGTAAGAGACCTAGTGAGCAGAAGTCTTCTTATGAGGATCTGGATTCTGGGTAAGAGTCCTTAGCTTACTCTTCTTAGATCCCTTCACCTTTGGACTGTTGGTCTGAGGAAGAGGATTCTATTAGTTCAGATTCTCCTTTGGGGACACTATTTCACGTATGATGGAGTTCTTCAAGTGGGATTGTTCTCAAGTTTATGATATGCAGAAGAGGTTTTATGAACTCCTAAAGATGGAGTCTCCCAAACAGTCTGATGCACCTCCAGTTCTGGTTGATCTCCTGGATAACTTTTCATCAGCTTCTGGTGCCCTTGATTCTCAGCCCCCAGCTCCCAAGAAACCTGACAGATTTTACACGGTGCCTGATGATTGTACAGTTCTGTATAAATGTCCTTCTACTGATCATTCCAAAGTGTCTCTCTCCTCTGACAAACCTCCAAGCTGTTGCCTTTTGCTAAGTTGCTTCCTTCAGACAAGGATACAGCCATGGAACAGCTGGGCAAAAAGGTTTATACTGCTTCCACCCAACCCATATGACTAGGAATATTTTAGCCCTTCTTCTCAGGTTTCTCAAGTAGTTTCTGACCTTCTTGACTCTGAAGGGAAGGTTGTGTCCCTTTCCTTGTTGGGTTCTACCTCTCAAGTGGCTTGCCACTCCATTAAGTGCAGTTATGATGCAGGTGATGATGCTTCTAAGGCTGCTGCATTTGGTTCTGTTCTCTTGACTTTGTCTTCAGGCTTTGGCTTTTGACATTAAGGTCAGATTATTGGATGCTCCTCTAGATAATAAAAATCTTTTTGGTTTTGCTGCTGGTGAACTTTTTAAATTGCTCCAGGATAAAGGCAAGGACTTACAGGAGTTGAAACATATTTTTGTTTCTCCTATCCCTAAATTTCAGAGGAATTACCCTTCCAAATCTGCTTTTGTTCGCAGACAGTTTTGCCCTCTATCCAAGGTTAAAAAGGGCTCTAGATGTGAAACGCCTACTAAGTGTACTCATATCCCTATTTTTTAGAAACCTCCTTTTCAGGATGAACCAGGTTCCATCTGACAATTTGCTTCCTTTTTCCCCTGGCCAGTTTCCCTTGTACCTTTATTTTTCCCTGTCCTTTCCAAATTGGTTAAGGATAAGACAAGACTTCTGGGTTCTGCTCATCATCTACCAGGGCTATTTCCTGGCATGGAAATCTCTTCCTCCTTTTCTGGGCATTCCTCAACCTCCTCTAGAACAGCTTCCTCTCTTTCCAGAGGGGCTTCCATTCAGGTTGTGTTCCTTGCACAGGAAGGTAAGGGTTTTTATTTCAGAATGTTTATGATTCCCAGGAAGGGATGTTGTCCCTTCAAATGTTATTCCCACTTCTTCTTCCCCAACCGTTTATGGTATTTTTGGATCTCAAATCCCCATCCATCCCCTTTTCAGTAAGTTCTTACATTTCTCTGTTTCCTTGCATTTTCAGTTCTCTGCTTTGCCATTTGGCCTCTCTACTGCCCCAAGGGTATTCACTAAATACCTCATTCCTGTCATTGCCTTTTGCAGAATGAGAGGGATTCACATCTTTCTTATTTGGACGATCTGCTCATTCATGCCTCATCTCCCGGAGTTCTGCTTCAGGACTTCCAGTTTACTGTTTCCCTGCTGCAAAGTCTGGGGTTCACCATAAACTTTAAAAACTCAGTCTTGGTTCCTTCTCAGGGTCATGCTTTTCTTGGTTGCAGAATCCAGACCATTCTCATGCTGCAATCCCCACCTTCCCCCAATGCCCTCTTTCTGATTGCTTTTTCCAGTCTCTTCTTCTGGCTTCAGTCACAGCCAGGGACTTTCCTCAGGGACCTCGAGTTGATGACTTCCACAATTCCTATGCTGTCTCTGGCCAGTCTCCATGTGAGAAAGTTTCAGTGGTACCTCAAGTCACTGATGCTTCAACACTCCTATGCTCAAGCTTCAGTTTTAGTGGTGGATTCATCAACTTTCTCTCAACCTGGGGCTTTCTTTCCAACCTCCAGTCCTGACTTGAGCTCTGTTTGGATGTCTGAGACAGGGGGTGGGGAGGTTCCTTCAGTTCTCTCAATGTACAGGGTCTCTGGCCTCTTCATCAGAGGTCAGACCACATCAATATCAAGGAGTTGAGGACTCTCCTTCTAACTTGTCAAGAATGTCATCCTTTCTTTCATCCCTGGCCCCTCAAAGTTTTCAGACAATACCACAGTGCTGTGGTATGTCAACAAGCAAGAGGGGACGTGGTCCTACCTTTTTAGTGGGCTTGCTCTTCAGGTCTGGGATATCACTGTCCAGTATGAAGTGACTCTTCAGGCAGCCTACATTCCGTCAGAGCAAAATATAGTGTGCAGACTCTGAGCAGGTCCAGCACACAGGCTCATGAATGGATGCTTCACAGAGATGTTTCTGGACATTGTCCATCAGTGGGGTATTCCTCAGGTAGATCTTCTTGCCTCCCTTAATAGACAACTTCCTCTCTTCTGTTCAATTGCCCCAAGTCCTCTGGCTTTGAAAGCAGATGCCCTGTCTTTTACTTGGAAGGGGCTGTTTCTGTATGCTTTCACTCCCCTTCCTCTGTTTCTGAGGGTCCTGCACAAGATCAGGCAAGACTCCCCTAAAATCTTGCTGGTGATGCCCTTTTGGCCCAGACAGCATTGGTTGCCCCTTCTTTTTTCACTTAGCCTGGGACAATCACCACAAGTTACCTCACAGTGTCAACCTTCTCATACAAGACAAGGGGTCTGTTATCCATCCTCACATGTTTACTCTTCAACTGACACTGTGAGTGATAGTGATAGTGTTTTGTTCCCTTTTAAACACCTCTTTTCTGAGGACATGCTTTGGGTCCTACAGGAGGCCAGGAAACCCACTACCCGCATCTGTCCAAATGGAAGAGATTTTCTGTCTGGTGCCTCTCTTGAAACCAGGATCCCTTTTCGGTGCAGATTCCTATTGTTCTGTCTTATTTATGTGATCTGCTCCATGCTGAGTTGGCATATTCTTCAGTTGAAGCTCACCTATCAGAAATTTCTGCTTGTCTGCCCTTAACTCCTGCTCTGGCCTCTAGTTTTGAGGTTGAACAATTTCTTAAAGATATCCTTTATATCACACCTCTCAGGAAGCCTATTCTACCTTCCTGTGACCTCAATTTTGTTGTTGAAAATTTGACTCTGGCTCCTTTTGAACCAGGTGCTTCAGCTTCCTTACAACATTGTACTTGAAAGGCTGTTCTTCTTTTGGCCCTTACTTCAGCTAAGAGAATATCTGAGTGTCAGAATCTCATGGATATTCCTCCCTTTATAGTTTTTCACAGAAACAAGATGTCTGTATGTACTAACCCCTCTTTTATGCCCAAGGTGATCAATGAGTTTCCTCTCAATCAGTCTATAGTTTGCCTTCTTTTTTTCCTTCAATGCAGTCTGCCAAGAAGAGGTTTCTTCGCACCTTGGATTTGCATAGATAGCTCAATAATAGTTGGAAATCTGAGCATTTTTTTTCCTTTCATCCCAGGTCTTTTGATTTGACAGTTTCTAAACAAACCTTCTTTTCCTGGATTTCTAAGGTCATTTCCTTTTGTTATTCATTTCATGGGAAATGTCTTTCCTCTTCTGTAAAAGCTCATTCTATCAGAGCTGTTGCTTCTTCTGATGCCTTTTTCAAAGGACTGGACACCAGTTCCATACTTAAGGCTACTACTTGGTCTTCTGTCCATACCTTCATTAGGCATTACAATTTGGATGTTATTTCCAATGTAAGAGCTGTCTAACCTGCATGGGTTTATAGAGGGCTCTTCAGTGCCCTTCTCCTCCCAGGTTTCCTCTTGAGCTTTTGTACTCTCCCTTATGTAAGGAATACTGCAACAGTGATATGGAAGGACACCATACAGTTGTATAAAATCTTACTATAACAGTAGAGGTCCTTCTTTTCACTGTTGCAGTATTCACTGCCTCCCTCCTACCCTTTTGCTTGTCCCTATTCCTCTTGCTCTATTGGCCAGGGATTCTATTCTTTTTACTCCTTCTAGATGCATATGTTCCTCCTGGTCCCTAGGGGCATTCTATTCCTCCTGGGGCTTTTCATTTCCTAGGTGTGTGTGTGTCTCGCTATATCACCTTTATGCCCTCTGCCTTGTGCGGGCAGGGTTGCCAGACGTCCCTATTTGGGCGGGACTGTCCCGAGATCAGTAGCCTGATCCCGAGTCCCGCCCTGCCGGTTTAAATCCCGGCCAGCCTCCACTTTGTTTTTTTTTTTGATTGACCCGTATACCTGGCATACGGGCCAATCAAAATTGCTAAACACGGAGCTTCTTGTGTTCCGCATTAAAACCGAAGCTCCGTGTTTAGCGATTTTGATTGGCCCATATGCCGCATACGGGCCAATCAAAAAGCGCTAAACACGGAGCTTCTCGTGTTTAATGCGGAACTGCAATGCATTAAACACCAGAAGCTCAGTGTTTATTGCAGGCAGAGTGAGCTAGCTCAGTTCTTTAATGCGGAACTGTGTTCCGCATTAAAGACCTTTTTTTCACCACTGTGGAATGGAACCTAAAGTCTTCGGGCATACCGATTAGCCAACAGTCTGCGGCAGTTCATGATGGAGGGGTGAGAAGAGGTCATCATATTAGTATAGTCTAACCAGAGAGACTCAGACTATGAAAAGCTTTGCATTTTCAGTCTGCTTGCCCCAAAGGTGAGTCAATAAGTCATGTGCAATCAGACCAAATTGCTGGGAACTGATGATAGATTACGAGTTGTTGAGAGATGCTGGTGATTTGCACATAATGGACATTAAATGAGAGACTTTATGTCTGAATTCAGGAGCTGGATGTAAGTAGTAACGTCTGTGCAAAGGTCAAGAAATGGAACACTAAGGAGGATAGAGGGAGGGTCACACAAATCAAAGAAATTTAGAGGTGGGCAAGTTTTTGCTCCGTGTGCTAGTTAAGTAAGTGAAGAGTGGAAAGAAGCCATGGCAATACCACCTGCTGTGGAAGGGTGGGTGCTGCCTAATACACTGAAGGCAACTCAGCTGGGAGCACAACTGTGAAACTAAGATGTTTGAGGAAGCAGTGTTTGCTCCACCATTGAGTTGCTCAGCTGCTGTTCTATTCCATTACTTTAGGAGTCCCTTGTCTTCTGGATGTTTTAACCCGAACTGCTCACAGAAGCCCAAGACACTAAAATGAGTTATGTACTGAGTGATTTAGCTAGTTTTCTGCAAGGGGGACTGTGGTGCAGGTTTGACCCAGTGCATACTTGTAAATATTCTAATATATGAGCAGCTTGTCTAGTGCTGCTAGTCCTTAGAACTGTTACATGTCTTTGTATTGACCTTCAGCAATCTATGTATTTCTTTTGGAAGTTTGACTCAACTTGTCAACATTGTCATTGTGTAAATGGGGAAGACACAGTGTTTGGATTAAAGATCCAGTGACATTTATCTGAAGTGCAGCTGACTTCAAGCACAGTTTGGATTTATAAGTAGTGTTGTATATATAGAACTGTGTTCCGCATTAAAGACCTTTATTTTTTTTTTTTTTTGGTCTTCAGTTGCCGAAGACCTTTTTTTTTGGTCTTCACTTCGTGAGAGACCTTCTATTTTTTTTTTGTCCCTACCTGGGTTGCTGGAAATCTGGCAACCCTGTGTGCGGGGAATATACATGTGATGTAATGCCTGTAAACTCTAAAGGCTTTGATATACTTGGCAGATGATGGGCTATCCTTGGCAGGAGATCCCTTCCATAAGGAATACTGCAACAGGGAAGAAAAGGACATCTCCTGTTAGAGTAAGATTTTACACAACTGTACTTTTGTCATGGATAGCATGTCTAAAACAGCAAAGCATTGAAATGAATGCAGATTTCAGTTTTATAAAGTGACAAAGCAAAGGTTCCTTAATTTTTTGTGTGTTTTTTGCTCAAGGCTATGACAGAATATTAGTTTTGAAACAAAATACTGACAGTCATCAGAGATATGGCTATGTTATTTAACTGCATTTGTTATAAAACGTTTATTACTTCTACAGGGTATGTTAACTTATGTTTGCCTTTACCGGTGTATTTTTTCTAAAGGAGCCACGCGGTCTAGCAGTCCAACAACCATCATCATCTTCTCTTCCTTCTGCTACTCATTTTGTCCTGTAGTACACCAACTTACTTCCCCAGACAGGCTCATATATGTGTAAACAATAACATAGTATTAGTACACTGGCTGAATGCAGTCTTTTACAAGTCAGCTTTACCAGCAATGACTAACCATATTCTAAGTTAGGTAGTGAACTTTTTTAACAGATGTGGGTGTGCACTAATTATCTCTTAATAAATGAGAACACTGAAAATAATTACTTTAGTCAGAGATTCCACTGGATATTGTCATGCATGAGTAGAGGTAAAAACACTTGTAATAACAAGTACAGACAGATATTTAGCGTCGGGTCCCAGAGTTCACATATGCAGTAGCTGGTGACCTGGATTCACAGGTGTAGGTGTGATCTAGTTTACATGAATGTGACTAGCAGTGAGTCATATGCTTGTCTGGCTACTGTGGATCTGCAGCTTCACACTATTTTGTCATGTTCTGCAGTCAACTTAGGTACTTCCACATTCCATGACTACCTGTACCCTCTGTCAGAAGGAAGCTATATGGTGTTACAATGGGTACCCTGAACTGCATGCCTTTTGAGTGTGTACATTCCATTATAACATTTGAGAAATCAGTATGACATTTTTTTAATGCATACTTTTTTATCACAATGGCAAAGATGTAGAATATATAAGAAATTTGCAAGTCTGGAACAATTTTAAGTAGTGACTACGCAGGTTTTGTTAATATCACCCATTATTCCAGAAGTAGTAGCAAGATTTTGGGTGGAGTACATATACAGGGGGATTTTAAAGTCTGTGATGGAAATGCTATTTCTCCTTTCATGTGGGAGTGGATTCCAGGGTCTAGGTAGATGGGCCAGTTTTGAAAAATGCTGTTTCTGCTGTGGATATGCTGAAAGAGGGTCTAATTAGTGTTAGTGCAGGATGTTTTGCTTGGATTTATGATTTTATGGATGTTTGGAAATTAGAGACATGTTGACATAAGCAAGAAAGACCAAGATCAACTATACACAAGTTCAACTGGATTTTATGTATTTCTGGGGTAGATGATAAATAAATGAGGGGGGGGGGGGACATTGCTTAACCCAGATTAGAACCTTTTGAAATACATAGATTGAGGACTTCTAGCTGTCAGAATACATGACTGACTTTGTCTGCATGTTTACTCTTTAAGATAATTTGTGAAACGAGTAGTAGTCATTTACTGAAACCGATGCCATTAAATGTATGTATTAAAAGCTGATGGGCTGCTATATTGAAGAGGCATTTTAGGTAAGGGGATATAGCTCCTGTCAGCTATTGTTTTTACTTCTTCTTAAGGATGTTGTTTAGAACTTTATAAAGGCCAGAATTATGTTATAGCTCACTGCTCCATATTAAGTAAACTTCTTTTAAGCTGTTAATTTCACTATTTGTAAAAGACAGCATCAGTTACCTAAGGTTAGTGTCTAAGTGCAGATCACCTCTTACACTGTTGCCTGGGTTAAAACTTTGTCTAACTGTAAGCAGAAGAATCAGTCAGTCAAGTTTTTAAATGTCTTATGAGGAGCCTTCCAGTTTTAGTGCATCTAATACTTTATAGGTGGAGTACCTGTCAATGCAAACTAGCACTTGCTCATTTTCAGCATACAATAGCAGTATGTGCTATGTCAACAGAGGTAAAGAACTGTTGCTGCTGTGCTTTGTATGAAGAGTGCTGGTAATGGATTTTAGTCAAGGGTAATTTACATGGCCTCAGGGCTGTTTTCTACTGGAACCTTATAGCTTACTGGGTGTGCATAAACGCAAAGTCTACACCACATGAGGTGTATGGGTTCATGGATTTTAGGAACACTGCTTAACCTAGGAGCAGGAATGTTTTGTTGTTGTGACTGGGAAGCTTGCAAGGGGGACAAGCAATTAAACTAGTCTGCAACACTTAAGTTGTGTGGGTAACAGATTTTATCACTCTACTTAACTTAGACTCAGAGCTGTCCTCTACTCTTATCGTAGAACTTTTAGACACAGAGAAAAGCCTAGGCAGAATCTAACCTTCTCATTGGCCTTCTACATCATTTTATTCCCCTCATTTAAGCTCTCGATCTTTTAAATACCCTGCCACATAAAATAAGTGTAAAAGTTATCTTTCACTAAGATGAGATTGCTTAAAACCCACTCCCACGCACAAAAATATACTGTCACCCATTTGCCTTTAAAATTGAGCCATAATATATTCCCAGACCTTACTCCATTTACTGCTTCTGGAGTTTAAAACGGTTTACTCAATGGCATCTTCAAATTTGTCTGTAATCTAGAATTAATTACTTTGCAGACCATTACAAGCCTAACCAATGACCCATAGTTTTATAACAATAATTAAAAGGATGGAATTATGACTTTGTATTGGAACAGTACCTCATAGGATGCGCAGTACCAAGTCCCACCATGCAACAATTGATGATGTCTTAGAAAAGTTAAGTGATATTCACACCAATAATGGCATGAATGTTCATTGTCTAGTCGTAGGTTACCCTTTTCCTCAATGTAGTGCAATCTCGGAGTTGGTATATTTAATTTGTGGGGGGTGTGGGAGGGTGCAAGGAGGCTTCCCCCCTGCAAAAATGATGAAAAAAAAATTCTTGCAGTTATACTGCTGTTTCTTTAGCATTCTTACTCAAACACATCAGGGGGTGTTGGACAGGATTTAGGCGGGACTTGCTACTGCTCACCCGGGAATGTACTGTTCTACAATATGGCATTCCACAATCAGCAAAGAATGATGATTGTATGCATGATCAACAGTCAATGTATGCATGATAATAACCAGAGAATAAGCCCAGCGGAGTAAATGCTCAGCGGTGCAAAAAATACAAAATTGAATAAAATAAAATAAAATCAATAGCCGCTGAGCAAAGCAATGAAGGGTACTAATAGTTCCAATCTCAGGTAACGTTTTAAACATCAATGACTGATAATCCAAGGATAAGCAAAGCGTATAAAAAATCAGGTTTATTTTAACATAAAAAGGTAAGCACTTTCGCAAACATAGCTTCTTCAGACCTTATGACAAATAACATTAAAAAATACTGATTTAAATATGCAAAAAGGCGCCAAAATCACAAATATCCCTTAGAGAGACAAAGCTAGTTTCAAGAATCCATTTAAAATAATAATATTAGTACATACTCATAGAATATTGAAACCATGTAGGTGATAATACTACTATACAATCAATAAAATACATAAAAATAGGAATAAAAATAAAAATAAAAAGTACAAACACTAACTACCAGGATTAAATGGGAAAGTTCCTCTACGTCCACTATTAAAATCTAGGAGACTAGGGAATCAGAGATGTTAGGTTAGTGTTTGTACTTTTTATTTTTATTTTTATTCCTATTTTTATGTATTTTATTGATTGTATAGTAGTATTATCACCTACATGGTTTCAATATTCTATCAGTATGTACTAATATTATTATTTTAAATGGATTCTTGAAACTAGCTTTGTCTCTCTAAGGGATATTTGTGATTTTGGCGCCTTTTTGCATATTTAAATCAGTATTTTTTAATGTTATTTGTCATAAGGTCTGAAGAAGCTATGTTTGCGAAAGCGCTTACCTTTTTATGTTAAAATAAACCTGATTTTTTATACGCTTTGCTTATCCTTGGATTATCAGTCATTGATGTTTAAAACGTTACTTGAGATTGGAACTATTAGTACCCTTCATTGCTTTGCTCAGCGGCTATTGATTTTATTTTATTTTATTCAATGTATGCATGATGTCACACTGAAGTGTGCATAGCTGTCAATCATGTATGTTTTCCATACCACAACACACCCATTTCACCTGTCAATTACTGAGGCCACGCCCACTTCTACACAGACTGGCCTGTGAGGTACTGCACCAATACAAAGCTGGAATTATAACATTCCCTGTTCAAAGAAGACCATGGAACTGAAATAGCACATTTTTTTCAGTTTAAAGGATGTAGCCAGGTATATTTTGCGTACTGAAATGAGTACATTTTTCTGAACATCTGTCAAACTTTATGACTCAAAGAGTAAAAAATAGCTTGAGTTTACCATATTGTGGCACATATTCTCAAGCAGCATCTCAAAATCTTCCGTAGCAGTACTGACATAGCACTTGGTGTGTTTGTTCCCCTGACCTAGGCTTAGATTGACAATATACATTTTCTCATTCAAGGAATGTCTGGGTTCACAAACACTCTAGTACAAAATTGATTTATTGCACAGTTTTCAAAATCAAAGTCTTTTCCAT
The DNA here is from genome assembly GCF_019279795.1 of Protopterus annectens. NCBI lineage: Eukaryota > Metazoa > Chordata > Ceratodontiformes > Protopteridae > Protopterus > Protopterus annectens. Next base: position 597,096,616 of record NC_056747.1, read on the forward strand.
TTTGCCTGGATAATTAAAAAATGTCTATTGGCATACATCTCCCTCAGCGTAGGTCTCCTCCCCATTACTCGTTGCACATTATTTCATATCTGTGATGATTAGGCTCATGGGTGAACATTAAAATATTGCCTAAACTGAAAACAAGACCTCACTCTTCAAAACCTTTTCACTGAGTGAGAATGTAATTGTGTGCTTAAATGTACTTTAACCCAAATGTGAGATTTGTTGTATCTTTATAGGTAGGGGTACCTCATCAGAAGTGTAAATGCCACAAAGGTAATCCTCTTTCAAAGTTGAATTTTGTCTGCTACTGTGAAGTAATTTCTTAGGTATATGCTAAATATTCATTGCTATTTATCACAGGCTGGTGGTGTATCACAGCATTATTCACAGCTTGCCATAAAATACTAAAAATATCAAAACTATGAGCTCAGCACTGTTTTATAAATGTTGAATGCAAGACCAACAGGTATTGCATTTTCCTTGTTGTTGTCTCAGTACATGGCATTTTCTTTTCTAGCTAGAAGTGAGTTTGCATTAGATGGTGCTATTTCCTTAGTTAACTTGTACCTAAAATACAAATAAGAATAAGGAAACTGAAAGCAAGGTAAAGACATGAATTATCTACAGATTTCTGACATATCGCTCCATTTCTTTAAACGTATTGTATTGTTTGCATTCCTAACATATCTTGTCTTTTTCCATTTTAAACTGATTTTGCATTGATTTTGTGTTCCTTGTACATGATTGCCTACTCTTTTTTTTTGGGAGGGGCAGTGTAACACTGAATCATGACATTTTCCTGGCCATTAATTATCTAACAGTAAAATCATTGCACATGACCAGATGTTACAATTCTTGTTAACTAGATTAAAGAATGCATTCAGAATTTACCAGAGTACAATAACAGGGATAAACTGGATAGGCTGACTTTCACAGTAGAAACAACAGAGTACATAGCTTTGTATCTTTTTTAAACTAGCATATTTTTGTTAAATGTATATCCAGTAATGGAAACCAAAAACATACTGTAAATTCAATGAGATACTGAAAGCAAGCCTTTCATAAAACACAGGTTTACATTTCATAAATTCAAAGGAAATGAAAAATAATAGCTTACTTGGATCAAAACAAAATCAAAACAGTGCTTTTGGTTATTTTGTCATTAAACAGTATTACAGTCTATCACAGCCTTTCAGAGTACAGGCTACCTTAAAAAAACATGACTATGCACCAGTTGTAGCTCTTAGAGTCTAGGTGCTTCTTCTAAGTGTAATTCAACAATATAACTCTGACCAGGCTTTCATATTCCACATTCCACATATCAAGGGTCTTCCAGTTAGGTTACAGCTCACCCATTTTGAATCTCTAGTTGAGGAATGAACGTCCTCATTCTAGCCTTCCCGGGTACTTCCTTTTATATCAGCATAATTGCCAGTTGGTGCCTTATCAAAATAATAATACATAATGTTTGTCTAACTAATTGGTATGACAATGAAAAATCTTCCCATGCTCCATACTGCACCACATATTTTAAAGACACATTACCATGTACTATAACCAGCATGTTGCAATACATATATACATAAATATGTGATTTCAATACATTGCAAACACAAGACAGTGAGCCTCCATTAAGAACAGTCCACTGAACATTCATTAATCGAATGTCCCCTAGTATTGCACCACAATGCATCAAACATCCAAGCACACACCCTCATCTATACAACATACTCTACAAGCAGCAGCAAAAAATAACAAACCCATTCAGCCACCACAGTAAATAACAAAGCATTTAATACACTCACTACTCTAACACACACACATACACACAACCTCAAGTCTCTCCATATATATAAACAAGCACACACACTCTAAAAACACCCATGCATGTACAAAATGCTTTGCATGGTGGTACTCTACCCACATACACCCTCCTATTTATATTGTATTAACTCCAAGGTCACACAGCCACTACTGAAAAGAATCCACCATAACAGCAGGGTAGCCATCACGTTAGTCGACTAGAACACACATCAACCTGCTATGATTTTATGGGTTATGACAGCTACAGTGGATATAAAAAGTTTACACACGCCTGTTAAAATGCCAGGTTTTTGTGATATAAAAAAATGAAACCACAGTAAATAATTTCAAAACTTATACCACCTTTAATGTGACCTATAACCTGTACAATTCAATTGAAAAACAATATAAAAAAATAAAAAACGTACTATAAGCTGGTTGCATAACTGTGCATGCCGTTAAACTAATACTTTGTTGAAGCACCTTTTTATTTAATTACAGCATTCAGTCTTTTTCGGTAGGAGTATATCAGCATGGCACATCTTGACTTGACAATATTTGCCCACTATTCCTTGCAAAAGCACTCCAAATCTGTCAGATTGCGTGGGCATCTTTTCTGCTCAGTCCTCTTCAGGTCACCCCACAGATTTTCTATTGGATTTAGGTCTCGGCTCTGGGTGGACCATTCCAAAACTTTAATATTCTTCTGGTGAAGCCATTCGTTTGTTGATTTGGATGTATGCTTGGGGTCATTGTTGTGTTGAAAGGTGAAATTCCTCTTCATCTTCAGCTTTCTAGCAGACACCTGAAGGTTTTGGGCCAAAAGTGACTGGTATTTGGAACTCTTCAGAATTCCCTCCACCTTGACTAAAGCCCCAGTTCCAGCTGAAGAAAAGCAACCCCAAAACATGATACTGCCACCACCATGCTTCACCATGGGGATGGTATTCTTTTGGTGATGTGAAGTATTGTTTTTTCGCCAAAAGTACCTTTTGGAATTGTGGCCAAAATGTTCAACCTTGGTCTCATCAGACCAGAACACATTTTCCCACATGCTTTTGGGAGACTTGATGTATTGTTTTTCAAATTTTAGCCGGGCCTGGATGTTTTTTGTGTAAGAAAAAACTTCCATCTTGCAACCCTTACCCCAAAACCCAAATATATGGAAAATATGGGAGATTGTTGTCACATGTAGTACACAACCAGTACTTGCCAGAAATTCCTGCAGCTCCTTCAGTGTTGCTGTATGTCTCTTGGCATCCTCCCTGACCAGTTTTCGTCTTGTCTTTTCATCAATTTTGGAGGGACAGCCAGTTCTTTGCAAAGTCACTGTTGTCCCATATTTTCTCCACTTTTTAATGACTGTCTTCACTGTGTTCCATGGTATATCCAATGCTGTGGACATTTTTTTGTACCCTTCTCCTGACTGATACCTTTAAACAGTGAGATTCCTTTGATACTTTGTAAGCTCTCTGCAAACCATGGATTTTGCTTTTGGCCTGTAGCTGGCAACTGAGTAAACGTCAGGAAAATCCTACTAGGACAGCTGAACTTTATCTGCGGTTAATCAGAGTCTCTTTAATTGATGGAAAGTGTGTACCCAAGAAGACTGAATGTTGTAATTAAATCAAAAGTGCTTCAACAAAGTATTAGTTTAAGGGTGTGCACACTTATGCAACCAGCTTATTGTACGTTTTTTATTTTTCATATTTTTCCCCTTACAAATTTGTTTTTCAATTGAATTGTACAGGTTATAGGTCACATTAAAGGTGGGAAAAGTTTTGAAATGAATTATTGTGGTCTCATTTTTTTATATCACAAAAACCTGGCATTTAACAGGGGTGTGTAAACTTTTTATATCCACTGTACCTGCTTGATGAAATAAGATATTGCTCATACCAGCTGCTACTGTATTGTGCGTGTGTGTCTGTATATATATATATATATATATATATATATATATATATATATATATATATATATATATATATATATATATATATATATATATATAATCTCTCTCTCTCTCTGTATACATATATATATATATATATATATATATATTTATATATATATATATATATATATATATATGTGTGTGTGTGGATTTATTTTTTATGTAGTGTCTTTCGTTTACCAGGAAAGTCTGACTGGGCACAAAGTCCCATTTTCAGAGGCGGTCCGGGGAGAAAAGTTCCACATAAAATACATACATACAATAATTGACAATATTTATTTATTTAATGTCTTTAGTTTACTGAGATGATCTGACTGGCCACTTAGGCCCATTTTTAGCAGAGGCCCAGGGAGAAAAGTCTCATTGGAGTTACAAAAATTGTAAAGAATTTGCAGAGAAGAAAGAATCAGTTTCTTAACAGTAGAAATTGGGTTTTAGAATCATCCAGTGCGTAATAAGACAGAGATTAATGTGGTTTGATTTCTGTAGGAGTGTTATACATTGCATCTAAATATACAAATTTCTTTTATATAGGAGTGATGAAAAGCATTATAAAGTTATAAATGCAGATAGGATTTATTTACATTTACAAGCTGAGGTAGGAGAGGTAGAGAGTTAGGGGTTGGTGATAGTCTAGAGATCTGAGAGAGAGTTAGGTTGTGAACAAAAACAGAGCCGTGAGGAGTTTAGGTGCTGTTTTAAGTTGTGCTTAAAGCCAGATACATAGCTGTCCTGTTCTAGTGAGAGAGGCAGGGAATTCCGCTGTCTGGTGACCTAGGATGAGTACAGTGAGTCTCCAGCTGTATTATTTTGAAGTTATTAGTAGGCTCTGATTACCTGAATTAATGCAACATGGTGGGGAGAAGTGCTTGAGAATGTTTTGTAGAGAAGGGCACGTGTTTGGTTTGTGTATTATTTTGTAGACAATTTAAAGCTGAGTGAATGTAAGGTGACTAGTTAGTTCTAGCCAGATGAGCTTGTTTAGTGTTAAGCAGCGGTGCGTACAATAGGATGCATTAGCTACAAATCTGGCTGCCTCTAATTTATTTAGTATGGTGGTCTGAATGTTAATTAATATGATGATGCATAGAGAAGGGAGAGTGTAGGATGGTTCTAAAAATTTTTTGGAGGAGTTTGTGAGGTAGGGTTTGTTTCGGTAGAGGAAGCCCTGTTTTTGGTGAGTTTTCTTGATGGCCTTGGTGATATGCTGGTCAAATGTTATGTTATTGTCTATCATGACTCCTAGTAGTTTGGTATTTGTTACAGTTTCTATGGTGGTAGTGTTTGTTGAAGTAGTATTAAAGGGTGTCAGGTTGTTGAAAGAGCGGGTTGTGAAAAGTATTAATTGTATGTGTGGTTTTTTTTTGGTATTTAACCCTTGTGGTACACTGATGGGAACATGGAGGAAGGGGGATACTTCCTGAGTCCATCTTACAGTCTGTTATCTGATAGAGTGAGAGCTATAGAACCAAGTAAGAGCTGAATGAGACAGTGATAGGGAAGATAGTTCATTGATTAGGAGTTGGTGGGATACTGTGTCAAATGCTTTTGACAGATCCAGGAACAGGGAGAATATTAGGTTACCATTGTTTCTTTTGGTATTTCTGGTTTCTTAGAAGCTAAGCAGTGATGTTGTTGTGGTCAAAAGCCATGTTGTGTGGGGCGGTAGTCTGTTGTTTATGAGATGGGTTAGGAGCTGGGAATGTATGCATCTTTTATAAGATCTTGGACTAATGGGAGAGAATTGCAATTGGGTGATAATTGAAGAGGTCTGTGGTTGAGCCACCTTTGTGAAGTGGAATAATTTGTGATTTTTTACAGGTAGTGGGTACATATTTTTCTGTACTAGATCTATTTATTAGTATTGAGATGGGGTTTGCCAGGACATTGGCAGCTAACCTAAGGTACTTGGTGGGAGTTTGTCACTAGGTGGTGTGGTGTTTATCAGTTTTTGAAGGTAATTTTTGAGAGCTGAGGTAGGTATTTGGTGGAAAAAAGGAGAAGGGTATTGTGAGTGCTGTTGATGGGGATAGGGAGATGGGAAGGTGGTTTATATCCTAGTAGAGAGAGACAGGACAGATCAAATGAAGTGTATGTTGAATTGGGTGGCTATGGCATCTGTGTCATTTGTGGTAGGAGATGGGGTGATGGTTTGACCTGGGTGTAGTAGGATTTTTATGGTTACCCAGAATTGCTTGGGATTGTGTTGGTGATTGCCTTGAAATGGGTGAAAGAATGCAGTTTTGTCTAGTTTGACCTGTTAATTGCATCAATTTCTAAGTTGTCTAAAATTTGCCGTTTTTGTTGGGTTCTGTCTTTATACCATGTCTTCCAGGCTTTGTCTCTATATAGCAGGAGCTGTTTGCTTTCTTTTTTGAGCCAAGGAGCACGGTTGCTTTTAGTTCTTTTTGTTCTTATAGGAGCTACCTCATTTAGTATGTTAAGGAATGTGTTATTACAGTATTCCACTTGTGTTAGGAGAGGTAATTTATAAAGGTGTCTGTTAAAAGAGGTGAATCTACATACTTGCTATGAGTACTGTATGTTTCAGGGTATGATTAGTTTATCTTGTAATAAATATGGGGGGGTGGTCACTGATGTTTTCTAGGAGACAGCCAAAGGTGTTTATATTTGAGGGTGAGGTGGTAAGGATGCAGTCTGGTAGTGAGACCCTCTTGCTGTGTTTGTCGATTCTAGTAGGTGAGATGATTACGTGAGTAAAATTTAATAGGTTAATAAACAGGGTAGGGGAGTCAATTTTTACAAGTAAATAGTCTATAGTCACATTCCTAAGTATAATAGTTTATTTGTTTACATTAGTGGAAAACTATTGAAGGTTGTCTTTGAGAATGGGAAAGTTGTTGCCTGAAGAAATGTATAAGGCAGCAATACAAATAGTTTTGTGTTTGTTCAGGTGTAGGAGGGTAATAGATATTTCTGTGTTGGGATAGCTGGGTTGACTGAGTGGGTATCTGGTGATGATTAGTGTATTTTTAAAGACTATTGCAACCCCTCCAACTTTTTTATGTACTGTATCATTTTTTATTATATTGTATCCTATGGGAAGGATTTCTTCATCTTTAGTGCTTGGTTTACTCAAGTTTCAGTGATGATTAGAATGCCCTAGTCGTGTGGTGCAATGCATGCACTGAGATCTGGAGTTTTGCTGTAGATGCTTCTGAGGTTTATGTGCATTAACAGTAGGTTGTGGTTAGGATTAGTGGGTTGTGTGTTGGTAATTTTGGGAGCTGATGGGGTAGATGGAGTTTGGTTGGTTTGAAGATTTAAACATTTTATGCACTACTTCACAGAAAGCATTGAGACAAATAGTAAAGATACATATCCAATACTTTAGAAGTTATATTATTTTACATAAATCAAAGACGTGTCAACATGTAATAGCTGGAGATACAAGAGCAATGGTAATGCAGTTCAGTATCTGTATATTGACATTAGTCAGGTGCGATATCACGAGAGGAGGAGGAAGGGTATACGCAGAAATAATCAAAAAAAGCATAAGTAGAAAAAGTTATAATGCTGGAGATGTTGAGATTACGGTAGATAGGAAAGATAATGAGCTGCGTAAAGAGGGGATATTAGTAAGCGAAGATTAAGAGTTTAGGTTATTGGGTTAGAAATTATTCCAGCTTGGCAGCTAAGAATATGTAGCAAGAGACTAAACAAAAGATCATACAAAAACTGAGAACCTGGAAGCTCTGTTTTATGGATATAATGTATGTGTGGTACAAGCAGTTAAAATGTTTTTAGTCCCTTTAATGTTATACACAGGTCACGCATGTTTTTATCAACCAGGGCAGAACTTTTAGATAGCATTTAATAAAGAGTCGAAGGATTTTATCTGGGAGGGGAAGATGGCAAGAGTCAAGTGGGCTAAGTTGATTCTCCCAATAGAGTAATGCACACTGGAATTACCCAATCTAAAGGGGTATTTCAGAGCTACACAGTTAAGGATCCTATACATAGCACAAGCAGAAACCTATAATTCAAAGTGGGAAGTGATGATAATGAAACGGGGGGGGGGTGCAAGAAACAAGGAGAGACTTGGATTTTGGATACAGACCTTTGAGGAGGATAACAATAGTCATACAGAATATTATATTTTTAAAGTAGCAGAAAGTATTCTAAGAACTAAGCCAAAATGGGAATGGAGAAAGGAGATTCTGCAGATAGGGATGACTGCAGTTAGGGATATAGACAGTAGGCAAGAGGGGGCTGGAATTTATTGGAGAAAATTGGGAAAGGAATCAAGGTATTGGGAGCAGAAAACTAGAGAGGAGAAAAGTAATAGAATGGGAAGATGCCAGGAATTGATTTGGACTGCAGGTTATAGATTGCCTTCCCTATCAATGATTAATATCAGAGTACAGGCAAAGAGAAAGTAACGGGGGTCCTAAATGAAAGACAAGCACAGGTAGAGTTTTCAGCAGAATCTAGAACAGAAGCTGCTTTAAAAAAGAAATAATTAGTAGGCATATAAAATCAATCTGAAGAGGTTAGAGGGTATTGGGAAGAAAGACTGGATAAGCAATTCTCAAAGAAACAATGGGGAGGATATATGTTTGTCTCCCAAATAGGCAAAAATTCTATAAGATTTAGGATTTTTGCTTGGAAACATTTACACAGATATTTTTATACCCCAAGTAGACTCCAGGTATTTTTTTCTCAGGTAGACCGGAAATGGAGGTGTGATGAGAAAGAAGGATATACTTCAGAACATATTTTCTAGGAGTGTAATGAGTTGGCATACTTTAAAGATTCCCTGATGACAACTCTGTCAGAGATACTGGGTGTGCAAAGAGAAATGATTTTTTCTGAGCTATGATACAGAATTGGAATTGCCTAGACATAGTAAGGAATAGTTGAGTCCAAGTCTGATGGCTTCCACAAAAGCAATTACTAGAAAATGGAAATCAAAGTCTAAACCAACTTTACTAGAAGTAGTGAATATAGTAACAGGGATAAAACAACTGGAATTAGTATATTTTGTAATGGGTAGGAGCAAATTACATAAGAAAATAATGTGAATTGTGGGAACAGTACATACAGAGGAGGAATGAGGTTTAAAAGAAGGTAGGATTTGAATGAGCTATGTAATGTTTGACTGACAATGATTGGGTCGATTATAAGTGATGTATAATGCTTGCAACTAAAATTATGTCAGTGTGGTTTGGGATGTAAAATGATTGCAACTAAGATTCTCAATTTGGTTTGTTTTCATTTATGTAAATGTATGATTGTCTGTGGCATAGATGATAATTTAATAAAGGCGTTTCTTGTTAAAACAAAAAGAATATTTTTATATCTGATGAGTACTTTGAGATGCAGGTTTTGTAAATCTTTTCTTTTCCATGGTTGTGGCTGAAAAGAAGCCCATGTGATCCAGTCCAAAAGCAAACAAGAAAGTAAAAAAATAAAAAGTGTATACAATTTATATAAGGACATCCCCAGGCAGCTAATCAGAAAATCCTGCAGTTTTCTTGAAACCAAGTAAGGGAAAGGCTACAGAGTGAAGCAGTGCTGATACAGCTTATTCCCAGGAGTAGGGCTGAAGTGCATTACACATTTAAAAACTGTAGGTACGCACTATTAACTGCAGTTTTGTTTTGCTCTATACTGATTCCAGGATTGCTGTATCATGGAGAGTTACCCTTATTTTGAGACAGGTGATCTCAGAGTTATTATATATAATAAGTAGAAGGGGCTGTGGAAGACCCAGCCTCTCATGTTGTGGAACGCAGAACACAAAGCTTCCTCGCAAAAATGGCTTTTTTGTTGTTACACTGACTTTCGTGTTCACTGTTTTACCGAATTCCAATTAAATGTTTGCATGTTTGAATGTTAAAAAAAAAGACTGTATTTTAGTACGTTTTTAAAAAGTTGGAGGAGCAGTAGTGGAATGAAAGAGAGAGAGAGAGGCAGGGATAAGAAAGGTGAAACAGTCAGGGTGCTAGAGTGACTGGCAATGAAAAAAAACAGAAAGGAGGGTTTAGTCAGGATGGGAACAAAAGCATACCCATGAAGAAGAAAAGTGTTGTTTTAGGTTATGTTTGAACATGTGGTAATGTTGTCTTCTTTTAGGGTGGGTGACAATGTAGGTTAAGTACAGTGAGTCATATGCACCATCATACCTCTCAACCTGTAAACATCAAAAATCTGGGCAAAGGCCCATGAAAAGTAGGTGCAAGAGGCCAAAAATCTGGATGTTGCTTAACATAAAATCTGCATGCATAATTATGTAACCCTACCCACTCCAATAGAATTGTGGGATACCCACGTTCAACTACAAACTGAAAAACAAACAAAATATTAAACACTAAATATAACCAGAATAACACTGTTTTATTTATATTAACATTTGAACTTGTATACATTTGAACTTATATAAAACTAAAGTTAACTGCTACATTAATATTAAATGACACAAATATAACCAGGACAAGCACTAAGTCTCTTCATTGCTGCACCCCTCTCCAGCACCCTCTGTTGTCTCAGCTTCTTTCTGTCATTCTGTTTTTCCTTTGCACAACCCCCTTTTGGTTGTTGCCTTGCCTGTCTCCTCCCATGCCCCAACTGCTTCCTCAATCATATTATTAATTACCCACTCACTTAGATGTGCTTCTGCTTTCTTATAAAACCATTTGGTCATCGTCTTCTCCCACCTGTCTCTCCCCAGCTCCCATCCCGACGGTGGTGCTACTGTTGCAACCGCTACATCTTCTTGTTGTATCATTTTCAAACAAGGAGGGTAGATATTCTCTAACCATTCTCTCTCTCAACCACAAGTAAGAAGTAAATATATACAACCACAGAAAAAAATATCAATCCCTTATTGAAATATCTGAGTAATGAAACTGCACTGGATACTGCAAAACTAAAGAAAAAACAAAGGGGCAGTTCATATAAGAACATTTGCATATGCATTTAAATAACCAATTAAAAATGATAAAATCTTCACACATCCTTTCTTCCTAACACCAGAGATAAGAACATTAAACAAACAATAGTAATTAAAATTTCTCACATTTCAAAAGCACACTATGGAGAAGAATCCCACAGCTGTCTTGCAAGCATGTCCAAAATGGCCCCTTTGGAAACAATCTTCACATCCTAACCTGCGGCTGCCTGAAAACCTATTTAGTCACCATAACATTGTCAAGATGAATAACGTGCCAGTCTAAGCCCTAGACCTAGAATGTATAGGTTCTTAGGTATATACTAGACTAATGACCACCAGTGCCTTTATAAGCCTAGCCACGCAACCCAATCCAGTTGTGTCCCCTTGTATTGTGTGTGTCTAAATTGGAGGCATATGTTAGTTAGGAGGTTGTTAAAAAGTTATGTGAGGAGTATGTTAGGGAATATTTAATGCTGGCCTCTGTCTATAGGAGATATGGTGGTCAGCCTATAGATTAACCACAGATATGAGGAAGTTCATTTGGATTATATGAATGAAAGTGCTTAAAAGGTTTTTAACAGACTTGTGTAATAAAGATTTTGTATTGGTGTTGGTAACAGGCAGGCATTCTTCAGTGGTCATTTTTACTGTTTTTTTTTTTTATCCATTTCCATACTGACCGACACACTGATGAAGTCTGACAATGGTTAACCACATCTCATGATGAGTACATTCCTACAACAGTGCAGTTACTGTATAAGCAAATACAATAAACCTCGCTATGCTACAATCCATTTTCCCAGACACAACCTGTACTCTTCAAGAACCTTTACCCCCCACTCCATCTCTCATACATTGGGCAAAAGACAATAGTTAACATACCATGCTAAAAATAGGAAACGCACTGGCAATGATTTTCTATGCTGTGAGAACAGGGAGTACAACATCGCTTTGGAGAGTGGAGGTAAAGTGGCTATACATTGGTAATTGGAGAGGTCAGTCAGTGTTACCCCTGTATGTAGAGGTATGACATAGGATTTTTTCCAGATGGCAAGGACATAGCTTTCTATAACTGATCGGTTTATGAGTATAGATAACAGGGTATGCTGTAGCACCTGGAGTAATTCTGAGATATTCTGGTGGCAGGTTGTCAGCAGCCAGTTTAGATATTTTAGTTTTAGGAGGTGTTTTTGATAGAAGAGGTATATACTATTTGGAGAGAGAGAGGATTTGGGTGGTGATTAGTACTGTCTGGGATAGAGAATCTGACGAGTGGTTTGTTGTTAAGTAGGGAGAGGACAGAGTGTATGAAATGTGTATTGAATTGGGTAGCTATAGGAACTGAGTTGTTGGTGGTAGATGGTTAAGGAGTCATAGTTTGGCCTGGGAGAAATAGTCTTTTGATGGTGTTCCAGAAAAAGCTTAGGGTTCTATTGGTGGTTGGAAAACTATTTAGTTTTGTCTTATCTGATTTTTTTGTTTAGAAATGGTCCTGAGTTGTTTAAAATATTGCCATTTTTGAAGTGTTTTGTCAGCAGACCATTCTTTCAAAGCTTTATCTCCATTTAGCATGAGTTACCTGGTTTCTCATGAGACATGGAGCTGGGCTGGATTTGATTCATTTTGATCTGATGAGAGTTAGTACATTTAGTATGTTAAGGAGTGTGTTGTTAAAAATGAGTTATGGCATCATCTAGTGGTAAATATTTTAGAATATCCCAGTTGTATTCGTTGAGGTAGCTAATGAAGGTGTCATTACTGGAGGAAGAGAGTGTAAGCACATTATTATAGATTGTGTTTATGTGCATGATTAGATTTGTCTCACAGCAAAGCTTGATAGATGGTCACTGATGGTACTGGGTAGGCAGCCATAATTGTTAATTCTGTTATGGGTGGTGGTGAGGGTCCAGTCTAATGTAGACTCCTTATTACTGAACTTGTCTACTTGAGTATCTGTAGTGATAATGTGTGTGAAACCAAAGAGATTGCTGGAGAGTCAGAGTTGATAAGCAGGTAGTCTGTATTAATGTCACCTATGTTGATGGTGTTCTTGTTGATATTATGAGATTCAATACAGGATTTCTTCTAGTTATGGAATGTTGTTTCCAGGAGGGATATAGACGCCAGTGATGTATATGCCCTTGTGTTTGTTGATTTGCAGGAGAATGATAATTATTTTAGCACTGGGAAAGTTGGGGTGGGTGAGGGGGTAGGAAATGATTTGAGGGTGTTTTTTGTTTTTGTATATCATAGGCACACCTTCAACATTCTTATGCTGTCTGTCATTTCTAATCATAGGAAGTCACTAGGCTAATGGCCCTGGGGCCCTTACAAGCCTAGCCAAGAGTTTATTCCTCAAAAAGAAACCTTAGTCAGCTCCTGTCGCCCCTGTCAATGAGGGACACAGGTTGTACTGGTTTTCCATCCACTCATCAAGGTTGAGCTTGAAGAGGGTCAGCGAGGTGCTTTGTTTGACGTGTATGGGAAATCTGTTCCAGAGACGGGGCAGCCTCTGCAAGACAAACCTGTCTCTCCTGCAGGTTTTGTTGATGTTGCATATTAGATTCAGGCCTTTTGAGTAGATAGTGCATGAGGAGTTAGACTTACGGATATGGAGCATCTCTAGTAGAGCAGGGTCCGAGATTGCTTTGTAGGTGAGGCATAGATCATCCCTGAGCAGTCTGTATGATACCGAGTAGAGTGATAGTGATTTGAGCTATTTGCATAGGACAGGTGTTGGAGATCATGGATTCTTGCACAAAAACCAAATAGTCCACGCAAAAGAAGCTGGATTTGCCCCTCTCACTCATGTTCTCATACAATATTGAGTCAATGCTAAAGTAAAGAAAATGGAATTTTTTAACCCAGTAAAAACAGCAAAATGACAAATAAATAACACTCATAAGCGCTTTTGTCCCATCTGTTCAGAACGTCATCAGATGAATGACAAACATTCAATTTCCCTTTATATTACAAATAAAGAAACTTCATGATGTTAAAATTAGTCCTAAGACACCCCCTTAACGCATAGATATGTATAATACATTAAATAGAATAAGTAAATAAATAAAACATCACTAAAAATAAACCATAATGTATACATCTGTAACAGAAGTAAATACATAGAAAAGTTAAAAAATATTTTAAAATTAAATTATCTCTCTATAGCTTTTAATTTTAATAGAGAGCAAATAGAAGTATTCTCATTCAAACCTGGCCAGTTGCCTGCATCAAGGCACAGCTGCCAGTATAGCTCCATTTTCTCCAATAACAGTGACCATGCTCCACCTCGTATGTCTGTTTTGATACCGTCAATAACAAAAAACTGAAAATCATGACCTTCATTTTGAAGAATGTGCTTACTTAATGCATGTGTGTCCTTCTTTGTTGTGATGTCATATAAGCGCTCATAAATACGTTGCTTTTAGGTTGGTAACGATATGTGGTTGCGTCAAACCATTAGAGTTATTATCTGCTGAATTGTCATCTGTAAAAGTTTCTACTGATGTGGTGAATATTCTCTCAGAAGGACTTTTTTTGTGCCAGATAATAGAGCTAATGTTGCTAAAACACTGGTTGATTTAAAAATGTTTGTTCATAAATTAAATTTGTCTGTATTGTTGGGCAATAACTTTTTTATGCACAATGACTTGAGAATTGCTAGTGTTTTCAATCCCCCAATGCATGAAATGCTTAATGTGTTTGAGAAAATCTATGAAATGGATATTAGAGCTGTTCTTGGAAAAAATCAGTCTAACCATTCAAATAGAAATATGACTATGGATGAAAAAGAACTGTTGAATTTTCTTAAACTTCAGAAAGTAAGGGTTATGAAGCCCGATAAAGGGGGGTGGTCTTCTGTTTATGGATGAAACAGAATACCAAGGGAAAATGTCAGCTATCTTGGAAAGTGATAATGTTGCTAAAGTAAGTTTGAATGAGGTCAATAGTGCATACAAAAGGGTAAACTGTATTATTAATGATTTGTTCTTGAGAATTGTGTGAACATTGACACATATCACTACTTAATGATGCCTGCACCTGTAACACCTGTTATTTTTGGATCTCCTAAGATCCATAAAAACCTCTTCAATCCACTCTTTTACCCTATAGTAGATGGCTGTAAAGCTATCATATATGCTTCTGCCAAATATGTAGATAGTAAATTAAAGCCACTAAATACATGCAGAACAACAAATTTGTCATGATTCCTGGAGTCTTTTAGAAAGCATAAACCAGTTAGAATTTAATGTTAGTTACAATTTTTTGACAGTAGATATACTGTCATACACCAGGAACTAGGCCTGCAGTGGGTATGTGAGTTTTTAACAATAAAAGGCATGGATAGCAAGGAAATAGATTTGATTGAAGGGCTTCTTCAACTGGTATTACAAAATAATTACATCTTATTCAATAATCAATTTTTCTTGCAATGCCATGGGCTCCCCCTGTGGTGGAAGCTTTGCAAATTGCGTGATGGACTATTGGGAAAGGCAATTTTTATTTAACAATGCCATATTCAAGGAGAATGCTGTTTGGTACACCCGCTATCAAGACGTCATGTTTTTTATATGGAAAGGGCCACTGGAAACAGTAGACAAGTTCCTCAACATCATTACAAGTTTTAGTAATTTTCTAGAATTCACCTACCAGTTTGGGATAGAAACTATTAACTTTTTAGATGTACAGTTGTCTAAAGATACAACGAATAGATGATATAGGGCTACCATTTATAGAAAGCCTACTTATTCTAATGATTTTCTCCATTTTAGTAGCAATTATCCATTTTATCAAAAGACAGCAGTAATAAAAGGGCAGTTGGTCCGAGCTGCCAGAATGGTCTCATCTGATGATGATTTCCAAGTTGAATGTGAACTTTTAAAAAATATGTTCACAAAAAGAGAATATCCTATACACCTCTTCAAACAACGTTTTAGTGAAGTACATAGGAAAAGGAATAATGGGCATTTCAAGCCCATCCTGTGGAAAGGCTACAGCGAAGTAGAACATGATTTAACCACACAAGATAGAGAGCCCAATAATCTTCCCATTCAGTATGATCCTAAACTTAGTTTTTTAACTACCTACTCTATAGATGCAGAAAATATTAAGGATATTATTATTAAAAATTGGGCTCTCATTATGGAAGATAGTAATGTGTATAGAAATTTGGGAGGAAAACCCAATATAATATAACATACAGAAGAGGCCCAAATTTGAAGAACATATTAGAATGCAACAGTATAATGCCTAAAAGCAATTGGGGCAGATGCCATCAATGCCAATTTATAAAAGTAGGGAATTGCTTTTGTATACACAACAAGATCTATAGTGTAAAAGGAAGATTTAATTGTGAGACAACAGGAGTAGTTTACCTTGCCCTATGCCAACAGTGTCAAGGTTTTTATATAAGGAAAAACAGAATGGGCACTTAAACAAAGAATTTACGAACATCAATATCACTGTGGAAAAAAGTCTACTACCAATCCTTTGGCAAGGCATGTTATAGATAATCCTACACAAAAATTCCAATTAATCATTATGGATCAAATAAGCAATATTAGAGGTGGACCTTTGGAACTGAAGTTAGAAGAACATGAACTATTATGGCAGTTAAGAACTAATGCTCATGTTCCACCAGGACTAAACAACTTTAGTTCAATTAAATGTATCTTAAAGTTAAAATCATTGGATAGGTGATATGTGGCATTAAATGTGTATTTATATGTATACACTTACTTAAGCTATGCTGTGATGGTACTGATTAGTCTAAGTTGTATTATTTTTATACATATGCATATTTTTAAAAAGGCAAAGTGTTTTACCTTTTTAGCCTTTCATTTAAATAGGAAGGGGAAGCTGTTTATTCACTGTTTCATTATTTATATACACAACAAGTAAATATATACATTATAGTATGTGATATATTGTTTTTCCATTGTGCTTTATAATAATTCATAATGGCAAGTTTTATGTGCTTGTTTAGCATTTTTAAATTTCATTTTGTAGCTTTACAGCCTTATAATCTATAACAGTTAGATTAGCCTAAGAAGGTCTTGTTAATTAATATATTAACTAATTAAGTGTCTTGTATAAGGTATGGAATATTGGGTAAGTTTTTGTCTGAAGAAGTTCATTGTATAGTGTGGATGAACAAAAGCACTTACAATAAAGAACTGGAATTTTATTAGTACTCCTTTGCTGCTTTTTTGTTATTTTTAGTAGGAATACTGACTGTGGCGCAAGAGAGCATGGACTCCAGGTTACTGATGTACATGCATTTCTCGCAGGTGGAAGAATTATATGCTAGGAGAAGAGGGTTGTCAGTACACATGAGGCAGTTGCTACACTGTCTCAGTATGCCCATGTCGACCAGTCTGGCAGGAGAAACTGATGAGAATTGTCCAGGCATAGTGTTCCGATTGCTTGGGCGGACTTATGGAGAGAGGGTTTTGGTAAGGGTTTGCCCAAAAGAGTCTAGACCACAAGAACCTTCTTACATGTAAATTATCTGGCCTGAAGCAAAAGTGCTAAAACCCAAGCTAAGATGCTCAGAATAACAGATAAATTTAATCAGGCTACTAACAAGCAGTAATAAATGCAGCAGAATAAAAGCACTTGAACACTTAAGAGCATACAGCAAAAATAAGGTAATAAAGTGTGAAGAACATAATTAAAGTAAAAGCAGCTAAATAAAGTATACATTTTTTTTCTTTTTTACAGTGGAGAGGAAGGAAACAGAAGATAGTTCAAGATTAGGGAACTAAGGGAGTCGTCCTTCCCAAATACTCTCTATCTACTCGGTATAGAGATGAGATAGGACAGGGAGTAGTGTCCAAAGTCAAAGAAGCAAGGGGGTAGTCCTACCCAAATGATCTCGCTGCACTAGGTTGAGTAATCAAATGAGAGGAGTGACCAAAATCAGATTTACAGCATGGGTGGGCAATTCACAAAGCCACCAAGTTTAAGACTACAACAACACTTGGGAGGGAGAGGAGGAAAAACATTGCAGACAACACAGGACAGAAACAATAAAGCTAATATATAAATACAGTACAGTGGAAATCGAGTTGCAAAAAGTGTACTTATCAGTTTGGTATATCAAATGATAGAATCCAACACAGCCAGGAATTTAGCTCTGCACAAATTCACAGAAATGAAGTCTGTACTAGAGGTGCAACACAGAAAATACAATGACATTGTAGCCAGGTTTTTGTGGCTATTAGTATGTCAGGGGTGTATGTCTCATGTAATTATAGGAGTTTATTGTAGATGCTCCTAATATTTAAGTTAATCACAAGCAGATTATTACCTTGGCTGAGTGGAAGAGGATACTGTGGGAAGCTGAGGTGGTAGAGTTGCAAGTGTGTAGAGAAGGTTCAGGATTAGGATGTATATCACCACCAACAGCAGAATTAGATGAGAGGTGTGTGTAGTGAAATAATTTTTTATATTTAGTTCACACCTTTAAATTATCTGTATGTAGTGTGGATTCTTCTTTGGCGCATTTGTAAATTAAAGTATGGTATGTGATAGAGAATAGGCTGTGTGCTATGGCAGGGTGAGAGGGGGATAATTTAGAATTATGGTGTAGTGTTCTGGACATGACAATGAGGTTGAGTAACAATGGAGTGTGATAAGATGTGGCACGGGCAAGAATTTAATAAGTAGAATAAATTTAGGTACTGCTGTTTAAGTTGAGGTGTGCGGATGGAATAATAGGGGAAGAGAAAGTTAGCATGAAGAGGGAAGGACAAATAGAAATGTAGTGTGATAAAATATAGTGACATGTAAGAGGGAAGAGCAAGTAGAAATGTAGTGTGATGAAATATAGTGACGTATAAGAGGGAAGAGCAAATAGGGTCGCTGTAGTGTTATGACTGCTTGTAGGTATGGACTGGGTGGGCTTAGGAAAGTATAAATGTCGTTGCAGAAGGGGTGTGGAAGAA
Organism: Protopterus annectens; assembly: GCF_019279795.1. NCBI lineage: Eukaryota > Metazoa > Chordata > Ceratodontiformes > Protopteridae > Protopterus > Protopterus annectens. The sequence goes on from NC_056747.1 coordinate 597,115,244, forward strand.
TTAGCAGTCGGGTAGGGGAGAGAAATGAGCCTGATCAAGGCAAGTGGGAATGGAATGTGTTCCAATCCTTTTGGCCAGTACCTCACCAAATACAGTCAAGAGAGTTACCCTGCAACAGTTTGCATGTAAGTAACTAATGATGCTTATGAGTGTAAATGCAAAATTAAGTCTTAGACTGCATTGTGTTAAAAGTAGTAAACTAAAAACAATAAGGGTAGAATGACACAATAGTAATACAGCAAGTAGTATCAATGAAACTTCAGGGCATAGAAAAGGGAAAGAAAATCAAAACAACACAGAACTGACTATACAGGCAAAGAGGGAGATTCACAAAAACAATAGCGGGAAGAGCAATTTAGAAAGTGCAGTCTGCCCGTAAGAGTAGGGTGTAGCTTGTTAAACAGAGAGAGAGAGAAAGAAGCAGAGGGGGAAAATTAAGAGGCAGTAGAGGTTATTTTTCAATCTAGTTCTGAAAACAGCCAAAAGGTAGACCACAAAATACTGACTAGGCAGAGGAGAGACATAAGTCTTGGTACCATTTTGAACAGAGCATGATTAGGATAACAGAATGAGTGAGTAATTTTCCCTTACACTCAGTAAAAAGACAAGTCTGCAAGTTTGCAAGGCTGGATGTTGTTGTTTTAATCTGCTGCAGTCTTGCGGGGGGGGGGGGGGGGGTTCAGTCCACAACTGTCTGCAGTATAACAAAATTCTACTGTTTCCTGTTAAAGAAAGATGTAAAGTAAAGGAGGCAAAACAGAGCAGCATTATTGTCAAGAAGACACCCTTATGTAGACAGACTGAAATTAGAGTGATAGTACACCGATAAGGCAGGAGAGTGGTTTAAGGTCAAGAGAGATAGGCACAGATGATGACATACAGGGTACTTTGTGTATGTCCTGAGGTCAGCTATGCAACAGGTGACTTCCAGCAAGGTGAGCTACATGACCAAGGCAGCAGTACTTGTATAAGCAGCTATTTACAGAAAAAAATAAGTAGATAAGTAAACAGGGAGAGGAGTCCAAAACAAGTATAATTTGAATAGGAAGCACTGCGGTAATTCACAGAAAGTAAAGATTCTGTACAAAGTTGTAAAAGCAGTTTAGCAATAGAATCAATTCAGTTTGTCAATGCCTGTCCTTCATAGATATAAGCAACACTGTGATATTAGTGTTTGATCCTAAGTACAACAGTAATGCTATGCAGTACAAAACTGGATTGCATGTAGTATAGAAAAACATGCTACTAATATTACAAAGCATGTTGTTGGGTGCAATACACAGGTTTAAAATCTCACAATGGGCATAATTCACATTTGAAAGCAAGTAGTTCCAGAAGACAGTATATACACATATGTGTGTGTGTGTGTGTGTGTGTGTGTGTGTGTGTGTGTGTGTGTATATATATATATATATATATATATATATATATATATATATATATATATGGGATACGTATAGATCACCGAACGGCAACATAACTAAAAGATTCGGCCAGGTATACTTGCGCGAAAGTGCTTCTCACCGAAAGGCACTTTCTCGTAAATATGCCTATTGCGGAGATCGCACTACAGTGGGGATAAGGGAAAATTCCTTTTTCCCCACTGTAGTGTGACCTCGGAGTGAGAATATTTAAGTAGGGGGGTGTGGGGGTGCAGGGGGGCTTGCCCCCCTGCAAAAACATAAAAATAATGTTTTATTTATTTATTTTTTAAACACAGTTTAACGAAAGCGCTTTTTTGGTGAAAGCGCTTTCGTTAAAGTGTGTTCGGTGATTGTGGATTCGGACTATTGAACTTTCGTTCAATAGTCCTAGATCCATATACATACATACACATATATATATACATATATATATATATATATATATATATATATATATATATATATATATATGTATGTATATATATAGAGAGAGAGAGCGATATGGAGGCTACTCTTAAGACACTACTTTGATTTTAAGGTTGGTGAGATGAACAAATATTGCTAGTCAAGCACAGCTGAAAATTTATATTCAGCAGAAAATATCAGTTCTAACATTTTAAAGCATAAACATTTGAACATATTTAAGGAATTAATCAAATTCAAGGTTGATGAAATGAACAGATACTGTCAGAGAACACAGTTAAAAATCATTCAGCAGAGTACATTACTAACAGCATTAAAATAACATTGAAGCATATTAAACGAGATAAAACAAAGTCCCACACATAACGGAGTAGTTAGTACAAGTGGCTGAGGTTATTCTGTTGATATGGGGCTAACTAACAAAATAAGTTAAAGACACATTTGCTGAACAGGTTAAATACAAAGGTAGTTTAGAAGGAAGGTGTTAACATTCTAAAACAAAGAAAATGATGGGGGAGGGGATCCACAGTGAAGGCTAGTGCCACGGTTCAGAAAAGATGCAAGCTAGATCGATTAACAAGCTTGGCAAGATTGATTGATATAGATATATAAATAATCTCAAACGTAAACTGTCTAGTTTTATAAGATTAATTAGGAATGAAAACTAGCTTTTGTACAAGGTAGGTACATGTGCAGTGCTAACATATAATACATTCACTAGTTTTTAAAAGTCATTTTAAAGTATAACTTCCAGTGTGTTATAAGACAAATTAGTGCAGCTGTTATATACTATGATTGATTGAGTACTGACTGGGGACAGGAGATCACAGTCTAGTGTCTGCTTTAAACTACCATTCATCAGATTATGTCTACGCACCAAAACAAGCCACTTTCCCCTGTCAAAGCCTGTCATTCTCATTTACCTCACAAGCAGTCAAGCAAGCTTGGATCAATTTAAAGAACCCCCACTCAAGGAGGGACTTATCAGCATTTGTATGACAATTTGTATCTCAATATACAGGTCATTTATTAAAACATATTTATCTTTGTCTGCTAGTTACCAGAGCTAATTCATTATTAGTCATTTATCGCTGGTAATATTCTGTTGGCTTCATTTAAGGCTGAGATCTGGGATTTTTGTCTTTTAATCCTGGCTATTTTGGCCACTAACATTACTAAAAACAGAAGTGCTAATTGATGTGTTCACCAGTCCTACCATGGCCAGTATCTTATCAGAAACAAAGCTGAGGTCATATTTATTATTTTGGTGGCAGTCCATCTGTATGTACTGGTCCCTCTCATACCCGAGACACACTTTCAGTAGTCTGGAACGGTGTCCGGAAATATGTGCTTTAACAGATTTGATGTGTAAAAATATGTATAAAAGTACATATAGCAAAAATTCCTGACACTCCTGTAATTACTGGCATATCCAGGTACAAGATATTGTCTGCTTTATGTTACCTGGACAATATAAAGATCTAATTGATCCTTGTAACTCCTCACCATTATCCTGCAAAAACCTGCTGCTTGGTTGGAATGATTCACCTGTAAATTATGTCAAGTGCAATTATAGGCCCCATCTCCTCTAGGTATTGCATTAGTGTCACCTGCCGTGGCCTTGTCACTGCAGGTGAGGTCAACCATTTCATTATTTTTTATCTACCTACCAAATAATAATAAATAAATCCATCTGTCTTAAGTTAACCATATTACTACTCTGATCAATAGCTTAAGTGAGGGGACTTGGTTCAGCAAAAACCTGAACTCTCTGTTCTGAGGAAAGTTTAACTCCATTTTCTGTTTTGGAAAGCTTTTCAGTTCAGTGAAGAATGTCCAGCTCAGACAGCTTCAAGTTCATAGGTTCATAGGTTCATACTAGGCTATCTGCCCTAGGGCATTTATAAGCCTAGCCAGAGTGTGTTTGGCTTTCAGCACCCATTTTAAATTAATTTTGCTATGCCCTTTTTCGAGGTTAGTATACTGTGCCTCTGTCTAACAGTGACACAGAAGTGATACCCGGGGTAAACCTACGATCTCCCATCCACTCATCAAGATTCCTCTTGAAGAGAGTCAATGAGGGACTCTGCCTAACCTGGACTGGGATTTTATTCCAGAATGAAGGGAGCCTCTGGGTTATGAATCTGTCCCTCCAGCATGTCCTATTTATTTCAGTGCTGAGGTTCAAGTCTCTCGAGCGCATAGCTCGATGGGATATGGATTTTCTGAGGTGCAGCATGTCCATTAATTCCGGGTTGGACATGGCTTTATACGTCAGGCACAGATCGCCTCTGAGCAGGCGGTATGCCACTGAGTAGAGCTGGAGTTTCTTTAACCGGGCAGCATATGGCATCTGTTTGAGCCCTTTGATCCTCTTGGTGAGGTACTTTTGAGGTCTTTCCAGTTGCTGCAGGTGTCTGGTAAGGTACATCCCAAAAGGGGCATTGTACTCAATTATGGGCCTGATGAGTAAAGAGGCATGATGACCTCCCCTGATCTAGATGTGAATCCCTTCATGATTAGGTGGGCTATATAAAATGTTTTTCTAACCACTTTGGCCACGTGGTTGTCAAATGAGAGATTGCTATCAACTTGGGTCCCCAGGTCCCTAATTACTTCTTCTGTACTTAATGGATTACCACCTATGTGGTCATTTGTGGGCACTTTGTTTTTGCCAAAGGGGATAACTATACACTTTTTGGCGTTTAGCTTGAGGCCATGGCTCTGGCACCAGTTGTCTGTTTCTATGATGCCCTTTTGGAGGATGCTTGTGTCGGCTGGAGAGTCGATTATGGCGCCCAGTTTGCAGTCATCTGTGAACTTGGTCAGCCACAGTCCTTCCGTGTTGGCCTGTACCTCCAAGAAATATATACCGAACAAGAGAGGTCCCAGGACTGAGCCTTGTGGGACGCCACTTGTAACTGGTTTGGAGTCTGACATGGCTCCAGCAATTCTAACCATGTGGGTTCTGTCCTTGAGCCAGTTTGCAACCCATCTAGTGATATATGGGTTTATATTTAAGCTGGTGAGCTTATCTATAATGCCCAAGTGGGGTATTGTATTGAAGGCTTTTGCGAGGTCCAGGTAGGCTGTGTGGACCACCTTCCCCTCGTCAATGGCCTTGGTGACTGTTTCAAATAAATCAACCAGGTTTAAGAGGCAGGATCTGCCCTTAACAAAGCCGAACTGGGTAGGATCCAGTGTCTGTAGGTCCCCAATATCTTTATTTATGAGGTCCATGATGATCCTTTCCATAGCTTTGCAGACCAAGCTAGTCAGGCTTATGGGGCGATAGTTTCCAGGATCCGTTGAGGCACCTCCTTTGTGGAGAGGGACCACTGTTGCTGTACGCCACTCTTTGGGTACATATCCTGTAGTAAGGCTGAGATTGAACAGTAGTTTTATGTTTGGGTTTAGCTCTTCTTGGAGTTCATGTAGGACGCAGTCCGGGACACTGTCTGGTCCCACCGATGCTGTGTTTTTTGCTTTGGAGAGGGCAGCTCTTACCTGAGCATCTGAGATGTCAGGGGGGGGCAGCACTCTGCTGGGATAGATATTTGCCCTTTTGGTGGGGAGGGGGGGTAGAAGTTTGCGCTGAACCTGTCAGCTAGGATGTTGGCAATGCCTGTGGGTTCGGTGTGTTTTTTGTCATTTTGGACTAATTCTGAGCATATCTGGGAATTCCCACCCAGGTTCCTAACATAACTAAAGAAAGCCTTGTGATTATCCTTAGTGTCCTGTGCAATCTTTCTCTCGAAGCTGGCCTTAGACAATTTTATGAGTGCCCGTAGTTTTTTGCTAATACTGATCAGAGATGCCTTCCCTTTTTGGGATTTTGCTCTATCATGTGGTAGCTTCCTCCTTCTATTGTATAGTTTGTTTATGGCTGGGGTCCACTAGACAGGACGTCTGCCTTTGGAGGATTGGGTTTTGGTTTTATTTGGGATTGCATGATCCATGCATTCCTGAAGGTGTTCATAGAATGCGTTTATAAAGGGTTCTGAAGTCTGGGCCGTATTTTTCACAGGCCCGGGGGCTTTGAAGGATTCCACCTCGGTTTTGAGGAGTGTGAAATTTGCTTTAGAGAAGTTTTTCACTGTGGTTTTCAGGGCAGGGGGTGGAGTCGGGATGTGAATATCCAGTGAGATTAGTTTATGGTCTGATCTTACCAGTGAGGGATACACTTCTGGTCTGGAGCATAGAGTCCCCATGTTGGTGATGATCAGGTCCAGTATGTTTTCCCCTCTTGTGGGAGTGGTAACAAGTTGTTCCATAGCATTTGAGTTTATAAATTCTAGGAACCTTTGGGCTAGGGTGTTGGAGCTAGAGTAATGCTCCCAGTTTATGTTTGGGTAGTTGAAGTCACCCAATATAATGGTGTTTGGAGAGACCTTCATATTTTCCAGTGTTCTCAGGAAGGCCGAGTGGGGTTCCTGGGTTTGGGAGGGTGGTCTGTAGCAGGCTATAAACTGGAAGGCAGTTTTACCCACTGTTAGTTGCACATGGATAGTCTCTGATGCTTCGTGCTGTGCCACCAACCTGGAGGTGTGGGTATCTTTCACGAATATTGATACTCCCCCTCCTTTTGTGGTTCGGTCCAAGTTTTGGGGCTGAAAAGCATGGTATGAGGTATAACCTGGTAGTGCTGGGGTGCTCTCGGGAGCCTTGAACCAGGTTTCTGTTACTGCACAGATATCGATGTTCTCCATGCTAAGGAGAGTTTCGAGTGCGTGCATCTTGAGGTTTAGACTTCTGGTGTTGAGTAGCATTACTCTTAGTTTCTTATCCCTTGTGATACCTATGGAGGTGGGTTTGTCTTTTGAGCCTTGCCTAAAATAGGCACTAGTTGTCATCTGTATTCATGAAATTCAATAATGGAGGCAGCCTGACTCTCCAGTCTCTTCTCTGTGACATAAAGCAAGATGGTGCCCTTTCAGGGGTAGAACATTCCTTTAGCAGGTTCTGGAAGAAATAGCCAGGGAATTGTTATGGCTAGGCTTGTATAGGCCCTAGGGCCGATAGCCTAGTAACAGCCTATGAACCTATAAGTAAATGTCTGGCAGAGTCAGGTCTGTCTCTGTTGTGATGCCCTAAATAAAGGTGAAAATCAGATAAAACCATCCCTCATCTCTGTAGGCGTCATCTTGTCTCACATCACAGTTGGCGTCTTGCCATCTTAAATGGATGCCAGAATTGGACATTTAAGGTCTATAAAGAAGTTTTTTGAGAATCACATGGAATAGTTTGAAAATATATCCTCAAACAGATTCACGAGTAGGTCTACAAATTTTTATATAAGAAAAAACGCTCCCAGTGCAAGAAGAACTCCCAGTCAGCCTGACCAAAGACCTTCCTTGAATTTAAAGCATCACCACAGAGAACAAGTAATCTGGATATCTTAAATTAATATCTACATTTTCATAATCTTTTAAATAATTGATAACATTTGACAAGCCAACACTGGACCAAATTGATCAACCTGAACAGCAAAAGAGCAGTTCTTTCAGTAAGAATGGCCATTAAGAGTTTATAGTTATTGTTCCAGATCATGAATCATTCTGTATAAAAAGAAAGTTGAGGGTCATTAAACTCTTTATGTATCATGGAGACCACAGTTGTCTCCATGATTATGGGGTCTGATTCATTTAATTTACAACATCTACCAGATTTACCATTTCAGGAAGCATCAGATCATCCACTAGATCACAGAACTCAAGTAGAAGACCATCTAGCTAAGAACTGTTTTGCTAGAAAAAAGATATATGGAACTATGAAAATATCTTCCCTAGTTATTAGATGTAAAGAATCTCTCACCTGATCTGGAATAAAAATTCTGTAATTTTGCCCGTGCAGAAACTCAACAATGTTTTTTTTTTTTGGACCATGCTGTTAGAGTTGTAGTATATAAAGACATATAACGTTACTAAATCCATCTAACCTCTTACCATATTAAGTCCTCTGGGGCAAGGCATCCTCTACCCTCATTTAGGAGATACATCTTTGTACTTTCACAGTCAAAGTCCACCTTAGCTGCTAATAAACCTGGTGGTGCTCTTTAAGTTGACCTCATCCCATTGTCATATAAGCTGTGATTTGGTCCTTCCTTAAGAGCTCCCATAACTGCTTCCCACCAGCTGTGGAAACCCTTTCCAGAACATTGCTGACTCACTCGTATTTCTGCCAAGCCTTTAACTCCATAATGCATGCCTCAGTTAGGAAAGCAACTCCACAATCTGCTGATATCAAATAGTCCCTTGGATGATCCACAGAAATGACATCACGTTCTTTTTTTTTACATACAAGCCATAGACCATTTTTTTTTGCTTACAAATGTATACAGGGTAGTTAGAAACATCATGAGTCTAATACGTTTTTAGCCCGTAAGTCGAAAATCTGTTCCTAAACATTACACAGCATAGAATACTAACAAACAAGGTAAGAATTGTAGAGGTAATTGTACTGTGAAATATGAAACCTCCAAAAACATGTCAAAGAATATCCACTTTAGAACTCTGTGCAGGTAAGAAGGCTACAGTCTGTGTAGTCTTAGCAGTCCACATTCTTAAGTATGCTTATGATACAGTAAAGCTTGCACTTAAATTGTAGTTTGTTCTACATCTACCTTCAGTGGTTCCACATGGTTATATTATTTAGCAAGTGCTGCTCATTGTTGTATTCTGTGAAGTAAAAAAAGTAATTATCTTATATATTATCAACTATTTCATGTATTGCCATCAGCTAGTATCGTTTATTATATCTTTGCAATTCTAACTCAGATTGTAGCTGAAAATGATCCTTGGACCAGTTCACTTACTGCTTAACAAATGTAAAATAAATAAACAGATGAATTTTCAGGATTTGTAACTCAGGGGAGTACTGAGAAGGCATCACTCGATGACAACTGAAACGTATCAAAGATGTTAATGTCCATTTATTATATAACCCAGTGTCGGCAGATATGTTGTTTGGGAGCCTGCAAGTGACATTATAGGGGATCCAAAATGAAAGGGTAAAACATATATATATATATATATATATATATATATATATATACTACAATGTAATGTATTTTTCTCCTGTGTGTGGAGCTTTCTCCTCGGGCCTCAGATGAAAAGCGGCTATCTAAGCCCAATCCGATTTCCCCAGTAAGCAAATGTGTATAAAATAAATAAACTTGTATTGCTGTTCTTGTTTATCTGGAATTATACTGCATGTTGAGTATGTTATAATGTTTGCCAACTCAAGAATACTTCTTGCTGCAGAGGATTTTAGCTTTGAAAAAAACTGCAGAGGGTGCATGTTGATGTTTGTACCACCTACATCAGGTGTAAGACCAGTACTAACCTTATCAGGGAAGAAAACTTCAGAAGAGATGCTAGACCACTGTCAGCTAATGAGTAAACTGAAATGTTATGGTTTACTGTTACAGTGACTTCTCTTCTGCTGTTATGGTGGGTATCTCACACACCTACACATTCATCATAGTGTCTTTCAGATGATTCATAACAGCCCGATTTCCTCAATGCAGTTGTTCTTTTCCTCTCTGTAGCTTGCTGTAATTTCTACTTCTGCCCAGCCCTTTATATAGCATGCAAGTATTGCATGAGACAGGCTATATATATGTAGAATTTCCTGAAGATATATCAGCTATAGGAAGTACCACTCATTCTGTGACAATTCCTGGACTGTTTAACACCATGGCCTTCAATTTTACCAAATCAGGCATATGGTCATTGAGAGTACTGTGCAACCACTGAGCAACACAATATTTCACTGTTAAAAGGTCACTGGAAAAATAGACTCACTCACTACAAGATGAGTGTCCCTATCTTAATATATGTATAGCTAAGCCAACAATATCACATCTTGTGACATCATAAAAATATGGTGGGAAGTTCAATGATGTCACAGGATGTGATGTGGTTTTATCTATTTAAACTGCTTTGAATGTTATCATGCTTATTCTGAAGAAGTCTATTGGCTCTACAGCCGACGAAAGTGCTCAAAGTGATTTTGTGGACACCTGTGCACTGTATTGCTCTATTACCTGGTTCTACAGTTTTGGTGTTTTTCAAGTCGTGGAGTTAGAGCAAGAGGCAAGGGTGGACACCAACACTGGAGGTTCCTTTCAGGAGTTGGCAACATCGATAGGGAACCTCACAACACTCATTGAAGTGTTGATCAAACAATTTTCTGGGGTTGGTAAATCCCTTATTCCAGGTCCGACAACTTTTGGGATCAGTAGCATCAACAGCACAAGTGCTATGGTCGACAGTATGGATGTACTTACAAATTCGATTCCTCCCAGGCAAGGCAGTCTGGTTTCCATAGCAGCAACACAAAACAGAGGTTCTGTTTGGTTCTAGAACACTAAGAGGCAGTCCTACTACCACCAGCAGAAGTGGTAGTCAACAATGAGACGGTCTTACAAATTTTTGCTTCAATGAATGGTTACAGGAATGAACTAACAGTATATTTGCACTGTCTAACCACAGTACTTATAATGGGATACTTGATGAACAATCAAAAAACTTTGAACACAAAGTTTTAAAGCTGTGGAAGCTGCAGACTGAAAATTGTTATCTAAAGGAATGCCTACAAAGGAAACAAGTCCCAAAAGGTTTACGATCTTGGAAATATCCCACTGGCCTGGTAAATGGGTCAGATTTACACAAAGAACTTATTTCCATGTTCAACCGACATGGCAGTGAACAGTTAGAAATTTGGTAAGGGACAATGAAAAGAGAATTGATGTACTTAAAACAAAAGTAGATGTATTGAATGACAGAATTAATAATGATCTCTGTTTTAATTTTAAAGCTAATGAATACCGGACAGTGTTTGTAAATATCGATAAAATTATTTTAGCAATTAAAAATAAGAAAGCAAAGAAACTGAACAGGGACAGCAACGAATATGAAAGGGGGACAGCATATCCCCTTCCTAGTAGCAACTGGGGGCATGTTGTGGGTGATGGTGTGAACATTGATTTTGTTGAAAGCAAAACTACTGCAGTCACTGAAATTAGCAATAATCATGACCAAGGGGCCCCTTTAGAGGAACCTCTGAGAAGGTCCCAACGCCTTCTGCACCAAAAACAACAGGGGGGGTCCATAATGGGCAGAGGATGGACAACTTGAATTACCAGAGCTCCCATCCACAGAGGGGGAGACCCCAATAGGGGAGGGGAGGGGAGCAGGAGCAAGATGGTAAGTGAAGATGAGGGGTCAGAAATGAACCATAACTATGTCATTACGAATGCACATGGAGATTTTAAAATTTTCAACTTAAGTACTGCTGGAATTACACAAGAGTGGGCTGACTTGTTTCAAAAAGGGCTTAACTTTGTCCCAGTCAGGAGACCAAAAATAGAGAACTCTTTATTAGATTTAAAAGTTTTGTCAGGAAATTAAATTTGCGACTTTATTTTGACACCACTATATAATTTGGCCATTCTGAGATATGAAAAAAAACAGCATCTTCAACCCTCCTCTGTATCCTATGTTACAAGTATTTGAATGCTTATGTGCTACTCAGATTAGACAGGCTTATGGAAGACAGAGGGGTTCCCTTTCTTCAAATCTATCCAGAGAAGAGGAAAATCTATTACATGGTATCATATGGGACAAAAGTATTCAACTTATGAAACCTGACAAGGGGGGTGGTCTGGTGGCTATGGATCAGCGAGTGTATATTGAGAAACTGTTAACTCACTTATATAGTGAAATATACGAGGAGGTTTCTGTTAACCAACAAAATATTGCATAGAGGAATATTGATATCACATTAAATTACCTCCTACTTGACCTTTCTGAGTTGAACTTTATGCAACAGGACAACCCACAGACCTCCACGATATTTGGGATTGCCAAGATCCCTAAGTCTATCACAGACACCCCCCCTGCCAAGAACTATAGTTGATGGAAAAGCATCAAAAACATTTTCATTGGCGAAATTTATAGACTTAAACCTTAAAGGGGTCATGAATAATTGTTCCCATATTTTAAAAGATTCATGGGACTGCCTTAGGAAAATAGAGGAAAATCTATATTCTGATCAGTTAATTTTGGCCATAATAGATGTTAAGGATTTATTCACTGTGCCGTGATCCCCCACGAGGAGGGCATTATGATGGTTTATGACTTCCTATGTGGACACACTAGCATCAGTCACTCAAGAATCTTTATGTACAGGACCATAATGAACTTCATTGTCAAAAATAATTATATTCTTTTTGAAGGTCAATTATTCAAGCAAAATTTAGGTGTGGCCATGGGGGCAGCATGCACTCTCTTATTCGCTAATGTGGTCCTTGCACAGTGAGAAAAGTCCTTGATATTCAGGTCTGGACATTTTAGACACTAAGTTCTATGGCCATTACCTTGATGACATACTTATCTTCTGGGATGGCATGTGTGATGAATTACAGGAATTCTTTGAGTTTTTAAATTCAAGTTTCTTGCAATTCACAATGTAAACCAATGAAGAGAGGATACACTTCCTTGATATCACCATAGCTAAAGATAGGGAAAAACACACATTCACATCCTCCTTATATCAGAAGCCAACATACTCTAACTCCCTTTTGCACTATAATAGCAGGCACCCCGTACACCAAAAGAGATCTTTGGCGAAGGGGCAGGGGTTAGGTTGGCTAGGATGATTAGGGACTACCAGACATTTTTGGATGAAGTGAACATATTACAAGATATGCTAATAAAATGAGGGTACCCGAAACAGTTCATGGAACCTATAATGAATGAGGTGATAAATAAGAGGCTGGAAGGGTACTTTTTCCCACTGTTAGGAAAAATAGCCCAGGTAGAAAGGAGAGGGACAGATGATGGTTCTGGGTCTAGAAGTGAAAAGCCATTTGAGGCTGCATTGGTATTATCATTTAATCCCCTTTATGGGAGAAGAAAAGACATAATCAACCAGAACTGGATATTGTTTGATTGTGACCAGCACTATAAAAGTAAGTTGAGTGATAAATCATTAATTGTGTACAAAAGGGACAAGTCAGTTAAGAATTTACTAGAAACAAGTTCCTTAGGCGAGATAAAAGGTTGCATGAGGAAATGTGGCCGGTGCACACAATGCCCTTATATTATAGAAAATGAAGTAATAAATATTTTGGGGTATGGAAGGGTATTCCTTAAACAAAGGCTAAATTGTACTAGTAAATGTGTGATATATGTAGCCATCTGCCAGCAGTGCAAACAATTTTACATAGGGAAAACAATTAACAGCCTTAATAAACGGATCTATCAAAATAGGTATGACATCAAAAAGAAAAACAGCAAAAATAAGGTGTGGAAACACATGATGGAGTTCCCTGAACACCAGTTTAAGTTTAGTGCCCTAAAACAAGTGTGTAATAAGGGGAGGGGGCCCGATGGATTTACTCCTTGAATACAGGGAGCTTATGTGGCAACTTAGGTGGAATGCCACTTACCCCCCAGGGCTTAATGAAATGGTGTCTGTTTCTAGCTATTTAAAATTAAAAGCGGATTTTCACATATGAGGTCAATGCATGACAGTTTTACAGTACAAGTTTATGCACTATGTCTGTTTGCTCATTATTTTCACTGCCCAATGCTTTTTAAACAATTCTAGGTCAGTTGTAGATTTACTAATTTCTATTTTGTGAAATTAGAATTTTGTATGTTTTAAAGAAAATATTGTTTTATTGTTTGTGAAAAAATGGGTCTATGAGTGGTTGCTGCTTTAAAAAATATGGTGGTAAGTTCAATGATGTCACAGGATGTGATGTGGTTTTATCTATTTAAACTGCTTTGAATGTTATCATGCTTATTCTGAATAAGTCTTTTGACTCTACAGCTGATGAAAGTGCTCAAATAAAGCAATTTTGTGGACACCTGTGCACTGTATTGTTCTATTACCTGGTTCTAAAGAAACCTTTCTAGATAACTAGGTTTTTGATGGCTTGATTGTTCTTAGCTTTAGGCCTCAATAAACTAAAACTGATAGGCAATGTTGTTCTCATTTGCTTAGGTAGAAGTCTATGAGAAGGTGAGCCAAGTATATTGTCACAGGTGTGTTTATAAGATTGAGTAAATAAAAAAAAAAAATGGTATTATCATGCTTTGACTTTTCAAGTAATTGCTTTGCACTCTGTACTGCCTGTGCAGCAAGTCTATTCGATTGCGAATACTCTGGACTACTAGTAACATGTAAGAAGTCCCAATTCTCTGATAAGGTTCTGAAACAATTGACTGGTGAATTACATACCATTGTCAGAGATTAATTTCTGTGGACCGCCATGGACTGAGAAATGGCGTTTCAACTTAGTAATGACTATAGTAGAAGTTAGATTAGGAGTAGATCGATCTCGAGCCAATTTGAATGAGTCTACCAGTACTAAGTAATGTTGATTGTTCCACTTGAATATGTCTGTAGCTACAACTGACCAAAGTCGATCAGGAATTTGACTTAGCTGAAGTGGCTCTCTTTGCAAATGCACTTTAGTACTATTACGTACTGAACAGGAAGAAAGTACTGTATCAATGTCTTTTACTAGAGAAGTCCAAAATACTAGTCCTTTTGCTTTTCTCTTAGTAGATTAGGAATCCGGGTGACCACGATGCAAAGTCTGGATATATGGTTGTTGTAAGGAAGCAGGAACAACAATTTTAAGACCTTTAAAAATAATGCCATCTTCCATCAACAACTCATCTCCGTAAGGAAAGTAAGACTGCACTTCTGGTGGTACACTGGATTGTTCTGATGGCCATCCAACACTAATGTAGTAATTGAGCTTCTACAAAAGTGGATCAGTCATTGTATGAGCTAGTAGCTCATCACATCTTAAGGTAGAAAAAATACGCACGTCCATGACATCAAAATCAAAATTCTCTGCGTGAAGCTGTTCTGTTGTATTTTTAGATGCTCTGGATAAGGTATCAACTAGATAAAGAAGTTTGCCTTTTGTATAAACCATTCTAAAGTTCTTCCTTTGCAATTTGAGCATCATTCTTTGTAATCTCACTGGAGCTGAATGAATAGGCTTCTTCAAAATAGTAACCGAAGGTTAATGATTAGTTTCAATCTGGATTTCTCAATCATAGATAGAAAGATGCAAAAACTATTGCCAAAAGTTCTTTCTCAATTTGTGCATATTGCAGCTCAGTCTGGGTAAGTGTTCTGGATGTGTAGGCTGCTGGCTTGCCTTCTTGAAGAATGGGTCTATATCAGCTTATGAAAAGCTGATAAGAGCAAATGTCTTTGATGGAAACCCAAAACATCGAATAACCAAAATAATGAAGACACAGAATAGCGATTAAATTGCTGGGCCATTTCCAGGAGTTTGCCATTTCCTCCACTGTGGTGTAATGTCAGAGTTGGTATATTTAAGTAGGGGGATGGGCACAGTCCCCCACATCAGGGGGTGCAGTTAATGTTATCTTTTCATTTGTTTTTTTTTTTTTTTTTTTTTTTTGCGTAACACCGATTTTTTTTCCCTAGGAAAAAATCACTGTTCCGTGTCTTTGCTATTTTGATTGTTCGACATTTTGGGTTTGATCAAAGACCGTTCACTCTTATCAGCTTTGATAAGCTGAGATAGACCCTTGAAGAATGACTGCACCTAAACCAAATGTTGAAGCATCGCAGGAAAGAGTTACTGGGTTGTTGATAGCATACTATCTTAATGTTGGGGGGGGGGGGTAGCAATTTTCTGCTTAAGAACTTTAAATGCTGTCTGGTGCTGGTCTAGCCATGACCAGGTGACATTTTTACATGTGAACTCTCTCAAAGGCACTGTCAACTCACTGAAGTCTGGTATAAACTTGCTTGCATAATTGACCATACCAAGAAAATGTTGTAGAACTTTCACATTACCTGGTGCTGATATTTCAAGAATGGCTGCTTGCTTGGAAGGGTCTGATCTCAAGCCCATACTTGTAAACAAATGACCTACATACATAACTTCTAGTAGTCTGAATTTGCATTTCAGAGGACTGAGCTTTAAGTTCACTTCACATGCTCTGTCTGGAACTCATTTAAGATTTCTGTCATGCTCTACCTCACAATTGCCTCTGGCCAATATATCATCTGCTATTAGGGCACAAAGAAAACCCGAAAATATTTGCTCCATTGCGTACTGAAAGACTTCATTTGTAGAATTTATTCCAAATGGCAGCCTGAAGAATCTATATATTCCAAATGGGGTACTGAATGTAGTCAGTAATGAATATTTGCGATTAAGCATCACTTGCCAGAATGAACTCTTTGCATCTAAGACAGAAAAAACAGTGGCACTAGGTATCAGGGCTGCAACCTCTTTGTATGCATAGTATGATACAGTCTCTTCAATGTGTTGTTAAAATCTCTGGGTCAATGCATATTCTTATTTCATCTGAGCCTTTTTTATGAGCTGCTACCATGGACGACACCTATTCGTTAGGTTCTGTAACAAATTACACCTTGTTGCACCATTTTGTTCAACTGAGCTTTGACCTTAATGCTGCGTAGCTATTGGAACTCTTCTTGCTGGTCTGATCACTGGATTGATTTCTGGGTCTAGTTTCATGGAATACGCAACTGGAAGTTTGCCTAATCTGTCATCAAAACCATCAGCATACTCTGAAAAAATAGTATTGGCGAAGCTGGAACTAGGACATGTGCTTATCTGTTGAACTTCTTTGGTAAAAGAAAGCAGATTAATTTTCAAACTGTCTCTGAGACCCAATAATGAATGTACAGGTCTTTGACCCACATAGTTCTTGGCCACATAACAGGGAAGTACCACTGAGCCTTCGGTTTGAATTTCTTCACCTCCATAAGCTATAAGTTTCGCACAATTAGTCACATTTAGTTGTTCACCAGCTCTGAGCTCAGTGGATTTACCATTGATATTGATGGTACAAAACACTACATTTCATGCCAGTGAATCTACAGCATCAATCTTTTCACCAATTACTGACATACTATCTACATAGAAAGCAGACTCTTGCAGGTCTATTTGATTAACTTGTTTTTTGGAGTGACCCTTCTTTGTAACTGTGTGAGGCTTACTCAATTTACAGAATCTTTGGAAATGGTTCCATTTATTACACTTTTGACATTGCTGACCATATGCCATGTACTTTTCTCTTCTGGACTCATGGTTGGCACCACAATTGCAACAGTTAACAATAAAGCTTGATTTGGATTTAGCTGATTCACTCTTATACTATACAGAGCAACATCTGTTTTGCACTAGGTACCCTTGGTTTTGAACTGAGCATGCTCCTTATCTGAACTGTTCTTGGAATGTACTAGAAGACTACGAGTTTTGCCGGGAAGTCCCGCAGAGGCTGTTGCTGCCACATGCTTAGGCCTGCTCTTGCTTGTCACATGTTGCATGCTGTCTGCATGAGTTCTGGAGCCTACTGAAACCATACTCATCACTAGCAAGCATATTTGTGTGCCTTTCTGTAACTTCATGAATCTGACAAATTTCAGTGGCTTTACTCAGCATTAAATCACTGTCACAAAGCAAAATCTTTCTCACAGCAGCATTATTAATACCACACACAAGTCTGCCCTTTATCAGCTCATCCTTTAAATCATCAAACCTACACATTTTAGCTTTGTTTCTCAGGTCAGTAATATAAGCTGCAAAAGTCTCCCCTTGCTTTTGATCTCTCATTAAAACAAATGGCTGTCTAAAGTAACATTAGTCTGGGGGTTACACATTTCTCTGAATTTGCACTTTAAACACTCGGGGTCTTTCCTTGATTCAGCCTACACAACAACATGACGAGTTTCATACACTGCTGGTAAACAGACAAATGAACACTCTCTTTCAGTGGCTTCTGACCCTGCTAGGTTCAGCAAAATGAATGCTCTGGTATGTGCATCTTTATCAGAGTAAGCTGCTTGTATAAATATATTGTGTTCTTGCTCAAATATTCTCCAGTTCTCTGCAACATTCTGATCAAACACAAGTGGTTGTGGCTTGCAAAATCTGTCTGCCATATTGACATATCTCAGTGAAAACTCTTGCAAATATGCACAAACATACACAGTTGTACATACACGTATACATGTGCTTGAAATTTATGCTAGCACTTGTAACAACACAATGAGCCGTTGTATAATTTAATTTCATGAAATTGCTGGACACTGCAACACTTTGAAATCTCTTTACTGTAAAGCCACTTGCCCTGAAATTATTTTACTTTACGTACCTTTTATCTTGTAAAGGCAGTAATGCTAAAATCATTTATCATCATTTTACTGTACAAGCCTTAGTCTTGTAACCACTTTAATGCTAAAGCCATTTATCAACATTTTTGCTGCCAGAGTCACTTATCATTTTAAGAAACATTTTGAACAACTGCATAGTGTGAATAAACTGAGCAATGGAAATTAAGAGCAAGAAACATTTCAAAGTAACTGTACTTTGTGAATAAGCTATTTTGAAGTAATGACACTTTGCAAATATATTGAATGGCGCAGTGGTGCAGCGTTAGCATTGTCACCTCACATCAAGAGGTTCTCTGGTTCAATTCTCGGCTGGGGTGCCTTCTGTGCGGAGTCTGCATGCACTCCTTGCATTCGTGTGGGTTTCCTCTGGGTGCTCCAGTTTCCCCCCATGCTACAAAGACATGTGTCTGGTGCGTTTCTCCCGAGGCCTCTGCTGAAAATTGGCTTTGTTCCAAGTTGGACTTTCCTGGTAAACAATTGTTAAATAAATAAACGATATTGCCTCAAAGTAATTGCAATTTGCGAATGTATTGGGCAGAAGAAGCTCATAACTGTACTTTGCAAATAAACAGTACACAGTACAGTGAAATTTTTCCAAAATGGCTGCACTTTGCCAAACAACTCTATATAGTGTAAGAGACAGTATGTAATGGCAGCACACTGTGAACAGACAAACCCCGGCACAAGAACCTTTTTGAAATGGCTTCACTTGACAGCACTTCATGAAATAGTTGCACTTTGCACACAACAAACTCTCCGGAATAAATACACAGCAATAAGCACACACGGTGAGCACTTTTATACACTTTGAGATACTTTGAACAACTCTAGTTATGCTATTCAAGGCTTCGATCAATATGAAGTAGTAATTTGTGCCAAAACACAGTAATTTGTGAAAACACATGCAGTCGTCTTTGCTTTATTTATACTCAACATGCCTTTCTGTTATAGTCATTTCACTCATTGACTCTCTTAATGTGCCCTTTATGCCCTCATGTTATATTTGTTTTGCTCATTTAATCTCTTTTCATGCCCATTATACTTTCTTGTGCTCGTTTTAACTCTAAACATGCTCGTTTTACTTTAAACATACTCATTTTACAATTCTGAGGTAACCGTGAACCCTTTGTGTACTTTCGTAATGCTCATTTTATGGTCTGAGGAAGCGTATCTTTTTGGTAAGCGAAAGTGCTTACCTAATAAAGCTGATTTTTATATTTTACTAAAGCCTTTCGTGGTGAGTCCGAGGTTTTCTTTTTCTTCAATGCTCATTTTATCAAATAACTCAGTTTCAAACATTTCATCTGATTAATGAGCTCTTTTCTACTTCTTGTTTGGTTAATAAACCTTTCTGTGCTATTCATTTGCTTAACAATACGTTTTGTGCTCTTGTACTGCTCAGTTTAACCTCTTTTAATAAACAAATCATCTGTGTGTGTTTTTACTTTGGACTTGTTTCTGGTCATTTATTTGCTCTCAGTTCCTTTAGATCACCTTCGCCATTACCTCAGCACCTCATGGCTCTGAAGAATAGTCTTTGCAATCCCACTTCTGACACCATGTCACTCGTTAGTTCAGGATAAAACAAGTGAGTATTGTGGGTTCTTGTTCAAGCAGCTTTATTGTATACAAACGCATCATAAACGAGGTTAAGTAACTTTAACTTATAAACAGATTAGCTATCCTGTACGTAGATGTTAACATGTTGGCTGCACCTTCAAAATGGCACTGAAACTAATGTGCTCAGTATTTATATGCACACACAGATCTTGGAAATGCTTCTTAAAGGTACAGCATACCTGTTATTCTGCAGTTGTGTTGATCACTGCAGCAATCTTTTGAATGAAGAAATGTACTGGTGTAATTTGGTGCCCATCATATACAGTAAGTCCATATAATGATGGAAACTGCAGTGGTAGCAGTTAGTTTTAGGGAGTGAAAGGAGAATGAGCTTTGTTAAGTAGAAGCCAAATTAAGTATAGGCTAGGTGTACATGACAAAATCTGTGTGCTTGTGGGGGCGCGAGAACTAGCTGTTAAGCATGTTGTAAATAATGCACATGCTGAAGAGAGCTGTTCCACTGTGTGTGTGTGTGTGTGTGTGTGTGTGTGTGTGTGTGTGTGTGTGTGTGTGTGTGTGTGTGTGTGTGTGTGTGTGTTCTTTAGGTTTCTGAATGGGATGTTATACAGCTATTTTTTCTGCTGCAGTACTATATTTGTGTTTTATCCATATTTTGTATTGCATGTGTGATATGTTTTGTAATACACTAATTTTCTGTTCTTACTGTCTGTAATTATTATTTTGCTTAGTTTTTTTATTGTGTTAGATCTTGTATTGGCATATTTATGTGTTTTCAAATGTAAGATGATATGTTGGTTGATTGGTTTTGTATGTTTGATTAGTTTACTGCCTTTTTTTCCATTGTATTTAATGACTTTTATTTTTAAGAATCATTTTTGTTTGTGGTTGGATTTAGTGTTTCAATATGTTGTAAGTTTAACTTAACTTTTATGGTGATGCTGTATATTTAATTTGATGGATTTTATTTTATTTTCCCCATTATAGAATTGATTATTTTATTTTTGATAGGCTAATATAATGAACCTGTAGGTATTTTGGGGCAGTATAAACAGTATATATATATATACATATATATATATATATATATATATACATACACACACACACACACATACACACATATATACACCTAGATAAATACACATATACATGTGTGTAGACCTGCATAGATGTATATGCATACACATGTATAATCAGGTGTGTGTCTATATGTTGACATGCACCTGTGCCTATAAAGTGTATACGTGTTCATGAATATCTGCATATATATTTACAGTAAGAAGCTAGATGAATCTTGGCTATGCCCCTCTAGTGCATCATTTGGCTACATCCCATAATAATATTATATTCTTGAGTACACCTCTCTGTGGTACCAATATTTTGCCCATACCTGCTGAGTCCCTCTTTGGGTGTTTGAAATGGTACCATTCGTATATGGAGCTTTTAACTGCATGCAGAGTAGTATTGACTTATGTCTACAGCACTCATAGCTTAATCAGCTCCTGAGCTACTAGTTATGTCTTTGCTACTCAAGAATTCATATTGCATCACAAATGAACAAAGGAACTGAGAACTAATGTTATCAAGCTGACTGCTCCTGCTACTGAGTGTTTAAAATATCAGAATGTATTTCCAGTGATCGCCCCCTAAAGGGGGGTGGGAGTAAAACCTCTCACAGAAAACACTTTTTGTGAACTAATGTTTTTACATTTCAATGACAGCATACACAATTTTATAACAGATATAGAAACAAAAATGAATATGTTTTGAAGCAGTACTAAATCTCTAACAGCCATAAGAAACCGTATAATCTGCCAGTCTAGAAGTATTTGATATTAAATTCTGCTAAGCTGCGTCTTTATTTCTTTAAATCACAATTGTTGGCTTGAAAGGTTGCATATATAAGAACCTCATGCCACATTCCACTCATTGCCAGGACCTGCAGAACTTGTATTTGTATTTCAGTTGCTGTCATGTTAGATTTGCATCAGATGGGTGTAGCCTTACTGATCTGGTACATACTGTCCATAGTATTCTGCAATAAGATAGGTGTCATGAATGGTATGTAGTGATAACTGATGGGAATTCTGTAAAATGGGAGGACACAGTGCTTTATGAAAACCGCAGTAGATAAGTGAAATATGGAAGAACATCCATGGCGGGGCTAGCCACCTGGTTGTGTGAGCACTGCATTGACTCTTGATGATGGTCACTGTTGATGTGCAAAAATGGGGAAAAGGAGATTATAGATGGATGGACGGTACCTGGTGGATAGTACTGTGATGGGTGCTCTTGTTGTGGTCATTACCTCTGTCACAGCTTTCAGAGGAATGTTGGACAGATACGTAAATGTAAAAAGTAAGGGAACTCCATTGAGGGAATCAAGCAGTTGTGAAAGAGAGCACAGATCCAGGCATAGAACAACCACACATTTTGTAGAATAAATTAACAGGCTGCATTTTTGTGTATCTGTATTTATGACTTTGTAATATTACAAGGATGGAGCTTTCTTGAGACAGAATTATTGTAACCATATTATCTGCTTTTGACCTCCTGTTTTCCAGTAGCAGGCATTGTCTAAACATGTTTTTAAGTTGTAAGATGTTAATCTCTTCAAGGCTAATGCTGGTCTTACTCTGCTGATCCTCTGACATTAGTTTTACTTTTAATTAATTACTAATTAAATCAACCCACTAGACGGGCATTGTTTTGCAAGGGCAACATGGAAGCATTTTCTCTCTGCTGTTTTGTAGTGAAATTAGACTGAGGGGAATCAATCTCAGGACTGCATGATGAAGCTAGTTAGCAGCTGATAGCATCAAGTGCTAGGCAGTTATTGTGAGATGTTTATGAAAATAGTCTTTCCTCCATATAATTGTCAGCTGTTTTTCTCCATTTTAAATGAGTTTTTTATCTACATGTTGTATTCTTGAGTCATGTTAACCTGAGTTCCATGTTAGTCTGAATAATTAAAGTATTTTGTTTTCTCAATTTATCAGTTGAATTAAACTGAATATTCATTTCCGTGGATCATCTGGGATTCAGAGACTGTATTCCACAATATGTCACTATCCTTGACTTCAGTGACTGAGAACAATTTTAACTTATTGTCCTTTCTCTGGGGCAATTCTTTTCATTTTTGCCTGGTAGTAGTTTGGAGAACTTCTAGATGGAAGCTTGGAAACTTGGTTAGCAAGTGTGTGTGTGTGTGTGTGTGTGTGTGTGTGTGTGTGTGTGTGTGTGTGTGTGTGTGTGTGTATCTATATCTATCTATAGATAGATATGATATAGATACGATATATCGCAGGATCAAAAGAAGTAAGAATACCCAGTCTCCACCTAACTTTAAAAGCTAAAAGATACAATAGTTGTTACTCTAAAGGTGTTGTTTACCTAGTATTTTGTAAGGCCTGTGGGAGTTATTATGTTGGTAAAACTGACCGTCATCTCAGAAATAGAATATATGAACACACCAGGGACATTAATAAATACAACGATAATAATGCATTGTACAGGCATGCATTGGAATGTGAAAAAGCGGATTTTAAATTTTGGGTGTTAGAGGAGATAGAGCCCATGGATAGAGGAGGTGACTGGGAAACCAAGTTAGAGTATAGGGAAATGATCTGGCAGTTAAGGTTGGATGCTTGTAGTGGAAAGGGACTAAATGACCATATATCCATCACTCCTGCACTAACATTACTGGCAATGGACCCGAAAAAAGTAAAATGTTAAATGTATTCTGACATTAGAGCTTTTTTCCTATTCATTCACTTCTTATTAATTAACAACTTTTTTAATAACTAAGATTATATTTTAACATCCTATTCACAGATTTACACCTCCAAAAGAATTTTAAATTAATTTATTTTAAAATATTTAAAATATTTGGTATGTAGGTATATGTATATATTTATTTATTTATTTAATATTACTTAATATTTTTTACAATTATTTAATATTTTATATTTATTATGATGTTATTATATTAACATATATACATGTGATGCATACATAGATATATCTCTATAGATTTTTATATATACATAATTTTATAAATGTATTTATATTATTATGGTATATATTTGATTATTTATGCACATGTTCGCAGATTCATAAACAATGAAATATTATATAAATATATTTTTTATACAATGATTAATTCATTGCTTTTGCATGATTTTAAGACACAATAAGGAATTTTAAGTGATTGGGGATGTGTACTAGTTATATTTACTATATTTATGATGTTTGAATCAGTATTTGTGTTTGTTGTTCAACATACTGTTTTT
Organism: Protopterus annectens; assembly: GCF_019279795.1. NCBI lineage: Eukaryota > Metazoa > Chordata > Ceratodontiformes > Protopteridae > Protopterus > Protopterus annectens. Next base: position 597,139,176 of record NC_056747.1, read on the forward strand.
TAAAACATAAGGTACTGAGCAGTTGTGTACAGCTAGCCCTTTTAATTTGGTATAACTAAATTGGTTTAAACTAATAGTTTGCTTAATTAAAGTAATTGTTTAATTTCAGCCAATAGGCTAACAATGCTTTACTATAAAATGTATGAACTGATAAGAGCAACTGGATTCTGAAGAAGTCTCCATTAAGGAGACGAAAGCGCTTAATCAGTCATTATTTTTTCTGTTTTTACAATATTTTTTCATTAAATTATTTAAACTATTCTTTGGGACATCGTTTTTTTCCCTGTGACTGCAACAGCAGTATTGGTTCGTGGTAAAAGGACAGCCTTTATTGTTCCGGAGCAGTATTGTGTTTTTACTGTGATTATGCTGATACCTCAGCTAAGGTACAGAGTTTGGTGTATGTTTACACAGCATGGCATGTCTGAGATTGTCCTTCTTTAGGAAGAAACTCGAACAGCAACAGGGCTCTCCATTTTTAAGGTGGAAGTACTATTTGTCAGGTTGTTCAGGATCTGAAAAGGAAACTCTCACAACTGTGCATGGCCAATATGATACCACTCTTTTGACCTCCTCTTCCTCTTTTAGACCTGGCCAACTCCAAGAAAGGAAGAAGCTTCCTTGTTACTTGAGAAGGGCATTAAACCATCACACGGTTGTAACCTCCTTGTGTGGCAGCTAAGTCCTGGATTTACTGCAGTAGCCCTGACTCTGCTATTGAGGTGCATGTTGTGGTAGTTGTTATAGACAGGGGATCTCAGAACACTAGTGAATTTTAGACATGGTTACTCTTGAACATATCCTCAAGATCACAGGTCATCTCCCAAAATGAGCTCTGGTGGGTTGGCAGATCGTTCCGTCTTAGTGAAACTCATGAGAAAGGATTAGACTCAACTACTGAAAGGAGCAATAAAGGCTTCAGAGCAGTGTCAGGAATTTTGATTTCACCTTTCTTGGCCCCAGCAGATGTTTATATTTTGGCATTTCATGCAGCGTAATGGCACATTCAATTCCAGATGGTTATACTGCAAGGGGTCAAGCCTATACTTTTAAAGTGCTTATGGCTGTTGCTGGTTGTGTTGTTTACTTTTGGGTTTATCAGCATTTATGGCCTACACTGGAGATTCCTGTAAGCTCTTGGTAAGTATCATTTTCATGACAGTGTTGCCATTTCAGCATTTTACAGTGCTCAGAGTGTATACCAGGATGTTAGCTATGGTGGCAGACGACTTACTGGAAAAGCATTGCCATATTCTCCTTTACATACACATCTGGGTCCTGGTAATCCAGTCCATGGACTCCCTGGAAATGCCCCTGTAGTGGATGTTTTTTTCAACTGCAGTATCTGGGGCTGAGAAAAAACAAATTGGGAAGGAGATCTGTCTCAGTTCTGATCAAAGGATATCCTCATAGGTGCAGAGCAAGACACACTCCATTAATAATTGCTCTGGTCCTTGCAGAGGGCCAGGATTATCTTGGGCTACCAAGGTAAGAGAATAGTCCAGGAACAAGTTTAGATTCTGCTGTAACTTCTGTGCTTCTTGGCTGTTGTGATCTTTGTAGTGCTGTTTTGCAGGCCTGTGGATGCAGCTGTGGAACAGACTGATGGACTATGAAGTGGCAGTGGCTCCAGAGCCAAAAAACAGAGTTATACATTCTTCTGATATTTGACTACATTCACTGAACCCCTCCACCTACTGGCTTTTTAGTAATACTTACTTTTCTGCAACTGAACTTCTTAAAATGTCAGAAGGCTTATTTGTTTATGAGGTGGGGACCTCATCTATGCACTCACAAGACTCAGTGGGTGTGATACCCACTGGAAATTAGGCTTCTTGTCTCTGAGAGCTAAAGAAGAAACCTGAACACTTTGGAGATACAGCTTCTTACAAACCTGCCTCAGTGTGGTTAGGCCACCAATCCGACATGCAGTATTTAAACAGCAAGAGGACTCAAGTTGTACTTCCCTAATCACAGAGATGATGTTGGGCAGGCCAATGGGCCATTATCAGTTACAGCACTTTTTCAACAGTTCACATTACCAGGGAAGTCATACATTTAGTGGGCTTCTTGACGTGATCCACTTTTCTCTGTCAGCAGCTGTAGATTCCAAGGCCAAGTCTTGTCAAAATGTACATACATGGAGTACTGTTGAGCTCATCCTATTTACTAACCAAAATAATGTGGCCCTGCTTCACTGGTCTGCCTGATGTAAGAGGGTACAGGAAGGAGGTAACCGAGATGTATTCTTCATCCTATAGCATTGGAGATTCTTCTACACATCCCCACCAGTCCCACTGCTTCCATTTCTTATCATAAAGTTCAGAGGAGGGTCAAAACTCATTCTGATCACCAAGAAGGACATTTTCTCAAGCATTCAACTTTATTTTATTTATATATATGCAACAATGTGCACTAATCAAAGCTGGCCAACTGCAAGCACAGGCCAGATGAAAAAGATAAATCACAGTTTACAAAGGAGTAGTAATATACTTGAATGTCTAGGTTTACAAAGGAGTAGTAATATACTTGAATGTCTAGTCATCCTGGCAATGTAGAACATTTTCCCAGTCCTTACAAAGTTGTCCCCTATGTTGGGTTGGCACGTAGCACCACTTCAGAAGCTGAATTTTGTTTTAGGATGTCTGATTATGCCAGATTTACATGACGGGGTCCCCATAGTTTAGACTACTGGAAATTATTTCACTCAGCAAGCCTATGCCACCAAGTTAGAGCTTTTCTTAGTATGGGGGAAATGGTTCTATGCAGTGCCCTGTCAGTTAGGTTGCATGCAACTTTTTGATTTGGGCCTCACTTATTTCATGTCTATGGTGCATATGTTACATATTTTTCTGCATATCATAACCTTGTTGAGGGCTGCATAGTGGCCCAACTATGGTTACTTAAGCATGTTCATAAAGGAGTGCTGCATTTCTAGCCTTTTTTGGAGGGACACCTCTATTTTATGGAACTTGAACTACCTGCTCTCCACCAAAGAGATCCCATTACACATTGTACCCTGACTGCATGCAGTACCCTCTCACCTCCCTTGGACAGGTAAGCAGGCCATACCCCTTCATTACTATTCTTACCTGCCTGGCTCCTGTAATGCTGGGATTGATAATTGACCCCAGTTACCTGGGTCATGGTAAGGGCTTCATCTTTTTGCACTATGGAGGTAGGCATATAGCAAGTGACTTCAGGAGTCGGGCCTCCCTTGGTGTAATTGTATTTCGTGATTTGTACTTCTGAGTTTTTTTACAGTCCTTTGCCTCCATCCACCCTGATGGTCACTGCATGGGTTCAGACTCAATTTACAACCTTACAAAGAGGGCTTTTTATAATATATATGTCAGCTACATTCTCAGTTGATCTAAAATGGAACCTTTCTTGATGGCTAAGATAAACATTCTCTCCATCCAGCCTAGGCTGATGTAGCTCTGTGTAAATCATGCAGAAATATACTTGTATATTGCTTGTTAGCAGTGTATGTGTCAAATCATCATTATTATTTCTTGATTTGCATAAAGGCACTCACTACTAGCTTGAAAGGGAGCTGTCAGGCCCAGAAAATGAGCATGGGTATGTATCCACTGAGACACCAAACAAGTGGCAAACTTTGCACGTGTATGGCCCGAGTGTAACATCTTCCAGACTTTTGCTGATTGCTGGAAAGGATGAAGCCACTCAACAGCCTGTTAGAAGAAGGCCTCTCACAGGTAAATTGATATTATAAGGAATCCACTCAAGGGCCCATTAAAGGGAATCTTATCATAGATCGACTGATATGGTAAGAAAGTATGTGTTATTTGCAGAGAAAAGAGAGAGCAGCATTTACACTATAATAGTTAATGGGTGTTTTCTATGTATAAGTGCCTGCTGTAGTGCAGGGAAGACAGCATCAGCAGGCTAGAAAGAATAAATAAATAATTATAGACTTCTGGTAAAGCCATAGCAGAGTTTTCACGTTTTTCTTTTGTATTTGCTTATCATCCTGTCATTTAATGGAAGTAAGCTAGGTGATATTTTATGTGGATGGTGCTAGACTTTTCTCTTTTTCCAAAACAATCTTAGCTTTCATGTGATTCTCTCTGGTGTTCACAGCTGCATATCAGCTACAAATGAAAAAATGGAAACATTTAAAGTTCAGAATTTCATGCTATATAGGTTTAGTCTGACTTCTTAATAAGCATGTTGCTTCTCTGTTTTGTTTACTGCTTTTTTTTGGTTTTGCTTTTAATGTTATGCATCACTTTTTTGTAATACAAATCTAATGGCAGAAAGTTTCTGTACATATTAATGAAGTGAGAGTAGTAAATGTGCTATAAACTTATTATTGTGTTGGCTAATATGTTCACTGGCAGTTTGCACTCTACACCAAATCAGTCATTCTTGACATTTTACTTTTTGATAAAAGTTAAATTTCACTTAAAATACACATTATAATGCCTACAACATAATTTATGTAACATAAAATTTACTGTTGCTCTAACTTCTAAAATAGAAATAGGAAAAAGGGAAAAGTGAACCAGATACATGCCTTATTGTGGGGGAACAGATGATCGTTAAACTGAGCATACTAAAAGCACCCATTAACTATGAAATTGTGCTGGTCACTTAGGCCTGCTGCATATGTACAAAATATTCTGTCCCTTGCACCTTTCCTAATAATCTGAACAATATTTAGCACCATCAGATACTTTCAGAAGCAGTTAGTACAGACTTCAGCCTTTCTTAGAGTTCAGTACCAGATTTATATTCTAGTATCATTTTAATGGAATTTGAAGGTGGTACATCTTGTGACGGGTCATACTTTCAGATGTATGGATGCACCTTCCACATTTGACGCTGAAATTGTAGCTTTCAACTGTCCAGATTTTTGCCTCATATTTTTGGTCTGTTCCTCACACAATGTGTGGTTTTCTGGCAAATCACAGAGGATTGAAGTCAATAAATAGTGACATATATCACATTTTCAGACTTCATATCCTTCAGAAAAATGTATGCTAACACAAATCCTGTGATTCTAGCAACTTTCTTAGTTTATAAGAGCAATATTTAAAATATGTCCCTATTTTTGGGCCTTTGCCCCCCCTCCATTATTTTAAGCTTTGCCTGGATTTGTTGTGCTAAGAGGTTGAGAGGTTTGACTGAGATCAGTGGAAGTGGAAATAGTTTCAGTTAACATTTCCACAGGTATAACACATCCTTATGCACATCAAACAGCAGTTTTACAACACTTCTGTTTTATTTTGTGAGAGATGGGGGGGGGTGAGGCTGGAAGATGATGCAGTATTGTTTATAGAATAGCTTATAGTGGGATAAATGTTGTGGTTATGTGGGTGTGCATAAAGTACCTCTCAGCTGTACAGATTTTCACAGAACATCTAGGATCTTTGCCCTCATATTTTTGGTCTGTTACTCATAAAATTTGTGTTTTTTTGGCAAATCACTGAAGACTGAAGCCACTAAATAATAACAGACATTTGAGTTTCAGACTTCATATCCTTTAGAAAATGCACGCTAGCACAAATTCTGTTATTTTAGCAAATTTCTAAGTTTATAAAAGCAATATTTGAACTTTGCCCCTATTTTCACCTTTGTCTTCTCCATTAGTTTAGGCTTTGTCCAAAATTGTTGTGCTAACAGGTTGAGAGTTACGTACATGATCAGTATAGTTTTGTCAGCTGGGTTCTTACTGCTTGCTGGCTGTTTTCTGAAAGGATGTACATGAGCAAAAGTTCAATGCAACCTGTGAAGTCCATCTCAGCTGGTTGCACCCTATGTCAGTTCTGGAGTTAATATTGTATAATACAGGAGAGCATGAGGGACAGAACCCCCACCCCCACTCAGGAGCGGCCTTAGGTCAACTGGTACCCTAGGCAAAAGGGCTCCATGGCGCCCCCTACCACACCACCCACTGTCCCCATCCTGGTCTACCTGCACCAAATAAATACTGGAAAAGTGCCCCTGCTAGAGCGGTGCCCTAGGCAGCCACCTAGTTGGCCTATGTCTAAGGCCGGCTATGCCCCCACCCCCTGCCCAATACCTTGTATTATATATTACTAGACTGTTCTCTTATTTTCACCTAGGAAAGTTTAAGTCAGTTAAATGGATTTGAACTTGTGTTTGTTTCAGGTTGTTGCTTTATTGGAGGGGTTGCTGCATTGTTACAAATATAGGTACATTCCTTGTAGAACTACATTGCATATGTAATAGTAAAAGGCCACATTTAATTTATGTAGTCTGCTCTCCAAGCGCTTTTAACATTCAACCTCACCTTTGTCCTTCAAGAGTCTTCATAATGTTTCCACCTTTCCATGCCCTTTTGAATGGCTCCATGGGTTCCCTCTCTATAATGGCAGTCTGTTCTGCGGGTCCATTACCCTCATACTGAAGAAGCATTTTCAAAGATCATGGAGAAAATCAAAAAATCTGATGGAAATATTGCACAGAACTTTGGAAAATGTCTCTCAACAGAAAATAGAAAAAGGCCTAATTTGAAGAGGACAAAACAGATGTAATTCCCCACCAACTGACACATGCAAGTAGAAACAGGCCAAAAACATGCATCATTCCCATTTCACCATATTGTAATGAGTGAAATCTAAAAGTCTGTATACAGATATCACTAAAGAATGACAAACAGTACATTCCCTAGCTGGAATATCTGTATAAATAGGATGGCTTTGCCTATTATTCATAGTTAACAAAAAATGCCTTTGCATCCCTTACATAGTAATGACCTATGGATTCACTTTCCTGATAAAGTATCTACCTCTCTGTTTGATATTGTCCCCACATCTGCCTGCACTATGACAAATTGTAATACATCAGTCAAAAAGGTCCCCTGTTAGGCATACTGCCTAACTAGTGCAATTTTTCATGTTAAATAAATTATTTCAAGCTCAGCCTGTGGTCCTGTAAGATAACAGCATGGCATTACACAGTTGTACTTCTCACCACCCTCCCAGAGATTACACAGCTAGGAGTCAAAACTTTGTTGTTCAAATTCTCAACAATGTCCTGCACACAACTCCCAGTGAAGTTATACACGTCGCCCATTTCTGAAGTTCTGAAGGAGAGTATGCAGCGTGTTTGCTATAATAAAGTGCTAGATGCTATAAACACAGCTGAACATCTAAATAGCATTATGCCTGACATACTGCCCCTGAGAAGACAATCCTTTATAGTATGTCACTTCACAGGATGCAGAATTTACTTGCACTGCTGTTGAGACATGTGGATAACATACTTGCCTTCATTGTACCCAGTGACACTTTTCCATTTCTAGTGGCCTTATTCAGCCATCCTTATTTCCTATATGCTGCTACTGGATTACAAACCACTTGAGAACAGCTCCAGTACATGCAAGAATTTGCCACAAATCCCAGAAATCATACAACCTGTTGTTGAATCAGGTGCATGAAAGTACTTAGAAGTTGGGGTTACAGCTGTTGCCACAAAATATCCTATCAGGTTTTGAGAAAGGAACAGTTAAGACTATGAAGAACTTGCTCAATACTTGACAAAGGCATATTGGTTATGCTTGCCTCTTGAATGTAGAAGGGACTCTTAAGTGTACTCAGGACAGCAAGGTAGTGGAATATATAATAATTCAGAGATTGTGGTATTGCAGAGTATTCTCCCTACTTTGAGACAAAGTGATCTTAAAATTTCTATATTTAACTCACAGGGGTGTGAGGTGTGGGGGAGGTGAAGCTTCCCTGCAAAAAGCCCTTTAAAAGTATAACAGTGCAGTTCAGAGAGATTGTTGGTTTCATTTTCAGTGCGTCAGGACTCTCAGTATCAGGATTTGCATTCCAGTTCATCCAGCATAGTAGTTAAATCTTGCCAGTTTAATATACTACTTTAGTGCAGTTTGCAGGACTTGTAAAACCAAAGCAGTTGACTTTGTTCCACTTGACAGTGCCGACACCATGCTTAAGATATAAACCAAAATGTCTCCAAATTCCCAGACATCTTCATTGGTATGGTACTTTGGATAGCTAATATCTCCAGACCAGCAATGGCACCACTGGGAGATTTTGAGGGATGTCTGCAATTAGTCTGATAATGGTGTGGCCCTTACCCAGGCTATTATTCAGGCATTTAAAGAAGAATAAAGAACTCACCAAGCCAATTTTATTTTATTTTATTTTTAAATTTTATTTTACAGCTGCCTTGGATTTTTCACAACTGTTTATTCTGGAGCCATACCTTTGCACATTTGACTTTTATTGGATTTCTATTTTTATTGCAAAGGCTATAGTTGTTGGTTTGGTGAGTTCTTTATTCTTCTTTAAGTGCATTTTTAATACACCAAACAACATCTTTGTTATGGCTACAGGCAATGAAGTCACAGCGTTATTAGAAGCAGTGGAACATAATGAACAAATGAACTGGAATGAGATGAATGTTAATGCATTTATCTCTAGAATCAGCGACAAAGACAATCCACTAATGTGTGATTTTACACCCACTGAAGGAGAGGAAGTTTTACAATATGATTATTTGGCACTGAAAAGTGACTTGTTAAATTTGGAGAAAGAATTATGTAAGCTTAAGAGAATTCAGTATGAAAAATTCCATTTACAGCTTTGCCTAAATGAACAGATCATACCTCGTGGTTTGAGGATTTTAAAGATGCCTGCCTATAATGAATGTGATACTATACTATTAACAAGCTGGCAGCAACTTAATCTTTCAATTAGTATGGGATATCTGAATCTGTTAATATCTTCGGCTGACAGGCAGGAAACATTCTTGCTTGAGGGCATCAAGTCTAAATACTTAGCACTTTGTTCGAAGTATTGTTCAACTGTATTGGATAATTTATTAACTGACACCATAGATAATGTTCTTATTTATGGTAGAAAATTGCTACAGACAAAAATGAGTAAAATCTACCGTGACCGTAAAGATTTTTCAACAGGGAACATCTTCACATGGCCACGTGATATGTCTGACCAATCACGCAATCACCAGCACTTCCCACAGAGCGTTTCCTCTTTGGAGGTGGTAGAGGAACAGTCGGTGAACAACGGTTCAAACTCTAGTACTAATAATATCATTATAGACACCAACAGTACAGGGAAGCAGTCGGTGTCTCATTCTGTTACTAACAATGCAGTTTTGACTACATTACAATTGACGTCTGATAAAGGGGCCATTAGAAAGACTATTACTACGACGGCGGATGTACACAGGTCCGCTGAGGTCGATTTTCCTCCTTTGACTTTGAACAGTGAGCAAGGTAACATTTTGAATAAAAGTTTTTTACACGGTATGAACAACAAGGGCCTTTGTTTCCCCCTCCCAGTGAGGGAAAGGTCCATGAGCAGGATAAGGAATGGGCAACACAAGTTGCAGCAGAGAGGCAGGAGTGTAACCAGATACAAATGGAAATTGGGTGAAACTTTTATGAGCCCATTAATCACAAAGAAAGCCTTTCAACAAGTGAAACATTAATTATTAATCTTTCTAGTTACAGTTTAACCAGTTTAGAGGTAAATGTTTTGAACAAAGGTCTGATGTTTATACCCAGTGCAGACATGCGCGTTACTGATATCATCTTTGATGTTAAAATGTTTACACGCAATCTTTCATTGAAATGTATGTTTAATAATGTTGATGAATCAGATAAAGATTATTTTAAAAGACCGAGTTTGTATATACCCAAGCACAATACTTTGGTCAATGCATTTGAGCAGATGTGTATCTCTAGCATTTATGATATTTACAATAATAAATGCAAGTTCAATAGAATAAGATCAAGGCATAATTTGAGTAGCCTTGAGTATAAAGCTTTAGTAGATTTGGAAAACAGACAAGACCTGGTCATTAGACCTGCCGATAAAGGAGGTCAGATTGTCTTAATGAATAAGTTAGATTATGATAAAGCAATGTATGATATGTTATCTGATAGCAGTTTTTATGAAATTATTACATCTGAACAGGTTGATACCATGATTAATAATCTCTGTAGATCTATTGAGTGGTTAGAAGCTAGTTCATTGATTAGTCATGAGCTGGCTACTTACTTTTACACGTTGAATCCTACCATTCCTATCATACAAGGACTACCGAAGGTCCACAAGAATTGTAATAAACCACCTATGAGACCAATAGTGGCAGGTAATAATTGGTGTACAGAGTCTCTATCTATATACTTGGAGAAGTATTTGAGACCTATTGTTTGTAAATCTAAAACAATTTTGAGAGACACTGAGCATTTCTTGAATGATTTATTTGAATTTTCAAAGGATATCACCAAACTAGATAATATACTACTTGTCACATTGGATGTGGTGTCTCTTTTTACTTTAATTCCCAATACCATAGGCATAGAATATGTCATTGATTTATTGTCCAGTTTAGGCAATTTTAAAGATGATGAGATATATCTAATACAAACATTGCTGAATTTAGTGTTACAAAATAACATCTTTGTATATAATCAAAACATTTTTTGGCAAAAGAATGGTGTTGCTATGGGGAGCTCCTGCTCCAACAGTTATGCGAATGCAGTGATGAGTGTATGGGAGAGCCAACATTTAATATATGGTCCATTCAATTGTCACATTTCTTTTTATAAAAGATTTGTAGATGACTTGTTTTTGATTTGGAATGGTACAGAGCAGCAATTATTGCAATTTGTGGAATATATTAATACTTCATCTGATTTTTTAAAGTTTACACTGAATTATTCTACTGTAGGCATACATTTTTTAGATGTTTATATTAGTATGGATGATAAAGGTTGCTTAAGGAGTAAGTTATATAAGAAAGAGTGTCATGTCAATCAGTTACTTAATAGGCAGAGCATGCACCTGAATTTTGTCTTTAGTAATGTTGCCAAGAACCAGTTTTTCAGAGCATCTAGGCTTAATGCCAAGGATGAAGATTATAAACATCACAAAACTAGAACTGAAGTGGAATTGGTAGCAAGGGGGTATGAGCAAGAGTTAGTGAGTAAGAATTCTATAGCAATGGATCATATGAGAACAACCATAGCTAAACCTTACTTTTCAGAACAATCAAGTAGAACAAAAAGACCTGTCAATAATAAGCTTAGGATGTCCCTGAATTATACTAGGGATGTCAGTCTGTATACTGATGTTATCAATAAGCATTGGGGTATTCTGATGACAGATGATAGTATAAAGTCATTGATAGGCTCCAAACCCCAGTTTTCTTTTAAAAATAGAAAATCACTTAAGTCTAGGTTATGTAACAATTCTTTTCAGAAACAATTAACTACTGGTGGAGGCACTAAGCCATGTGGAGACTGCAACTATTGCTGCTATATCTCCACAGATTCTGTTTTTCAACATCTAGATACAGGTGAACTTTTCCAGATTACAACCAGTGCCTCTTGTAACACAATGCATGTGGTTTATATTGCGATTTGTGTCCTATGTAATAAATATTATGAAGGTAAAACTGACCGCTCTTTAAAAGAAAGAATCAGAGAGCACCTGTATAATATAAAGAAAAATAATTTAGTTAATGCACTAGCTAAGCATGTGTGTGATACAGATGAACAGCACGTTTTTAAGTTTTCAGTGTTAGCTAGGACTTTTGAGAATGTGAGACGGGGAAACATAAGACATAGAACAGAAGAACTTGAAGCTAATTGGATTGTCAGGTTGAGGGCCAACTATGGACATGGTCTTAATGACCATGTTCCCATTAAACCAATTCTTCAAAAAAGGCCTTTACGAAAGAAATGAGTTTTTAGTATATATTTTTTTGATTTTAATATAAGTGAGTTTTAGAAGTTTGTATGTATATATACTTGTAACATTGTTTGTATATTTTTTATAAGATTTTGGGTTTCACTTTAAATTTTCGTTTTATTTTGTCACATGATTTGATTGTTTGTATAAATAGGTGTTTTAATCAGCATGTTTTATACACCTGACGAAGCTTTTAGTGGAAGCGCCTGTGTGAATAAAGCTGAGCTAACATCAAGTTCCTTTGAGCCTTTGGATTTATTTTACAGCTGCCTTGGATTTTTCACAACTGTTTATTCTGGAGCCATACCTTTGCACATTTGACTATTATTCAGGCATGGCAGAGGAGTCTGAGACCTTTGATTAAACAGCAGAATGTCTTTGTCTTGGACATTGACAAGGCAGTACAAATTGAGCAGAAATGTGCCAATGTGGTTGGAGATGCGGTTGCAGTAGTTGTTACATAAACAGGAAATATTTTCTGTATACAATTTCATCAAATGCATTGCCCAGCACTGCATGCTTCTTGGGATTCACAAGACCTTTATTTTAGTTTAATAATGATTGTATGTAGCATATATTAGGAATTTTGTGCATGTATTTAGAAATGCATCTGTGTTATCACCATATTTGGCATTTGTAGTTTTTGTCTTCATTATTTCAGGACAGTTTTATCTGCAGTGTTTTTCATTGGTGATATTATGGTGTTATGCTCTGATTTAATGTTTCTAGGATTATTAGTTTTGGTACAGAGTGTAGCAGAGAAAGATGTGAGAGGGTAACTGAAGAAATAAAGAAAGGCACGCTATCGGCTTATAGTCACTTTCTCCAAACTTCTACGCTTGAGTCACACCGGTTGGACATGCTGACTTGAGTTTTGGTTTGCTTGTGTTTTATTTGCTTACTTTTTAACTGGAGTAAGATTCTGACTTGAGTTTTGATTTTCTTTTATTTTATTTGCATGCTTTTTAACTAGAGCAAAATCATGATAACTTACAGTATAACAAGCTCTGGGTGGCCTGAAGCTTTTGCACCTCAGTGAAAGACCAAGACACCTGCTTCATTACCTGTTGATGACTGCTCTCTCTTTAAAATAAAATGACCTTTTGGTGAGAATAATTATATGAGGGGATGTACCCCTCATAAGGAGGGTGGAGGTGGGTTTGCCCTCAAAAACATTTTGTTTTAATTGTCACACGAGTTTGTAAGTTAATAATGCTGAGTTCACACATTACAATAGTATGGCTACCTGAGCAGTTGTTTATGAGCTAAGGGGACCTAGCTGCTCTAAGATTTGGTGTATCAAGGAGGTGCACCAGATTGAAAGGTGCATGAAGACAGACTGTCTGAAGAGGTGTACAATTTTTTTTAGCTTTTCTTAAAGGAGGAGTTAGTGGAGAGTGTACAGGATATTTTAATGGTATGAAAGTAATTATTTTAAGGGATAAATGTTTTATTTTCCAATTTATGGAATTAGCAATATGTTAAGAAATGGATACATGGTTGTCTTTTGAATGTGGATATTAGATTGGTTATAAAGGTTTTGAAAATATAGTGGATAGATGGTTGTCTGAATTAATTAATGCAGCGCAATTATGTGGTACTAAAGTTAAGAACATTTCTGATTTTTTTGCTGATACTAACGAATATGTGTAAAAGTACATGCATGGATAACAGGAGTGGAATGCTATTATTGTTGAACCAGTAAAAGACATTTGATTATGTAGATTATGAACGTTCATGAAGAAATTTGGATATATATAATGGTTGTTGCAGGGGGTGTATGTTGGCATGTAGAAGACCGTTCTAGTGAATGGGTTGGTGGGTTGATGTTTTCCAGCAGCCAGAGGTATTAGGCAGGGTTGTCCATAGATCCCACTTCTCTACACTGATTACATCAATAATTTTGTAAGTAAAATATTAGATGATGGAAGAATGAATCCTGCTATATGTGGGGTGAGTCCATGACTAATGACCATAATATATGAAGATGATTTGCATATTAAATAGAAAAATGAAGAGAATTAAGAAGGTCTTGCCACTATACATGCAGATAACAGGAAAGAAGAGATGAAAGTCCAGAGACAGAAGTGTTAATGTTTGTGTAAAGGAGAAGCACAAACATTTACAATTGAAGGGATTGAATCTGGGCTTAGACATAAAACAAATTTGAAAGATTTTAGGTCTTTCTTTTGGAAAGGGGAAAACAGTACGTACAATTAAACAGGAGGCTATAATAAATGTAGAAGGATTACAAAAGAGGTGATGTAGGTATCAGTGATAAGAAAAATAGAGGTACTAATAACCACAATGTAAGAATCTAACTGTTCAATCTGGTACAAAGGAAACCACCAATGAATTTCTCCACAGCAAACTCTTTATTCAGCAAAGCACATCCACACCTGAGGTGAAAGTACAAAGTTAAGCACAGTAATGTAAGTCATGCATTTTCGTCCCTACCAGAGTGGGATTTCTTCAGAACTACCAACACCCATTAACAAAAACAAATATATACTAAAGCAAATCAAACGATGACACATAATTAGTAAAACCCTATTGCTTATCTGGCTTCTATTAAAATAAGTGAACCAGTGGATCTCGATGTGATATAATACAAGGAATAGAAACAGAATTATAAAATTTGGCAAAATATTTTGCAGGCAGAAAACACATAATAAATGTTATTTTATGATCATTGTTATAATAGCTGATGTGTATTTAAAAACATATGTTAAAAAGTTATCCAAAAATCCTTAAAAGGTAAACTTACAAAATATTTAAATATATTAAAATCCAGTTACATATAATGGAAATTAAAAATCCATGCTCATGCTGTCTATCAACTAAGAAAAAAATAATGAATCTAACACTTAAAATCTAATTAAAGCTTATCTGTCCTCATTTTTAAAACCAGAATGATAGATAGATTGTCATTACTATCTGATGGGGCAGTGGCATTTAATTTCAATTGCCAGCAAAATTTCTTATACTCACTTTTCAGTTCCTATGCCCCCTCTCCCGTGATTGTGAGGGATAATATTTAAAATTCCAAACAAAGACGTTTTAAAATTTACACAAGTAGTGGAGGCTTGTAAAGAGCGTTATTGATGTTTTGGCTCTCAGTATCATAAAGATGTTCATATATATCTTTGTTTAGTTGTCTCTCTGTCTTTCCAATGTAAAAAACAGAGCATGAATTGCATTTTGTGTGGTATTACATTGTGGTTATTGGTGCATTTGGAATCCTGTGGCTGTAATTTTATGCAAAAATAAAGGTACTCATTTTTATTTATTTTTTATGTTTTTACTTTTCCATACTCCTTCCGACTATTCACTGGACCACCAGCTTATTCATCCTATTTTCCCTTTACTGTTCCTGGGTACCCTCATGCTTCCTTTGTGGCATTCCCAGTCATGTTATTTGCCCAAGTGGATCCTCCCACTACTTGGTAAATCAGCCTTGTCACATAATCATATGAACAAGGGAAAGAGAACCCAGTGAGGATATATACATATATATATTTTGTGTGTGTGTGTGTGTGTGTGTGTGTGTGTGTGTGTGTGTGTGTGTGTGTGTGTGTGTGTGTGTGTGTGTGTATATATATATATATATATATATAGTTTCACTTTATAATCTCAAAATACTAAAATACTGAATTTTACTATTTCAAGACTATAAAGTCGAAATTGCAGTTACATGAAACTGCATAATGTCGAATGCGGAAATGTCGAATCTGCCATATTTTTGTCACATTCGTGACGTGCGGTGCGGTTTGTGGATTTAGCTGGGGATTTAGGTAAGTGGTGTTCTTGTAAGGGTATTGGGTAGGGATTTTAGTGTGTGTGAGTGTGTGTAGTAGTGGGTTTTATGTGCTTGTGTGTTTAGTGCGACCTCAGAGTTAGTATATATAATTAGCGGAGGTGTGGGGTGTGCAGGGGGCCTTGTCACCCTGCTTATAGGTAGGGTAAGTGTGTTTGTTTGTTATGTTGTGTTTGTGTGTGTTGCGTTGTAGTGTTATTAGCTTAGGTGTATGTGTGCTTGTTTGTGTGGTGGTCTGTGTATTTGAATGATCGCGATTTTGAATTTCGCCGTTGTGGGTGTCGTTGTTTTGGGCTTTCGGCTTTATAGCCCCGAGATACTAAAATTCTGTATTTTAGTATTTCAAGATTATAAAGTGAATCCGTATATAAATATACATGTGTGTGCATGTGCATATATAGTCCTAGAGTATTTTTTTAATATTTTGGGTGAGGTTGACAACTTTTCTCTGATTTATGCCATAACAGTGTCTGAGCACCTGCTCTTACATTCACCTATAATCAGTGCATTCAAATTCTCAAGTTGTGCAACCCCTTATCACAGTAATATAATTATAGGATGATTGCCAAGAAGTTTTTTAAAAATAGTACAAGGCTGTAAAGTTTCAGCCGTTAATGTCTGGACTCATGCAGGACCCATTCATATGTTCTGTGGAGTCAGACCAGATGGCACCTTCAGCAGTATCATCGTTGGTAGAGGATAAAAAAGATTCCATTCTCTCAACTAGCAAAGAAGATTTCTGCATCAGACACACTGATTTTCCCATGAGTCCATATATGGACCATTATAGTTCCTCTGTTCTGCTTTCTAGATCTCTCTCTCTCTCAGTCTGAGATCATTGACTTGTGTGTTGGCTATTAAATAAATTAGTGAGGTTTTTGACAAACTTGCTACAGACATCTTATCACCAAAGTAAAGGTACTATGAAATGATGATGTTAAAGGAAACCATAAGGGGCTGGGCTTCCTTTATTCATTGTTTTTGAAGGAGTTATCAAAGGCAAATTCTACACTTCCTGGCCTTCAAACACCAGCCTCTAAAAGACAGTCATGATATGAAAAGTCCCAACAGACAGATCACATTTTTTAAATAATGTTAAACCTGACTGCCACAGTCCCTTCAGTGCTAGCCATTATAGTAAAAAGTCTATATCAAGCGTCCTCACCCTATAATAAAAGGGGTATTAGATAGTCATGGCAAGAGAGTTTTCACACCTTCCATTCTAAACAATAAACTACCTGTCTCATATAATTATATACCAGAGTTCTGTCATAAATCAGTTATAGGAAAATATTCAGATTCATCCAGCCAATGAAGACAAAAAAGCAATCTGATAATTGGAGTTCACAAGTAGAAATCTTAGAAGCTACCTGAGTGTGTTTTGTGGAAGGAAATATATATGTAAGCATTATGCATATTCAAACCACCAAATGCTGCTGCTGTCACTAGTAACCACAACTGAAACGAGAATCTGAAACTTTACCACAGAATACACAAAGGATAATGAAATACAAAACAGTTTATTGGCGTACTTTCATTCCAACTATCCAGACTTTTTTTTAAAAGGAACTAGCTTTCTTTTACTTCCTTTGGGGGCTTTACACTTTTAACTCAAGGAAGAAAGATTAACAATTTTCTGTACCATATGCTTTTAAAGTCTGTTTATTTGTTTATCTTGATTTTGTTGATTTGATTAGTCCCATTAGGTTTATGATTTTCAAGGAAGATCCAAACTGGTATTCACACTGACAATTCAGCCAGGGTATCGGGGATATTCTCCTGGTCTTCTTTTTTGTTGTATTCACAGATTTGGATTAATCATGTAAAATGGTGTATTCAATGGTTGAACAAATCTGTTATTGTATTTATTGATGTTATACTATTTTAAGTACTTTGATGTTTGTTAAAAAAGGTGTTTTCAGTAAGTGCTTATAGGGTCTTTTACTACTACCTGAGCTATCACCAGCTCTGTTGGATAGGATGTTGGTTCAGTGTCTCATCTGAAAGTAAACACTGTAGGAGTACAAAATGACCCATTTGCTGCATTACAGTGTCAATACAGAACATAAATCCAAGCATCTGGTGTGGAAATATAACTCACAACCTTCTGAAGCTTCTTTCATTAGAAGCAAAATTGTTACTATCTGATTTCCTGATTCTTAAAGCCTGATTACAAATTGTAGCAAAATATTGTTCATTTGTACAACAAATTGTTCATTTGCATATCCTCCCTGCAAGCATGTGTACACTAATGTATAACATGCTTTTCAGTTTTCTTTGGGTTATTGAAACAGTTTGGATTGTTTCAGGGGTTGAGGTAATTAGTAACTTGTTAGAAAGGAAATAAATGCCATATATTTAAAGCATATTGTAGCATAACAGTAAAGGAAGTCAACATGTATACTTTTACTTTCTAACATCACAGTTTCTTTTTGGTTACCATATGGGCATTAGGCTTTCAGACTCATACCTCTTAACCTATTAGAGCAATAAATCTGAACAAATCCTAAAATAATGGGGGACAAAGGCCCAAAATATGGACATGTTTTAAATATTGCTCTTATAAGCTTAGAAAGTTGCTAAGAATAACAGGACTTGTGTTAGTTTGCATTTGCTGAGGGATAGAACTCTGAAACTGAAATGTATGTCATTATTTAATGATTTCAATCCTCAGTGGTTTGCCAGAAAACCACAAGTTTTATGAGGAACAGACAAAAAATATGAGGCAAAAATCTGAACGGTTGAGCAGTACGCTTTGACCCCACCAAGTGGTAGCATACAGTGTGAGCACATGGATTTTGTAGGATACTTTAGTGTAATCATTTATACAAGCATGATAAAGAAAAAAACAAATTGTACTAGAGTTCTGCCGAATGCAACTTTATCTGTAGTTCAGTATATCTGTTTATAGAAATTTGCCCAGGTTTCACGCCTTCATTGCATTGTAAGTAAGACTAAATGCAGAAAGTTGTTTTGATGCAAATTAATACATTAACCATTTTGTGGTTAAATATTTTCTGTATGACCTTTACAGTTTACTCTTTTGCTGTTTTGTGATCAATATTGTTAAGTACCACTGATCAGTAACTTTTCAAAAGGATACCATGACTGCTTTTAAAAATCTGATGGGTTGCATAGAGAAATACAACAACATTTAATGATCTTCATATAAAAGTATATTCTTAAACTGCATTTAACTTTTTGCTGGTTTTCATTTTCTCACAATACTGTAGTCTTAGTCCAAAAAAATCAAACTCTTATGCTATATTAGTGTCAGTATTTTAAATGTAAAGAATCTAAATAAAAAAATGATTAGTCTGAAGTGTGAACTTAATTGTACATTTTATTTTTCAGTCATCAGAATTTTTTGAAATGCTGGAAAAGATGCAGGTAAGTGTTGGTTACAAAGTGTTAACTACTCCATTTTGCACTTTCTAGCAACTATAGAAAAATGGAATAGTGCTGTAATGTGTTAATGTGTTTTTAACAGTTAGTGTCTCCCTGAGAATACCAAGACCTCTGAGATGTGCTAGAAATATATGTCATTCTTCACACTGACAAGTAGATTTATGGTGAGGTATCAATGATAAAATATATATCAGTTTATTTACTTAAAGGTTAGAGGGTGTCTTATTTCTCATAAGCATTTCTGTTTTATACTGTTTGCATTAAAGCATGCATTAGAATGTTATTAACTGAATGGTTAAGATATATAAAATATTAGACTAATTAATGGAGGATTTAATTTATTTGAGCAACATCATTTCATCTTTCCTTATCATCTAACAAACTAGTTTTACTTGACATCGTTTTTTTTTTAGAAATCTGATGGTTTAAATTGACTGCCTTACATTAAAATGCTGGTCAATGTAGTTATTTGCTATAATCTTTGTTCCATTTCGGTCCAGCCTCACAGTATCAGTTGTAATTTAAGTTATATGGACATTTACATCAGTGAACTTGCTAGACTTACTTCACTGGGTTTCTAACATAGCAAGTAAATAAACTTTATGGCGAATTCTGGCCTAGTGGTTTTCCTTACTGGGGTGTCACATGGCATGAATCACTGTTCAATGATGACAGTTTTCTGGAAGGATAAAATATGACTGGGGTAATCACGTTTTGGTCAGTATTAGAAAAATAAATAAGTGATTAAAAAAACTCTGTTGAACAATACACAGTGGACAAGTATGTAAACAGTTCTGCTAGTACTGTGCATAATTTGAAGTGGTTGATGTAAGATCGAGCAGCAGGAACCATAACCATGATGCCAACTAGTCCCAGTACAGTTATTCCTTTTTGAGGTGGACTAATCATGACTGGTTATTTAGCTGAAGGAGGATCTTATCCTTAAGAGAAATACTTTCTTGAAGCTATATTTTGATTTTATTCTGTAGCCAGTCAGTTTTGTGTTGTTTATCTTGTATATGACATGTTATTAGGCACCCCTACTCTCAAGTACATACTTCATAATGTATTAGGGATTTCATCCCCTTGTACAACTCAAATTAACACATTCTTATTTATCTGGGGATGAATAAAATGTACCAATGTAGGGCATTTGTATCATTTGTGCAGTATGTGAAGATGGGGAGCTAAATCTCATTTGCCTGACTTCCTTACTTTGGTACCTTGTAGTACGTTAGCCAGTTCACAAGACAGAGCGCTTTTCCGTAGCATTGTGTAAGAATTCTTTTCCATTTATTGTCTTGTAGTTACTCATGGCAGTGGAGGTTTTTGTGATATCCTTCTTCCTGGAGGACTCTTAAGCAGTGTCATGCCAGCTGAGCAGAATTGTAACAATTAAGTACCTTCTTACTTACGTCAGATATCATCTCATCTGTTTATCAAGAAAATGAATATCTTAGTTCAAGAGGAAGTGTATCAGAGTTTGATCATACAGTGTGGGCAGACTTACCTTCCTTGGTCAAATGTTTCCAGCAGTACCAACAGTTAGACTGTAGCCAATATAGGCATGTGACAACGATGTTTCTGCTATACAACTACTCTGTAACTTACATAGGTATGAATCACCTTCGTTTTTTCTTACCAGTTTTATCAGTCAGGTGAATTCATCTCCAGTTCTGAGTGATTACTTGAAGATTTTGTAGATTAATTTTCAAATCATTTTTCTAACTTTGTAGCTAAGCTTGCCTTATTTTACTTTGCCACAATACCTGTATTACTTTGATTACTGACATTTATGAATTACAGATATTTTGCCCATTTAACAAGCACCAACTCTTTGAAATGTGAGTGTACATCTTTCCTGCAGAAGTCTCAAAGTAAGAGTTTCTTTGAGCATCAGTTTGTTCTTAAAGATTTATCATATTAACTGAATGCTTTATTTATATTTAGCACAGGCTCCTAAAACGAATGCTCTTTGTGATCATTTAAACCAAGAAGAAGAAACAGAAGGCTTAAGTCTTGATATTTTTTTCTGTTGTCATAACAATTAAGAACCATGAGCATAGGCCTGAAATATGTGATGTGACTCAGGAAGTTGTTGAGTTCTTTCCCAAGGCCAAAACACCATGGATCATTTCTGAAAGCTCTGAAGAAGGACATACCAGAGCTAGAATCTCAAAGGGACAGAATATGAAAAAAAGGGCAAACATAAGAAAGGGCCTAAACCTTTAGCACTTCCTGGATTAAATGAACCCTGCTATAAGATTTCAGGTGGGCCTGTCCTCTGTACAGAGAGAACAGCCTTGCAGTCTGCTACCCCAAGACTGTCATTTTATTTTGCCACAATACCTGTATTACTTTGATTACTGACATTTATGAATTACAGATATTTTGCCCATTTAACAAGCACCAACTCTTTGAAATGTGAGTGTACATCTTTCCTGCAGAAGTCTCAAAGTAAGAGTTTCTTTCAGCATCAATTTGCTCTTAAAGATTTATCATATTAACTGAATGATTTATTTATATTTAGCACAGGCTCCTAAAACAAATGATCTTTGTGATCATTTAAACCAAGAAGAAGAAACAGAAGGCTTAGGTCTTGAGAATTTTTTTCTGTTGTCATAACAATTAAGAACCATGAGCATAGGCTTGAAATATGTGATGTGACTCAGGAGGTTGTTGAGTTCTTTCTCAAGGCCAAAACACCATGGATCATTTCTAAAAGCTCTGAAGAAGGACATACCAGAGCTAGAATCTCAAAGGGGCAGAATATGAAAAAAAAAAAAAAAAAAAAAAAAAAAGGGCAAACACAAGAAAGGGCCTAAACCTTTAGCACTTCCTGGATTAAATGAACCCTGCTATAAGATTTCAGGTGGGCCTGTCCTCTGTACAGAGAGAACAGCCTTGCAGTCTGCTTACCCCTAAGACTGTCATTCCTGCCTTTAAGACAGGTGAGAACCACAGGGCGGGCATTATGTATATGGGAAGGTTAGGGATTTAGTTAATATGCATAGCAGGGAATCCTTAACAGGGTGGATTGCGTAAGACATCCCGGACACTTTGCCACTATCTCGTTCATGCCTCCCAGCCACCATCACAATTGAAGCCAGCCAGCAACTGAAAAAAAAACTTGCCCAGTATCCATCAGGATGTGCTCGAGTTGCTAGCAGAAGACCTTGTTGCTGCCTTCGTAATGTTTGTTTGTTTGTCTTTCGGCTTTTCCAGGTTAGGGGTCACCACAGCAAAACTCTGCACTGCTAATGATTGGCAGTAGATTTTCACGAACTCTGAGGTGCCAGCTCGACGTCCAACTTTCAACGAAGGCACGCCCATTTACGCATGTCTTTCGAATGCCCACCCAATCGTGGGGAGGACATGCAGACTCCACACAGAAGGCACTCCCTGCTCTCCAGCCGAGAATCAAATGGGAGAACCTCTTGCTGTGAGGCAACAACGCTACCACTGTACCACCGTGGATTCTCGCTGCCTTCATAATGCTTGAGCTGATATACACTGCTTCCTTCCATCCAGCCTCCTCCTCAGCTGATCCACTGCTCAAGCCCACTAATCAAACTCTAGTGATCTGGTCATAGGTAATGCCAAATTTAACTTTTTAAAGTTCTATTGGCAACCCATAAGTAGAAAACACAGTCATTTGTTCTATTCACAATGAGGGAGTTTGAATTGCAACATTTCATATTGGTTAAGGGTACAACTACAAAGATTAAACCATTTTAACTATTTTCACTTGTTGCAACTGTGTCAGGTACAGATTATTGAGAATTTCCCTTAGTATGCGTGAAGAGGGTTCACAATCTCCTACAAATTCAATAGTTTTTGACTATGAAATGTTTGCCAGGGAATACCTTAATGTAGTCCAAGAAATAGCAAGACAATTTGCAAGGATTTGCATCAGTCCCTTCATTAGCATATTAGCATATGCTAAGATAGCAAAAGTGTAGACATTTATAACTTTCAAGAGAGGTTCTTGAAGGAAAGTTTAAAAGAAAAATGAGCCATTTATGATTTTTGTGATGACGAGGAGGGTTTAACTTAACCCAAATAGACTCTTCTTTTTTTAGATTTTAAAAATGAGGATAATTCTGGAAAACTTTCAGATTTATCTTAAGGTGTGTGTGTGTGTGTGTGTGTGTGTGTGTGTGTGTGTGTGTGTGTGTGTGTGTGTGTGTATATATATATATATATATATATATATATATATATATATATATATATATATATATATATGTTATATATTATAAACTGTTTAGGAATATTTTCTAATAGGCTGAGAGTGGAATCCCCCTTCCCCAAATATTATTTACAAAAATGACAAGACTTATGGAGTCAAGAAGAGTTACTGCACTTTGATACTTTTTCCTCATGTACTGACGACCAATAAAACCATGGTTCACAACCAGTAGCACCAGCAAAAAGACTTCAGGATGGATAAGCTACCTGTCGATAATCAGGATTTATAGAATATTCTTCTGCAGTTTGTGCTACCATTTCCTTCTCACCATCATATAACACAAATGTCATTTTGTTAGCCATCCTGTGTTTTCACAAGTACTCAAGATTATTTCATAAATATAGTAAGAAAATATACAACCCCAACACTTTGGCCAGAACCATAGTTAAGATGGGGTGAAGTGTGGCTACTCCAAGCATAAGCTATTAAGTGACACAATCAGCACTATAAAAGAGATGTCATTTTGTCCCTGCAAGCAGTCTTTGTATTCATTTAAACAGCATTGATGCATAAATGCCATTCCATTAGTCTGTGATAAGATTTGGGTTATAGATAGAGAATGCTGATCAGTCCTTTAAACTGCAAGGTCATAAGCAAAATTAGTAATCAGTGAGTGTGTCTGTGTTAGTAGAAGAATTGCTTTGCATATAGGACATCTTTGCATTTTATCCTCAATTCAAGAGAATTTGTTTTTTTTTTTTGGGTTGGTTATGCCAGTTGAGACATCACCCAAGGTACAAACTGATCTATCTGCAACTCTGTATTTGTACTTTCCTGTGTGAATTCCATGTTAGGTCAGGCTCAGGAAACATTAGCGGTATTACCAACCTATGATTTGAACTGCGGTGGTGGTCCTGCGGTAGCGTTGTCACCTCCCAGCAAGACGTTGGGCCGTTCGATTCTCAGCTAGAGCATCTTCTGTGTAGAGAGATACGTGAATGGGCGTGCCTTCATTGAAGGTTGTCAGTCAGGGCTGGCAAACTCGGCACGTAAAAAATCTACTGCCAATCATTAGCAGACCAGAGTTCCACTGTGGCGACCCCTAACCAGGAAAAGCAGAAAGACACAAAAAACAACCTATGATTCCATAGCTAGATTGGAAATACTTATTTGTACAGTACATAACTTTTGGGTTCATATTGAGCTATACTTGTGATGTGTTTGGTGCTTCATCAGATCTGCCATGTCAGAATGGTAAAAAAAAGTTTAAATGGCATAGAACAGGGAAATATAATATGTAAGGTCTAAAATCTTAAATGCACCAGTTTCTTAGATATGTTGTTTGACAGACAACTTACTATACGAAGAAAGGGAGATAAGGTCATGTTTAAGGAAGTGCATAACTGTCCTAGCTCAGAGTTTCAAAAAAAGTACCACAACCAAAAATATAGAAAAAGAATACCATATAAACTGCAATGTGTAGGGGGTCACTACAGAGGAAAGAAGAAAGGTTCAGGAGAAAAGGGCAGATATAACCAAAAATCTTCCAAATGACTCAAAGTTTACTCTTCTTCTTCCCCAGGTCCCCTAAAGGACAGATTTTAAACTCTTTTTCCATAATGGAAGTAAAAATAAACTTGACCTAAATGACCACTTCAGACATTGTCAATATTATTCAGTAACATTTCATGTCAAACCTCAGACTTAGCAGACACAACTAGTAACATAAAGCAAGCGCTACAGTTACTCTGTCAGTACTACTAAAAAGGCAATGCAGTTGGTATTCCCAAAAGATCACTGTATCTTTTACAAACCATTTGTCTCACAAGAGGAACAAGACACAAAGACTAGTGCCAGACTTGTCAAACCCGAACAAATACATAAACCATTATTTTTTAGGGTGGTGACACTAACATACTGCTTCCATTTCGCAGGAGACTTCTTGCATGGCACCGCCAGACATGAAAGATACCAGCTTATACATACCAGTAAGGCCAGCTCACAGAAACTATAAAGATTTCATATAGCTCGCCATTACTTTCAGTTTCCAAATATGCCACTTTGACTATTCATAGTCTCCAGAGTATTTAAGTCCTATTTTGATTCAGTGCTTGCACATTTCAGGAAACAAAATATATCCGCTTTCTTCCCTAGATGACCTTATAGCAGCAAAGGTAATGGAACTGACTGTTATGAGCTCCTAGAGTAGGGTAGGGTTCAGTCTACTTGGCAGACTCACTGGTGTACTCTCTATATCTCTGCTCTACTCTACAATCTCCATTCATGGAGAGATGATGCGTTGAGTCCATACCATGGAACATATGGGCTAGAGGGCTTTTGCGCTTGGAGGAGGTTTGCCCAGTTTCTGTCCTGGTTTGAGCTCACTGGTGAACATCTCAGGACATGGAATGAATGAGTCACATAACTCTCTCCCTTTCCTCAGAAGTTATTGGGCCAGTCAGGTAAAATGCAAGGAGTGGGGGGTAGGAAAAATATTACATCCCAAAATCAAGACTCTGAATCTGTTACCCTCAGAGATGCAGCTGGATTCCTAATAGCAATTCTTTCTCTGTTCTACAAGTGTTAAAAGAAACTGGAATACCAAGTACAAGAAATTCATATAGACAGAAGTTGAATAGCTTTGTCACTTGGACTGCAACTCAGGAAATTGGCTATTTAATCTTTTAATTCCATGGTTTCTGGGTTGTCAATCATATCTCTCAAATGTGATATATTCATCTATCAAAGTGAATGCTTGTCCACTTTTGCTTTTGTCATAAGCAGTCCACAGATTGCAGCAAATCCAACAATCATGGCATTCCTAAAACATATGTCTCTCCTATCACTTAAATATTATGTTTGTCAGTCTTATTTTTCTGTGTATTGAAGCAACATACACAAAATAAGACTGCAGAGCTATCCTGAACACCATTCTTGTAGTAGTAGTTACCTCACAGAGAGCATTCTCAGCATTACAAGCTGATATGTAAAGATTACCCCCAGGGGAATTCCACAGTCTTTAAAAAATAATCTTTTCTTCTGCAAAAACTGTTATTTTTTGTTACTGTGGATCAGTTTATCTAGATTTTGGTATTTTATCTAAACTGCATGAATTTTAATTGCTCATTTTTTCTGATTTTTATTGTTTGGTACTTGGTTTCTTGAAAAAAAAAAAGTTAGTTTAAGAAATTCCATGGTAATAAACACAAGAAGCACCCGCGTTTTGAGGTAGGCCGTTATCGCTTTGCCTTGCAGCCCTGCTGTTTAGAATAGCTGCTGATGTACGACTTTCAAAAAATATGTAGCTCTAATACTGGCTCATGCACGATTAACACACAGTCATGGTTCCTTTGCTTTGATAAGTGCTGCCTACCGATAGCTTGCCCTTTTCTTTTAAGATTACTTTGAACCTGGTACTTCAGGTTTCCCATTCTCTGGGCATAACTGTCCTATCAGAAAAATCTCACTAAAAAGTATTCCAGTTTAATTTCCAGTACTGTCACTTACACAGTCTTTCTGTAGTCTGCAGACTGGAGAGAAGACCATTCATTGTTTGATTAATTCAGACAAAATTAGTTGACTTCAGCAAGACAGCATGTCAGCATTTCAGAAACTATGTATTTTTATGTCCACATGCCAAACTTCATATCAGAAGGAATCAGCAGACCCTCTGAACTGTGCGGGAACAGATGTCACTGTATCCTGCCAAGTTCTTTCTTTCAGGAAGGTATAATGTCCAAATTATAGTGGTGGACCAGTCCAGTTTTATTTTATTTTATATTTGTGTACTGGGAAAGTCCAACTGGGACAGAGCCCATTTTTAGTTAAGGCCCAGGGAGAAACACTCCAAATGCATGTCTTTGGAATGTGGGAGGAAACCCATGTGAATGCAGGGAGGGGACATGCAGATCTGCACAGAAGGCACTCCAGCTGAGAATTGAAGTGAAGAACCTCTTGCTGTGAGGTGACAATGATAAGTGCTGCACCAGTGGGTCGCCCAAGTAAAAAAAAAAAAAAACAGATCAACTTTCCATTGCTACTTTAGGATGTCACCCCAATATCTGAGACTTTAGTTGGAGACTACATTACCAATCCATAGCAGTAAAAGATGTCTGGGATCAGACTTTTCTCCTACAACATGTCTGGGAAATCAGAAAATGTGGCTGGGTATGAGGGTTTTAATGAATTCACTGTATTGTGTGTTAATTTTGATTTAGTCAGACGTCATTCTCAGAGAGAGTGGGCAGTGTGGTTGGTTTTGAGGCCCTTTCTGAATTCATTGTATTCAGAGTTCATTTTGATTCATTCAGAGAATCTGAACACCAAAGATGCACACAGTCACTGTATTTTTCCAATCTGGTCTTAAAACCTGGGAATGGGTCCTTCATCAAAATCTCACTCTCCTAGTTGTGTATCTTATACAATATCTCACTGTTGTGTAAGTTACACTGAGCAAAAGGGTTTCATTTGTTCAGCTGTGCACAAATGGAGGCTGGATACAACATTGTTTAATGCAGTAACCTGAGAATACTGATCTCAGTACAGAAATCCATTTGCTTACCCCAGATAATGCTTAGTTTCCCATGTGCAGCTCAGGCGTTCACAAGAAGCTGCTTGGAATATGGATGGGACTTATCCCCTATGAGATCAGAGGACTTTATTTTTTTTTTACACATTTCCAACCATTTATATCCCCATTTATTGTCTTGAATCAAAACTGGGAGGCCCAGTGTTCATTTTCATAGCCCAGAACTGGCTAAACAAAGTTGTGAATGGCAATTTTGCTACAAACTGTTTTTAAACTCCCATGGACGTGGTTAAGAAAAAAAAAATACTGTTGTAACAATGGAAAGAGTTCTGTAACTCCAATTCAACTCCTTTAGTCTAATAGCTTTGATGACAACTCCTTCTTAGATGATAAGGCTTTCTTGTCTGAAGGAGTTTTGCAGGATGTAAATGAAGTTACAGAACCTACCACCAGGAAGGGTCTAGCTCAGTAGATTTTTCACTGTAGGTTTCAAGAAGACATCCACTCAACATCAGGTGTAGCCTACTCCTACATCAAGGTTCATGTGGCCTTGTAGTCAGCTCTTTGGCATAGCGGGTAAAGCTCTGATTATGATGCAGATAATCCACATTCATCTTGTGGCTGTGGTATATGTGGGATCTGGCTGAGGAGGAAAGGCATGAACAGCTGTTACTGGCTGCTGGGTTACTTCAAAGATAACATATAGCAGGAGTACTAGACGTTATTTACTTGAGTTCAAGCTTACCAAGCCCTCCCTGTCACAGTGCATTATGTACTTGTAGCTAAGGGGAACATGAAATGTGAAGGCACACTTTCTCCTCAAGAGACAGCAGTGGTGAAACTGGGAGGAGACTTGAGAGGGGTGCTCCCTATGGGAAGGGGGTAGGTGACCATTATTACCTGCAAGGTGGCCCATTAATTCTCCATGTTGTTCATTCTTTCTTGATATCTGGGAAGTTTCTAACCCTCCTTAAGGAGGTACTGGCTACCTAAATTCTCAAGAAGCTATCCCTGGATTCAAGTATAGTCAAGAATTATTAACCTGTCCATAACTTCCTTGTTATTGGAAAGGTCATTGATAAGGTGGTCTGTACATAGCTGGATACTTTTTTAGTAGCTCATGATCTTTTGGACCCTTGTCATTCAGGTTTTAGATCACAACACAGCACATAGACTGGAATTCTTACATGTGGTGATTGATCTTCTGATGATGAGACATCACAGGAAGTGTTAGATCTTGGTCCTACTTGATATCTCTGTGGCATTTGGTGTTGTGGTTCATGGGATACTGATTGAGTGCCTAAAGACGCACTGTTGGATAACTGGTACATTTTGGTCTGATACAGTGTATAGTAGTCTGGCTGTACACAGCAGGTAGTATTTTGTTTAAATTCTTCAGATATTACCTATTAGAGTGTGTTGTAACAGAAGGTTTGATCTTGACTCCCTTGTTATTTATTGTGTATATTTTCCCACTCAGCAAGATCATTTCAGTAAGGGCATTTCTTATCAGTCACATGCTATTAACATTCAGCATTATCTTTCTTTTTCTTTGGGCTTTCAGTCAGCATTTTCTCTACTAGTAGACTGCTTGGAGTCCATTATTAAGCAGATGAGCTTAAATCATTTGAAACTAAACCCAGGTAATACTGAGAATGCATGAATGCATGTTGCCATTTGTCCATCTAAACTTCCACTGTAGTCACCTCTGGTTATCTGTGCCAAGACGCAGTTGGAACTTGTTTCTTGGGTACATGACTTGGGGTCAATACTTGATAGCAGGCTCCTACTTTGGGACCAAGTGCTGGCAACTGTCAAGACTTCCTACTTTCATCTAAATAACATAGCCAAAATCAAACCCTGTTTATTAAGACCAGTCTTATTGACAGTGATAAATGTGTTGGTGTTGTCCTTTTATACTTCTGTAATACCTTATACCTATGTCTTCCAAACAGTGACTTGTCACACCTGCAGCAGGTATAGAACTCAGTAGTCTGGTGTTTTGAGAAACAGACATATCGCAGTGGTTGTGTTGAATCTGGGCTATCTATGGCTCTTTGCATATATATAAAACGTTGATGCTCACCTTCTGTGCTTTACCTTATCTGGTGCCTGGCTATCCAAAGGAGCAGCTGAGATCCTGTGTCCCAGTGAGACAATAAGCTCATCTGTTATGGCTCTGCTAGCCGTTTCTGAGACTCATGTTGAAAATTCAGAAAGGATCTCTTTTTCTTGTCTTGCACTTCTTCTCTGGGATCGGTACCATCTTGGATTCAGGCATACAAGACTGAGTACCTTTATCAGAGAACCCTGAGGCTTCATCTTTATTGGGACAGTTTATTGTAAACCTGGCAGAAACCTTTAATCTAGTTTTCACTTCCTGAATTTTTTATTATATTGACTTGTAGCATCAAATTTTACCTGCTATCCGCATACTTTTAAACTGCTGAATTTTACTTACTTTACTTAGTTTTAAGCACTTAATTCTAACAAAAAAAAAATATCTGTTAAGACCCAGACCCAGAAAGAGTTTCAGACACCTATAAATGAATGAATGCTGTCATCGTATAATCCATAATTTCATACTCTGTCCTTGTAATCCTGTTTAACAGTATTTTGCTCAACCATTTAAACATTTCCTCACAGAATTTATTACAGTAGGCATTTTGGCCAAAACAATCAACTTTTCTCCAGACACTGTCCTGAGTAGATATTATTAAATAATGACCAGCAGTATATTGACTTATAAGCTTGATGCACACAAACAGAGCTTGACTCCATTAGTATGGAGTTAGGATGTTGTCTCTTTGGGTTTTCACTGGGTACAATAGTTACCGCTTGCATCCCAAAGCATATTGGCTCCTCTTATACTCCATTTAAAGCAAAGTACATCTCTTATACTATTCAAACATAATCTGGATGCACGGATGGCATATTCGCCTCAGGCTTAGCACTCTTGGCCCTCCTGGATAGGGCCAGCATATAAATGATCTGTTTGTCTATTCATTCTTAAAGTATATGGAATAAAAACTTCATGGGAATGTATGGGTAGGCTTCCTAAGATCCTCATGGGTAAACAGCCTAGTATGTACCTGTGAACCAATGAAAACTTTGCACTTACATATACACACATTTCATTGACTCTTGCTCTTGAGGCCAGGTCTGTGAAGGATTATTTGCTTACACACTTCACACAAAAATGAAAATAATACTCCCAATCCAAAGTGTAAATATAATAAAAGTTTAACAAAAATATAAAGAAAATATTGTAATACGTTAGTAGTTTATGCATATAAAGAAGCAGAAAGTAGAAAAGGAAATAAAGATTACAGTTAAGAAATGATAGCTACTGAAAAACGTAAATAAATTGTTGTGTTTCTCAGCATCCAGTCCAAAACTCAGAAGTCTGCAAACTAACAATTATTTTCAACCTGATTTCAGCTATCTCTTTGTCTCTCTCTCTCTCAGATTGTAAAACGGCCAATTACAACATCCGAGTAGGTTAACCTAACTAAAGGGCACTGCCTCTATACTTTGCCTTCATAGAGTGATGCCATTGTCTAGTGTTCTTTTATATTCTTACTCTGACAACAAATTTGCAGTTCTGTCACCAAGAGTACAGCTATATCAGCATATTTCAGTGTAACCTGGCAACAGTTGTGAGCATCTCAAACTCAGATGAAGCTTATTTATATTTCACACACCGGTTCAGAGTCACGAGGGGGAAATATACATATACAAAACATTATTTCTGCATCCAGTTTCTCATAATAAATTACACACAGATTCAGTGTACTTGAAGGAAAAAGATATATATGTATTTCCCTCCATATATAAAATGTTTAAAGTAACATCCATATAAACAGATGCAATAAAAGCCACAAACGTATATTCAGGCTTCAAATGTTGGGAACTGCAAGATGGTCGTGGACCTGTTCAGTATCATTAATACTATTCAACTCCTTTGTAAAGCATTGTACAGCTTCTGGAAAAAGCTTTTGCTGCAGTCTTCTTTGTCCTGCTTGTAGAACGTCAGCCTTCTTTCCCCATGCATAACATGCAGCTAAGGAAAGCAGAGTGGACTACTGCAGAGGAAATATGTAAAAATATTCACCATGTTGCAAGGGATACATCTCTAAAAAATGTGACTCTCTTCCAGTGGAAGCTTGTGAGATTGCAGCACAAACAGCTTGGTCAGCCACCTTACCACATTTCCAGCACAGCATTCAACTCATGCACTGCCCAATTTTTCATTAAACCTGAACAGGCAAGCCCACTTGGAGCACATTTTTCTTTTCAGAAATCATTCTAGAATACTACTTAAAGTGACTTACTCAGCAATAAACGCTCTGTAAGTAGATATTGAGGGAATTAAGCCCTAAGTCGTTTTAACACAGCTCCACAGTCAGGCAACCAGCCACTGCTCTGCTATATTCATCTGTGCAATCCAAGGAGTCTGTTGCATTCTGCTAACCATAAGTACAATTTTATATTCTATTTTGCACTTTTAAACTGTATTTTTCCTATATTTCTGATTTTTTTAAACTGTTCTTGCTGCTTTGTTACACTTTTTGTCTGATGATGCATAGACTAGATTCAGGCCTATTAAATATGTTTCTGTTTGTTAAATTGAGCAGTAAACCAGGCTATCTTTTGTTGGAGAGGAACCCCCTGCACCCTTGTAGCAGGGGAGTGCAGTAAGGACTCCTCGGATTGAAGGTTGCTGTCACAGGGCCCAGTTTTGAGCTTTTTTATTGGTTAAATTGTTTAATTCAGTTTGCTCACTGATTTAACACAGCTCCACAGAGTTAGGCGACAAGCCACTGCTCCGCTGTATTCATCTGTGCAATCCAAGGAATCTGTTGCATTCTGCTAACCGTAATTTTATACTGCATTTTGCACTTTTAAACTGTATTTTTGCTATATTGCTGATTTTTTTAAACTGTTCTTACTGATTTGTTGCACTTTTTGTCTGCTGTAGCATAGACTAGATTCAGACCTGCTGAATCTAGTTCTGTTTGTTAAACTGAGCATAAGAAGGCTATCTTTTGTTGGAGAGGGTCCCCCTGCACCCTTTGGCAGGACAGTGCAGTTAGGACTCATCTGATTGAAGGTTCCTGGCACAGGGCTTAGTTTTGAGCTTTTTTGTATTGATTAAATTGTTTACTTCAGTTTGCTCACTGTTACTACATAAGCCCTGTGTTTGAGCATGTTTGTACTTGTTTTAACACAGCTCCACAGAGTTAGATGACCAGCCACTGCTCTGCTCTATTCATCTGTTTATGAATAGCGCACCTCTGTGCACCATCCTGCACCACAGTGCAGTGGGGTAACCATTGGTGGTTATAGATGCAAAAACTTCAGTAGATAAATTTTCCCTTAATAGCTGCCCGTGATCCGCCTGAAAAGTTCTTAAATAACACTAAGCTGCTCAGAGAGCACCTCAGCTGCACTTTTGTCCCCAAACCACCAAATCTACAATAGTCTCATTCTATTTAGAGAACCTCTGCTAATGTAGTGCCCGTTTAGAGCACCCAATTACACCACACCCCTCTATTTTCTTTCCCCACTGTGAAAACAGGATTTAGCCTAGCATTATGGATGGTCAGTTTCCCTCCATTTCTCCTGCCAGCCTGATTGATATGGGTATCCTGAGGTCATGTAGCAACTGTCTGATGTACACTGACAACCCTCTACTCCTAAATCACCCAAGTACAATTTGTGAGAGATGCATCTACACTAAGACTCTGGAGTCCTTGCTGTCTCATGCACAGAACAGTAACACTGAACAGGTTGTCAGTTCATGTACTACACCTATGCAAACTAGGCACTCAACACATAAACCATCATACGCAGAGGTACTCACAAGAAAACTACCTATATACCAGAGATCTTTGAAGCACAAACATGCTACAGATAATACAGCACCTACAGCACAAAACACACATGAAAACACAAGCACCAGTGTCTCACCAAATAAGCCCCTAAGGAAAAGCACATCTAAACCAAAATTTTTAGTCATAGGTGACTCCATTGTGAGACACACAAATGTCCCACTCACCGGGCTGGAGAAGGAGAAGATAATGGTCAACTGTTTATCGGGTGGCAAGATTTCTCAGATCACACATACACTCAAGTCTCCCAACAATAAGTACCATTATGACTCCATCATAGTTCATGTTTGTGTGAATAACTTGAGATGTACCTCACAGGACTATATGAAGAGAGACATGATTGAGCTCTATGAATATGTGTCCTAGGCAGGAATGTCCCTAGCTTTGAGCAGCATTCTACCCTCACCTAGGATGATACTACAATATAAACAAAAAAATATTGACTTCAATAATTGGCTTAGTTTCTGGTGTCATTCTAAGTGGATCCAGTTCCTGTCAGCCTGGGATGACATGTTTGATAGACCACACTGCTTTGCCAGAGATGGTCTTCACCTGTCACCTCTAGGCTTTTGTTTACTGGCTAAGGCACTTGCCTCTCCCATAGTGCCTTAGCTGATGTGAAAGTATCATTCACAAATAAATTAAAGGTTATGCTGCTAAACGCTAGGAGTTTAAATCAGTAAATCAGAAACTACACTCTCTAGAAACACTCCTCTCCCTGGATGATGTTGATGTCTGGGCAGTCACAGAAACTTGGTTCAGGGCCGCAGAGAGTACCCCAGCCTTGCAAGGCTGCAATGTCTTCCACATTTTCAGAATGCAAAATGAAGGTGTGAAAACCAAATGGGGAGGAGTATCTATCTTCATCAAAGATAAATACACCTGTAGTCTGGTTATACAGGAAAACTCCATGGAGTTACTCCGAGTTCAACTAATTGTGGGTAAGACCCTCCATTAAGTCATCGTTAGCTATAGGCCTCCTTCAATGAACCAAGACTCCCACGCTGCTTATTTGGACTTACTTGAGTCAATCAAATTACAACTAAACACTCTAGTCATGGGTGATTTTAACTATCCCTCCTTTGACTGGGAAACTTATACAAGTACCAACATGCTCACACAAAGGTTCCTGGACTTTGTTAACACTAATGCCCTGGAACAAATGATATGCAACCCCACAAGGGGCTCAAATATTCTTGACCTGGTCCTCACCAACATGGATGACCATTGCACCACCACAAGTATAGAACCCTCACTGGTTAAAACTGATCACAAATCAGTCACATTTGAAGTAGCTATAACACTTGAACCTCTCTTTGGTGAAATCAGGCTAAGAAACTTCACCAAAGCTAATTATACCCTCCTAAGGGATGGCATAGATAATTTCCAAGCTCCTGTTCCCACAGATGACATTGATAGCTATACTAAGGTATATACAAATGCCCTGTACAAACACTTACACAAATGTATTGACACAGCTGTACCTGATAGGAACAAAACAAGATCCTCAGGAAAAAAACAGCCTCCCTGGTAGACATCTAGCATTAATAAGTTACACAAAAAGAGGAGGAAGTTACTCTCTAAGAATAAAAAAGAGAGATCCCAGCACTAGAAGAATACCCTCCACTGCTTGAAGAAAGAAGACAACTTATAAAATCCTCTAAGGGCAACCTCGAAAAAATTTAGCAACCATAGCTAAGGATAATCATAAGGCATTCTTCAGCTATATCTGTAACATAAAAGGTAGGACCCAAACATGTGCTGAACTAGCCGTGGATGGCATCACACACTAATCCTGCAAAAAATGGCTAACCAGTTAGCCAGCAGGTTTAGCAAAACTTTCACCCCCTGTCCCCTCCAAACATTTCACAAAGCATTCCTTCTACATCTCCCCCACTTTGCATCTTCAAAGAACAAGTCATTAATGCTCTCTCTAAGGCCAAAAACACAGCCTCTGTGAGACTGGATGGCATCCCAGGTTGCATTTTAAATGGTCTAAACAATGAGTTAGCAACTCCATTAGGTACTATCTTCAACCACAGCCTGAGTACTGGTTTTGTACCTGCTGAATGGAAAACAGCAACTGTCATCCCCCTTTATAAAGGGGGTACAGCAACAGACCCTGGAAACTACAGATGCATAAGCTTAACCAGCCTTATCTGTAAGGCCATAGAACAAATCATCATGGACCTTATAAATAAGGATATACGTGATCGCCAAACCCTTGATCTGACACAGTTTGGTTTTGTTAAAGGCTGGTCATGCCTATTAAACTTGGTGGACTTCTATGAAAACATCACCAGAACCATAGATGAAGACAAATCTGTACATACAGCCTACCTTGCCTTAACCAAGGCCTTCGACACAGTCCCACATTTAGGCATCATTGATAAACTCTCCCAGTTGAATATTATTGAATATTGAAGTGGCTGAAAACACTGGAAACATGAGCCACAAAGTATCACAGAAAATGATGAAGTCTACATCACATGGGATCATCCATTTCCGACTGTTCAAAAGATAGATGCTAGAAAACTGGATATAGTGATCCCAGAAAAGAAGACAAAAGTAGCATTGATCACTGAAATCCCCACACCCAGTGACTTCAGTATCCTGCTTACAGAGAGACACAAAGTCATAAAATATCAGGATTTGCAAGCAGAACCAAGAGCAATGGATACCCAGATAGTAGTAGGAGCAATGGGTCTTATAAAAAAAGAGTCTACAGTCATATTTAGATATGCTACCAATAACTGTAACTCCGTACAAATTTGCAGGAAGAGTCTTTACTGGGAACATTGCAGGTGCTGTGAAGAACACTTTTGGCTGACATCAAAGAGTGAAACAGTATTAATTTCATGAACTTTAATCATACTTTGACTTAGGAATGGGGTCCATTCCCGTCATGGTATTAGAAACCCAAAATAATTTGGAGAAAAAAAAAGTTGAATATCAACCCTTCTGTCATCAGGTGGGTTGCTAACTGGCTCACCAACAGATCACACTCAGTCAAAGTTGGGGATTTTACCTCCACCAACAGATCTGTCACCAGTGGGGTTCCACAGGGGTCAGTGCTGGGCCCCCTATTGTTTGGAATATAGTTCTTAGAAATTCAGGCCAAAACTGAGGGGCCATGGCTGACTAGGTTTGCTGATGACTGCAAATTAGGTGCAATCATTGAATTCCCAAACAATGTCAATATACTTCAAGAGGACCTTACACAAACCAGTGATTGGTGCCAAAGCCATGGACTCAAACTCAGTGCTAAAAATGCATTTTCATTCTCTTCAATAAAAATTATATCCCTGCAGACTATCATATAAATAATAATACCCTAAGTAACAACTCTTTAGTGAGAAACTTGGGAATGCAAGTTGACTGCGACCTAACTTTTGACCACCATGTGTCTACTGTGGTAAGGAAGGTATTCTACATTGCACATCTCATTAGCAAAGGCATTGCCTCAAGAACAAAAGAGGTCACAACAGCCCTGTACTCGACCTTTACCAGGCCAATAATTGAGTACAATGCTCCCTTTGGTATGTACCTTAACAGGCACCTGCAGCAACTTGAGAGGCCTCAGAGATTTCTAACCAAGAAAATTCAGGGTCTCCAGCACGTCATTCATTACAGACTAAAGTCACTGTCACTGTACTTAGTAGCATACAGACTACTTAGAGGAGACGTGTGCCTGGCCTACATGGCACTCTTGGATCCAAACCTAATGGAAATGCTGCACATCTGCAAGTCAAATGGGACAAGGGTCACCCACTCCAGGGACATTAACCTGGCCTGCAACATAAAAATAGGCCCTGCTGGAGAGACAGATATGCCTCTCAGAGGTTGCAACTCCTCTCGAATAGGCTACCAATTCACATCAAACAAAGCCCCTCCATGACCCTGTTTAAGCATAGCCTGGCTAACTGGATGGGAAGCCATAAATTCCTACTGGGTATTTTATCTATAACCCTCTTATATATATGGGCAGTCATTGCTAACTAAGATCTCGAGTTTAGGTATGATTCTTATTATTGGGTTTCTCTAGTGTTATATTGGATACACATGGCTAGGATTATAAAGACATTTGGGTCAATAGCCCAGTAACCACCTATGAATCATGTTAGTAGCTTGTGGCCTTAACCTTGTTTGCTAAACCGGCTAATGATCCATCATGAAAAATGTTCTTATTACTGTCATCTCCACAGGCAATACTAAACAGAAAGGATTGCAGTAACCGGAGTCCATTTTTCATCACAGATTATGTGAAACTCATCACTGTGGTCCTTGCCAAGGGATTAAAAGAACTTCTTGAAGAATGGGCATCCCATACAAGCTACCTTCTTATCAGTACAAACAACAGGGATAACATACATGCACTCCTGAATCACAAACAGATTGCCTGGAAACAAACTGAAACAAAAGCTGTATAGTCTGTAAGTTTCAGTAAGTTAATGAGTGGAGTTTCCTTTTCATCATCTTTCAACTGTATAACTCTGGACTGTACTTGAAGGCTTGAACCAGAGCAATCTGTATAAATGACACCACCCAAGTCATGACTGGTGACCTCATTTCTGATCTGTTTCTACTCACTAGAATAATGTTGTTATAATTGGGGTGCTAATATTTTACTACTGCTACCCGCGATGTATGAGCTAAGCAAAAACAAGAACAATACAGAAGTCTGAATCGATATGGTACTGCTGGAAAGAAGCTTGAGAAAGTATGCATTGTCTCCCTTGTGGATCAAATCTGTGAACTTACCCATTTCCTTTCCCCTGAATTTACACAAAAGCAAACTGAAAGGGCTATGACTACAATACTATGATTTTTGATTATCCCTGCTATGAGTTTGAGGACTGAAAGCCTAAGAGATATGACTAAATTACTACTCATATAGGCATTCAAGCACCAGTTGATTAAACATTTAAAGGTAGTTTATTCCATTTCTTGATTCCCACAACCGACAACAATGAGAAAAAAAATCAGATATTTTCTTTTCATAGCATTTTATGGAGCCCTGCTGGAAATTGTGCAGGAGATTTTTTTTTTTACATAAGAAATAATTCAGCACACTGTATTGTTTCCTTGAACTATGCTGCAGCTGAAGTTGTCAACAATAAAAATAAAATAAAAAAACATTATTGATATTAAATTCAGTTCCATCTTTTCTCTGCAAACTGTATACAATCCATGCACCCATCCCATGCTTAGAAGTTGTATATGACTACGATAATGACTCTGTGAATACCTGCCTCCATCTGTGGGGTCTTTAGGTGGTACTGTAAAGCCTTTCTTCCATATTATAAACACACACACACCTTGGGACAATTTAGAGTTCCCAGTTCTCATGTCATGTGTCTTTGGAGGGAGGGAGAACTGGTGTATCAAGAGAAAACCCCCACCAACCCACAGTGGACATGGAGATGCCAGACAGAAGCACCTCAAACAAGACTTGAACCAGAAAACCTTTTTCTATGAAGTGACAGTGCTCCTCATTATGCTAGTGGGCTGGCCATCTACATCACCTGTACACCAGTTAATCTGTTCTAAAAATGCTGTACAAGAGTACTAACCATAATGTTGTTCTTACTGGTCTTTCAGTTGAATGACAAATCTTTTTTTTTTTTTTTGTCTGCAAAACAGGACATACCACAAAGGACTTAATTAATGCTACCAAACTGTTTTGTTCATCATAAGACAAAACATGCTACATTGTTTGCACTTGTACTGTAAATTTGCATTAGTTTAATAAATGCCCATTTAAGGTCTTCTGATGGTGGACAAAATGGCTGTGAACCACATGCTCATCTAGGCTGGCGGCTTTTGAAAACATAACATTAAACCTGTCAGGAGTAATGTTTTTGATTTTACCATCTTGAAATAACATTGGCCACAATTTATTTTAACAAATAAAATAATTTTGCAGAACATGCATTGTCTGTTATCTGACAATATAAATTATTAAAGTTATTAAAGTTAGTGTAAGCTCTCCATACATTTTATTTATATAAGTTAAACCATGTCTTAACATCATACAAGTTTGCCAATATACTCACTTAATGGCCTGTGTTGATTATTCAGTTGAAAAATAAGCCAATTAAATATCTGCCTTCTACTAAGAAACCAGACCTTTGGCTACAAATCTTTCTTACTTTGAGAAATTTGACATATGGTAATGATATCATTAAATAATTTGGATGATTAATTTCATATAAAACTGTTGACATTAGATTGTTTTGTTATACAAAGTTTCACAATTATTCTAGCAGAACTGCCATTTTAACATCTCTAAACAAAATAACAGAACTCTTATGTAAAGAATATATAAATTGTAAGTCAAACTGATTGTCATTTAGGCTGTCAAAAATTGTTGAATTTGGTAAAATCACCCCTGTACCCAAGCAGTAGGCCATGTGTGTAATGTGAATAAAGCACTACTTTATCATGAGAATAAGTACTCTCTCTCTCTCTCTGTATGTGTCTGTGTGTATACAGTGCGATGAAAAAGTATTTGCCCCTTCCTGATTCCTTATTTATTTGCATGTTTGTCACACTTAAATGTTTCAGATCATCAAACAAATTTAAATATTAGACAAATATTAGACAAAGATAACCCAAGTAAACACAAAATGCAGTTTTTAAGTGATGATTTTATTTGTTAAGGAAAAAAAATATTCAAACCTACATGCCCCTATGTGAAAAAGTAATTGCACCTTGTTAAATCACGAAGAAACTGTGGTTAATCACATTTTTGGGAAAGCTGAGTTCAGTTTCACTAGCCACACCCAGGCCTGATTACTGCCAGACCTGTTGAATTAAGAGATCACTTAAATAAAACCTGTCAGACAAAGTGAAGTAGGCCAAAAGATCCCAAAAAGGAAGACATCATGCCGCAATCTAAAGAAATTCCAGAACAGATGCGAAACAAAGTAATTGACATCTATCAGTCTGGAAAAGGTTACAAAGCCATTTCTAAAGCTTTGGGACTCCAGCAAACCAGAGTGAGAGCCATTATCCACAAATGAAGAAAACATGGAACCTTCCCAGGAGTGGCCGGCCTACAAAAATTACCCCAAGAGTGCAGCGACGACTCATCCAAGAGGTTACAAAAGAACCCAGAACAACTTCTAAAGAACTGCAGGCCTCACTTGCCTCAGTTAAGGCCAGTTCTCATAACTCAACTATAAGAAAGAGAATGGGCAAAAATGGCATGCATGGCAGAGTTCCAAGGCAAAAACCACTGCTGACCAAAAAGAACATAAAGGCTCATCTCAGTTTTGCCAAAAAACATCTTGATAATCCCCAAGACTTTTGGGAAAATATTCTGTGAACTGATGAAACAAAAGTTAAACTTTTTGGGAGGTGTGCATCCCATTACATCTGGTGTAAAATAACACAGCATTTTAGAAAAAGAACATCATGCCAACAGTCAGACATGGTCGTGGTAGTGTGATGGTCTGGGCCTGATTTGCTGCTTCTGGATCTGGATGACTTGCTGTGATTGAAGAAACCATGAATTCTGCTCTCTACAAAAAATCCTGAAGGAGAATGTCCAGCCATCAGTTTGTGACCTCAAGCTGAAGTGCACTTGGGTTCTGCAGCAGGGCAATGATCCAAAACACACCAGCAAGTCCACCTCTGAATGGCTTAAAAAAACAAAATGAAGATTTTGGAGTGGCCTAGTCAAAGTTCGAACTTGAATCCAATTGAGATGCTGTGGCATGATCTTAAAAAGGTGGTTCATGCTCGGAAACTCTCCAATATGGCTGAATTAAAACAATTCTGCAAAGAAGAGTGGGCCAAAATTCCTCAATAGCGATGTGGAAGACTCGTAGCCAGTTATTGCAAATGCTTGATTGCAATTGTTGCTGCTAAGGGTGGAACAACCAGTTATTAGGTTTAGGGGGCAATTACTTTTTCACATAGGGCCATGTAGGTTTGGGTAGTTCTTTTTCCTTAATAAATAAAATCATCACTTAAAAACTGCATTTTGTGTTTACTTGGGTTATCTTTTTCTAATATTTACATTTGTTTGATGATCTGAAACATTTAAGTGTGACAAACATGCAAGAAAATAAGAAATCAGGAAAGGGGAAAATATGTTTTTATTGCACTGTATATATATATATATATATATATATATATATATATATATATATATATATATATATATATATATATAGATAGAGAGAGAGACAGAAAGAGAGTGAAAAGGGCATAGTTAAGCTAGTGTAAGAAGGGGCAAATCTGGCCCACATAATTGGACTATACCACTCAACCTCTTAGAGCAAGAAGTCTGGACAAAGCTGTGATGCTTGTGCACTGGTTCAGTAATCAAGGAGCCTCAATCCTCACCACTAACACCAGTGAGGGGTGTCCACATTGGGAAGGATATCAAGTACATACACAGTAAAGTACAATTTTCCTTAAGAGCACACAGAAATCACAATCAGTCTGGGGCTAGTTTGTCCTCAGATCCCCAGTAAGACTCCCCACTGGCACAGCTATAGAGTGGGATCCTTAGCCAGGGTCCCAAGCCAAGTCCTCCTATCACTCCCTCTGTCCAACCAGTGCTTCATGTCCCTGCCCAAGTAGCAGACACACACGCACACACACACACACACACACACACACACACACACACACACACACACACACACACACACACACACACTTTGAGATATGATTTATATACAACCACACAGACTCTCCTGGGGAAGGCTGGCACAGGTTCACTAGCTGTGCCTCTTCTGTCCAGGCTATAAGGTAGTAATCACTGCCACCAGGACCCTTACTTATCAGCTGCTAAAAATCCCTTACCAAAGGGTGCCCAATTATTACTGTGCAATATTATTATCCAATTAGTAAGTGTGACCAGAACTATAGTTAAGGCTTATTGGAGTGGCCAGTATCACTATATACATGCAATGGACTCTAGAGCTTAAAATATCTCTACACAAAACAGCCACAGTTGAAAGGTTGAAAATTATTTAATAAATAATAAAAACACAAGACAATACTTCTTACTATACAGTGCTAGTCAAGAGTTCAGAGATCACAGGAAAATGCTTAAAATAAAATAGAATAGTTCTGACATCAATACAGAAAAACAGCTAGACTAAACTTACTATTTCCGGTCTTTTCCTAAGAGAAACACTAAAGTCTAAGATCCTACTTACGTACAGACAGAGCAAAGCAAGTGCTGGTGAGTGGTCATTTCTGAAGACAAATGCAAAATGCTCTCTCTGTCTCTGAGAGTCCTTTAAATTGATAATACATCCTGCTGACTCATTTTAGATCACATCATTCTTAACAATTCTCTGGTTTCCCAAGCTAACAGAAACTCTACATTTACATTTTTTAGTAAGCTTGCACCTGGTCAGTTAACTACAGCAATTAAAGATATAATATATGTAAAATCTAGCAATTAACTCTTGTCTCAAAACAATAGAAAGAATCTGCTGGTTCAGACACCATGATTCAGAGTTTCAGGTCAGTCAATCATACAAGGCTTGACTTATCAGCTTTCTTCCAGCAGAGTGCACTGTTGTTACATTTTTAACGTTCAACATTTAACACCATTTTCCTTGCAATGTAGGGTCTGAGAGCTGAGCCTGTCTCAAGTCTCTCTTTGTAACCCTTGACAGCTCCCCTCCC
This sequence comes from Protopterus annectens, assembly GCF_019279795.1. NCBI lineage: Eukaryota > Metazoa > Chordata > Ceratodontiformes > Protopteridae > Protopterus > Protopterus annectens. Next base: position 597,182,413 of record NC_056747.1, read on the forward strand.
ACAGGAAGTCTGGCATCCTCTGACAGCGGTGCCTTACCATCAGCCTGGGTACTACTACTCACATCTACCTTTGCAGTCACTCTGTCCAAGGGAGCATCAGTACCCACAAACAGCTGTGGCTCACCTTCAGTCTCACTGCTACAAAGTAGCTCCCTCCCTTAAGTAACCACCTCACCAGTCCTGGCTGCAATATGCGGTCTGTCTGGGTCTCCCCCGGGCTACCAGATGCACATGCTTGTCTCAAAGCCTGCCTGCATGTAACTGCATAAACAGATGGTACTGCCTCATCAAAATACTTCCCTATCAGGACATCTGCAAGATGGTAGTTTGGTACCCTTGTTGTCTTGAGACAACCTACCACTGGCATTTTGTCTTTCTCACTTACTGGCTGTCTCACCTTTTGTTCCCCCACCTTGCCTCCGTGGACATCTGTATGTCACATGGTCCCACTGGTTGCATTCAAAACATTTAACCCTAGATCCTGGATGTGTACCTGGACTAGTGGCTTCCCCTGCTACTGGCAGATTCTGTTGGGGCAGTCTGGGCTGCCCACCATGGGTTCCTTTAGACTCATGAACAGTACTGGGGGTCCCTTTCCTGTGCAGGGATGCTCTGCTTGCTAGGTATAGATCTCCCTTCTTCCCCAAGTCATCTGAAGTAGCACATTGTCTATTAGCTAACCAGGTCCTCGTATCCTCAGGCAAAGTGCTAAGGGCTTGTTCCCTCACCAAAATGTCTGCCAGCCCTTCAAAGTGGTGATCTGACATCCACTCATCCACCTATGAAAATAAATTCTAAGTTCAGAAACATATTCACACACATGCGCATCTGCCTTGCATCTATGTTCACAAAACTTTTTCCTATAAGTTTCAGGTGTTAGTTTACAAAATTCTAACAGACAATTCTTAACAGCAGTATAATCAAAAAATTCATGATCAGAAATTTTAGACAACGCAGTTACAGCTTTACCATGGAGTAAGGTGGTCAGGAACCGTACCTAGAGCCTTTGGTCAACATCATACTGTTTACATACCCTCTCAAACATATGAGTGAAACTATCAAAATGATCCCCCTCTTTAAACTGCGGAAGAAATTTACTGACCTTTTGTGCTTCTGGGGTCCAGTTACTCCCTTCCCCATTACCTCCATGACTCTGGTGAAGAGTCAGCTTCTCCTTTTCTTACTGCCTCTGCCTTTCCTTCTCCGCAGCTTCCAGGCATAGCAGTTTCTCATTCTCCTCAGCCTGTAGACATCTCAGTCTCTCTGATGCTTCTGTTTCCAAATGCCTGGCCTCCAACTCAAGTCTCTTTAGCTCCAGATGGATTTTTAAGTCCTCTGCAGAAAGGTTGATTTGTCTATTCTCTGAGTGTTGTACATCTCCATGGCCAGTCTGATCACCTTCCTGATTGCTTTTTTCTGATGCAGCTGTGACCAAAGCTGCAGTCATGTCTGCCTTAGTCAGGTTTCCATGCACCAGTCCCTTAGCCTGGCACATCTCAACCAACTAGCTCCTTGACAGCTTGCCATACTCCTCTGCTGACATGCCTGTCTGCTCTCCCTTAATAACTAAGCTAACAAAAGAAATAAAACAATTGTGTTCTGAACTCTGAATATTCACTGTGTGGCTGATTTAGAGTACAAAAACACTTTTAGTGATCACTGTACACAAGCTACAGGAATTCACTATTCACACCACTACCAACCAAGTAATATGTGGTGTGGGTATCCCACCACTGCCACCAATTAATATGTGATGCTTGTGCACTGGTTCAGTAATCAAGGAGCCTCAATCCCCACCACTAACACCAGTGTGGGGCACGTCCACATTGGGAAGGATAACAAGTACATACACAGTAAAGTACAATTTCCCTTAAGAGCACACAGAGATCACAGTCAAGTCTGGGGCTGGTTTCTCCCTTTCTCACCAGATTCCCAATAAGACTCCCCACTGGCACAGCTATAGAGTGGGTTCCTTAGTCACTGTCCCAAGCCAAGTCCCCCTAGCACTCTGTCTGTCCAACCAGTGCTTCTTGTCCCTGCCCAAGTAGCTGACACAGACACACACACACTTTGAGATATGATTTTTATACAACCACGCAGACATTCCCGGGGAAGGCTGGCACAGATTCACTAGCTGTGCCCCTTCTGTCTAGGCTATAAGATAGTAATCACTGCCACCAGGACCCTTACTTATCAGCTACTAAAAAGGCCCTTACCAGAGGGTGTCCAGTTATTATTGTGCAGTATTATTATCCAATTAGTAAGTGTGACCAGAACTTTTTAAAACTTATTGGAGTGGCTTGGCCAGTATCACTGTATACATGCAATGTACTCCAGAGCTTAAATTATCTCCACACAAAACAGTCACAGTTGAAAGGTTTAAAAATATTTAATAATAAATAATAAAAACACAAGACAGTACTTCTTATTACACAGTGCTCGTCAAGAGTTCAGAGATCACAGGAAAATGCTTAAAATAATACAGTAGAATAGTTTTGACAGTACAGAAAAACAGATAGACTAAACATACTATTCCTATCTTTTCCTAAGAGAAACACTAAAGTCTAAGATCCTACTTACATACAGACAGAGCAAAGCAAGTGCTGGGGAGTGGTCAGTTCTGAAGACAAATGCAAAATGCTCTCTCTCTGTCTCTGAGAAAGCCTTTTAAATTGATAATGCATCCTGCTGACTCATTTAAGATTACATCATTCTTAACAATTCTTTGGTTTCCCAGGCTAACAGAAACTCTAAATTTACATTTCTTAGTAAGCTTGCACCTGGTCAGGAAACTACAGCAATTAAAGACATTATATATGTAAAATCTGGCAATTAACTCTGGTCTCAAAACAATAGAAAAAAATCTGCTGGTTCAGACACCACGGCTCCCAGTTTGAGATCAAACAGTCATGCAAGGCTTGACTTATCAGCTTTCTTCCAGCAGAGTGCACTGTTGTTAGATTTTTGACGTTCAACATTTAACACCATTTTCTTCCATTTAAGAGAACAAGCCTGTGGCTTATATTAATATTTACAAATAACAGAATTATCTACAAAATTCTATCTAGCTAGGCTGGCAGGCTTCACATATCTTCACAAAAGCTATCTATAATGGGGGGACAAAGGCCCAAAAATAGGGATACTTTTTAAATATTGCTCTTACAGACTTAGAAAATTGATAGAATAACAGGTTTCTGAAGGGTATGAAGTCCGAAACTCAAATGTATGTCATTATTTTCTGAGTTCAACCCTCAATAATTTGTCAGTGGCTTGCCAGAAAACCACAATTTTATGAGAAACAGACCAAAAATATGAGGCACAAATCAGAACATTCCTCAAAAATCTGTACAGTTGAGGGGTATGAATGGGACCACAATTTTCGTGATATATTTTGGCACTAGAAATGAAAAGTGTAAGATTAAGACAAAACCAGACTAACTCGCAAACAAATGAAACACTAGTATTAGAACTTGGAAGGTAATTCAGAGCTTCCAGTCCAGTATTGTTCTCGGTACTGGTGTAAACGGAGGTTGCCTTTGTTGTGACCTAAAATAGCCTTCTACCTAAATAAGGGCAGCTATTATTCTATGAACATGAATGCTAAAACCAAGTTTGTCAACATTTTTCATTAAAAAATGATAATGGCTTAGTCTTTTCTGAAAACATTTCTGCACCCACTGATGACAGATTTGCCTGGTGGATTATGGAAAGCCTTTTATCATTCTGATAGGCAGTATAAACTGGAAAATTAATATCTCTTTGAGTTATAAGCATGTTATGCATATATTCATTAATAAAATGTAAAACAAAGTTTTTTATCTAGCAAGTTATGAAATATATCCTTACTTCAAAATAATAATTTCTACATCTAATTTCATATGCATTAGTATCTGAAAGATTTTTTGTATGCATTGTGATATTCTGCCTCACACTCTGTATTGTAATATCCATCTGCCATAGCAAAAGGCCTAAAAATCACATTTCTCTTTTCTCCAAGATCTTTAATCATCATATATTCACCTTAGTATTGTAAGAAATGTCTTTTTTGTCACATAATTATTTTTAAAAACCTCAGATTTAACAGTTTTGTGATAGGCCTTGATCAAGACTGCTCCTAATTGTTCTGGTTCAAATGTCAGCCAACAGTGTAATGGTGCACAACATTGGCTGTCACATGAGGAAGCCTTGGTATTATTTGAGGAGCCTTTGGGATGAGCAATTAGACCTGCATGATTACTTCATAGATCAAAGAATTCACTCAATGGGCGGCGTTCATCAGATGAACCTCGCAGACCATTGCTCCTCTTCTGCAATCTCAGGTGTTGATGGATGCACCACACATGAGTTGAGGAACTTTTTTGCTAGTTCTGATCAGTGTAGAGGATTTCATTCCCCTTCTCAAAGGAAGCTGCATATCATTCTGAGGGAGATGCTAATAGTTATTTTAGTTAAGAGAGCAGTCAGAATTTGTCCAGATGTTCACGAGGTGGTAATTTAAAACATGATAGAGGTGTGGTACATAAACAAGCCGGGTTGCACAAAGTCTTGCTAGTTTTGCAGGTTGACCTTGCAGTTATGGGAAATGTTATTGTTTTTAAACTTTTCCATGTTGGGTATTCACCTGCTGTGAGAAAAATGTATTTCTGCAGAGAGGCTAAGCCAACTTATCCATCTAGATCAAGAATCAACTCAGTGGAGAGGATTTTTACTTACTTGCATCCATGGGAAGGATGCCAGAGTTGCATCTTTTTGCATCTTAAATCAGTTCTCAGCTACAAAAGCTTCAGATGGGACAAAAACATGCTGTTTGAAGAAAGTGAAAGGAAAAAAAACCTGCTGTACACATTTCCTCCACTTTTTCTTGTTCGGAAACTAGTAATAAAAGCAAGACAAGTACAACTGAGTCAGACTTTTTCACTGGCCAAGATTGCCTTGGCTTTATTTGCTGCCATAAGGTGGATATCACTCTCCGCACATCCTACACATGGTACGCTAGTCTTTACGTTCGTTTCGGCTCATGGCTTAAAGACTAAGATTCCGATTCTTAAGAGGGGCCTCTTTTCCCTGTTGTAGTTAAGATCTTGCAGTAATCTGAATAATGTACTTCTAAGACGTTTTACTTGTGAAAATGAAATGCAATGGCTTACTGGTGTAATTATACTGATTTGCTTATTCTTTACAAAATGTTTAATGCTCTTGACTCCCTTTCTTATTGCTTAATCTATGGCTAATTTTGCTCTTTGATTAAAGCCTTTTCTACGTTGTCAGCTTGTCTTCTTTGAGAGCCCTTTCTTGGCACCATTCCCAGAGTTAAGGTATGTAAAAAAGGACTCCTCCTCAGTTGTCCTAGGAAACTAGATATCCTGTCCTGTGATTTGAACTTTATTTTGGAAAGGATGACAAAGTCTCACTTTGTTTGTTTGTTTTTTTAAAGCTTCTCACCTGAGAGACCATTTTTATCTTAGCATTTCGTTTTTACAAGATTTTCAGAATTACAGACCCTTTTTTGTCCCAAGCCTTATGCTCCTTTTATAAGGATAGTGTAGCCTTTTCTGCTAACCTGTCCATTACTTGAATGAAACAACCTAGGCTGCTTACTATTACCTTTATCTATAGAATCCATGTGAGTGTATTTTATACCTCATGGACCATAGAAAACAGTTTGTTCCCCTTGTAAGATGATTGCCAAAGAATTTGAGTAGACCGAACAATGTATTGGGTCCTTTACTTCAATTAGAATAAGTTCTGTTAAAGAAAAATAAAACATTCTGAATCAGATTACTGAATGAACTGAATTATCTTATGGCTCGTTGGGTAAGCCTGTTCGTGGGCTCATCAGAACACATTTCAGAAGGAATGCTGATGCTCCAGTGATGAACTTTCAGTGAGTGTAGGTGTCAGATACTGAGCATATGATCTTTCATTCACAAGTTTAGTAAATATTCCAAGGCAAGAAGAAGATAAAGAACTCACCCAGTACATATTGGCTGGGGGCTATAGTTGGTCTTTATATCCGCAGTTTGGTATCCTACTGCTTAGAATTTAACTCTGTGAAGACATAAAGGAATGAGATATTTTTAAAAAAGATGTGTAAAATATTGTGTGATAGTGGATGAGTAAATCTGTTTACATCTTGAGTGTGAGCTGCCCCCAGATCTCCTCCTCACTTTTTTCCCACCACATATATGTTGTTAGTCCTGGTACATTGCTATGACATACGTGGAGTGTGTTTGCAGAATGTGAGTTAGATGCTTTTGTCACTAAATTGAACAGTTAAATGTTTTAGTGTTAAGAATTAAAAATATTGAGCATTTTGAAGGTACTATGTAGTTCTATCCTTTCTGCTAGATATTTGTGATAATAGACATTGGTCACGCCAGCTATGGTTGCTGTGTTTGGATTTTATGTTTTCCTGACAGAGACATCTCCCACAAGTACTGTCACATGTTAGGAGTAATGACAGAGTTCAACCTATAAAGCACATTAATTGGCACAAGAGATGATGATCCATCTGCAGTTTCTGTCATGGATGGAACTTTTCGAATTTTTAGAAGCTTCTCTTTTAAGATCTAGTCAACCCTTAATAAAGAGTAAGTTGTTAGGCAATGGGTAAAAGCCTAGCCAGCTACTCAAGGTGAACCACTGTGAAAATCTTAGCCAAACAACTGCTCAGTGGGAGATGGTATAACACTTTGAAAACAAAATGAATTTAGACATATCTACCACTATGGGGAGCACCTAAAACATCTCTACTTTCTAAACAAACCATTAGTTTTGTTATTATGCTAATAAACTTGCTTCTCTAAATAGAAGTAGGGGATTTTCCTGTTCTCAGACAGCTGTCGGTGGCAAAGCTAAAATGTATGTGTGGTTATGCAGTAGAACATCTGAATTTGCTAGATGTCAATATAGTGCTTGTGTGTACAAAATAGTTCTTGAATGGCAGATTGCCTGTCTGAGAACTAAAAGTTCATTAACAAAGACATAGGATATGTTGGAATGATAGATTTATATCCCAATGATCCCTTTTCTCTGGAACACACTTCCACTGCATGTCAAATAGAGTAGCACTCTTGCAACCTTCAAGGTAAACCTACATAATTGGATGGGTAGCCTCAAATTCTCCCCAGGTCTGTCTTTTCTTGCTGTCCTTGAGGCTGGTGGGAGCTATTGAATAGGGGCTTTTGGCTGCGCTTGTAATGATCTGCAGACTGATTACCTATTACTTACATATGAATCTTTGAGAATTTTTTAACTTTTATGCTACCTGCATGAATAAAATTCATTTTCAGGACATATGTTGTATTAAATGTAGAGAATAGCATGATTTATGTCCTTTTCTTTTCAACATGTTACATTTTACAGAGACAGCACATTGTCTAGTTCCTGTATAAAGACTCAAAGAAAAGATGTTAAACTATCAGCTTAATTGTTTTATTTATTTAATTAATTAATTAATTAATTAATTTAATTAATTAATTAATTAATTAATTAATTAATTAATTAATGATGTGTTTATTTAAATGCAGGTGATCAAGCCAGAGGAGCAGAGAAGTGGAAGCCAGAATAAGGTCTGGGATATTACTTTGTGACAATTTTTTCAATATAAATGCATAATGTGCATGCATATAGCAATTTTTTTTTCCATCCCTTTCTTAAATCTATTACTTTGGCCTATTGCATGTTAATCCTATTGTTTGGAATATCATAAAAAAGAAGTTATGTACTCACCATAAAGTTCCATGTTTGTTGTCCATAATCTCGCCTTCATTCTTGATGGTTGAGTTCGGAACTGAGCATCGATTCTGACTTGGTCATAAACTAAAGCTCAAGGACTTTCACTGGCTCAAGGCTACATACTCTCCCAAGATGCCTAGCGACTGTTACCCAGATCTTGTTTGAGACAACTAATCACTAGACTATGCAACCCAATACAACTACTACAACAGATCCTCTCCCCATAATTCCTAAGGCATGAAGGGAATCAGGAACTTATAGCCAGTTTTAGAGAAGGTCCTCTCGATTCTCCAGGAAGGGGGAAGGAGGGTGGGATGCAAGAATGAAGGCGAGATTATGGACAACAAACATGGACCGTCGTGGTGAGTACATAACTTCTTTATGTTATGTTGCCCTATTTCGCCTTCATTCTTGATGGTTGGGACAGTGTCCCTAGCACCTTCTTACTTGGGTGGCTCAAGGGAATAAAACTCTGCAGAACAGTGGAACCAAAGGATGCCCTGTTCCGGGAGGCCACATCTACTTTGTAATGAGTGATAAAGGGATGAGGGTTAACCGATGTGACTGCAGCACAAATTGAATCCAAAGGGAGCCTAGCTTGAAAGGCAGTGGAAGTCGACATTGCTCTAGTTGAATGCCCTCTAATTTTTCCCAGCAACTTTTTGTTCTGAGAGTTATAGGCATAAGTAATGGTGTCTGTAAGCCATTTTGATAGGGTCACTTTTGAAACTGAAGTTCCTTTTCTGTTTTCTGAGAATGAAACAAACAGTTGGTCAGATTTTCTAAACTCCTTTGTCCTATGCAAGTCGAAACGTAGCTGCCTTTGGTGAAGCTCATATTCTGCCTTGTTGCCATAATTGGGGAAAAAACAATAGCTCAATAGACTGATTTAAATTGGCCTCAGAACAAACTTTTGGCAGAAAGGAAGGATTTGTCCTGAGAGACACTCTGTCGTTGTGGAAAATCAGATAAGGGGGATGAACAGACAGAGCTTGCAGTTCTGAAACCCTCCTAGCAATAGTAATGGCTATCAAAAAGATTGTCTTCCAAGATAAGAACTTTAGTGGGCAAGAGGAGGCTGGTTCGAATGGAGGAAGAATTAAGGAGGATAGCACCAAATTTAGATCCCAAGGAGGTGGTGGCACTCTTATGGGAAGTCTTAAAAAATACACCCATCAGAAAGGCTTTGCATAATCTGTGGGACATTATGTTAGATCCCATGTCTCCTAAGTGGTAGTTTGATATAGCAGCTAATTATACTCATATCATGGCTGCCGCTGCACCCTGGTTTCTGTTAAAAATTCCAAGATTGCTGATATAGGGGCTGTAAAAGGGTCTATATGGTTCTTGTCAGCCAGCAAGAAAACCTCTTCCATTTGCTTTCATAAAGTTTTCTAGTTGTATTCTTGTTTCTGAGAAGAAATTGCCCATTGCCAAACTCTCTGAGCCTCTCAACAGAGGGATAGGATCTGGTTCCGCCTTTGTTTGTTGATGTACCACACCACGGACATATTGTCTGTTTGCATTGCAGTCGTACCTGTTGGAAGAGAGCTCTGGAATGCTTGCAATGCTAGGAGCACCACCCTTATCTCTAGGACATTGATGTGCAAGTGGTATTCATGTTCTTGCCAAGTCCCTTGGATAGTCTGTCCCAGATAGTGCCCTCCTACCCTATCTAGGAAGCAGCTACCGGTTGGGGAAGAACAAATGGTCTGCCTACCATTACCTGTGTGGAGTGAAGCCACCATTGTAGGTCCCTCGTGCAGGTGTCCGTAATGAGAATTTTATGTGACATGGACAACTCCTGCATAGACCACTGAGCGAAAAGTAGCCACTGTAATATTCTCATGTGTGGGTGCAACAGTGGGATTAGTGTAATTGCAGCTGCAATTGAACACAGAACCTTGAGGACAAATTTTGCTTGTACTTTTTTCCTCCAGAGTAATATTGACACCTGATGGTGCAGCGTTTGAACTCTTTCATGAGGCATTTTTCCACCATGTCTTTTGTGTTTAAGTCTGCCCCTATAAAGGTAATATGCTGTGAGGGCAACAAGGCAGATTTTTTTAAAGTTATAGTAATGCCCAGTTCTGAGAAGAGATGAATGGTGGTGTCTCTTGTCCTGGTTAGTAGATGCTCGGTGGTGGCGGTCAGGAGCCATTCATCTAAGTATAGAAACACCCAGAATCCTTGATGCCTTAGGTGAGCTGTGAGTACTGCCATGCATTTGGTAAACACTCTGGGGGCTGTAGTGAGGCCAAAGGGCAGAGCTCTGAATTGGTAATGACTGGCTCACAGCCAGAAGTGTAGATATCTTCTGGATCGCCTGTCCATCTTTATATGGTAGTATGCATTCTGAAGATCTATGGAGCACATCCAATTGTCTTTCCAGAAAAGGGAGTATAGACTGCAGTGTTACCATCCAGAACTTTGTTTTCATTACCAACTTGTTCAGTCTGCTGAGATCCAAAATTGGTCTCCAGTCCCCTGTCTTTTTGGGAACTAAAAAGAACCTTGAGTAAATTCCGGATCTGATTTGGTCTGTGGGGACTTCTTGGATGACTCTTTTTTCTAGCAACTTTGAATTTCTAAGGTTGCTTTATCCCTTTGACTGGGTGGTATGTCTGGGATGGTCTTTGATGGAAGGGGTGGAAGGGAGAAAGGAATGTTTTATCCCCTGGGTATGATGGACTGTACCCATTTGTCTTGAGTCATGTTTAGCCAGGCTTTTGGGTACAGTGATAATCTCCCCCTGACTGCCTCCAGAGGTGGACAGATGGGCCTCCTTTCAGGAGCACTGGAAGGGTCTACCCGAGAATGTATCTCTGTCACAGTGATTCTGCAGATCCCCTCTGCCACAAGGGCAGCATCTTCCATTGTTATATCCCTCTCTGCCCCTGGGGAAAATTCACCACGAGCGTCTGGCAAAGCTCCTTTGGATTTCTGGAACCACATTTTTCTGCCCTTCTGACCTTTGGGATAAGGTCTAGTAGGGAATGGAGAAACGTATTCCTACAGCAGACAGAGTCTTGCCATCTTGCTCACTCCTGGTAAGTGTCTCCTTCACTTTTGGCCAGAACAAGGACGAGGCGTCAAATGGGGCGTCAGTAAAGGAAGACTTGAAGGGTTCAGCAAAGTCACAAAGTTGCATCCAGGAATGCCACCTCAGAGCTATTCATGTGCCTGCTGCCCTGCTTGCTCTATCGGTGGCATAAGAAATGAGGCCCATGGAGGATTTAATTATAGAGGTTAAGGTCACAAGCTGAGAGCTTATCTTGTCAGATACTCCCGCAGCTGTAGCTCCTTGGAGGGAATCTCCTAGCTCCTTGAGGAGACCCCTCTGAAGATGAGCGAAATGGGGTAAATAATTCAGCGACCTAAGGGTAAAAGCTGCTGAAGAGAACATAAGCTTTCCATATCTGTCCATCGTTCGAGACTCCTTATTCGGTGGGTGGACAGATGCAGAAGTTTCAGCTAATTCCTTCTTGGTGGCCATCATAGCATCTACTGGGACACCTTTGGTCAAAAACTGTCTGTCTTCCGGGGCTGTAATGATTTTGTTGGGCCTCCTCAGAACTAGCTCCACTGACTCTGGAGAGCTCCACACCTTTCGACTGACTACACCCTGGAGCTGGTCAAAAGGTGGAGACACCCAAGAGGTGGGGGGTTGGGAACCAAATGCCTCCAGGTGCACCAACTCATCTTCAGAAGGAGAGAGGGTTTTCCAGCCACCTCTCTGTTTCAGGATCTCTAAGATGTCTGAAAAGGAGACATCATCAGAGGGTAACCATGGGAACCCTTCTGAAGCCTCTAAGTCAGTATCAGATATGACAGACTCAAGGGAGTCTATGTGTTTCCTCTTACATGTTCTCTTCCGAGGGACCTCCTCAGGGGGATGTTCCAGGGAGGTTTTGGAAGAGAGAGTTTTGCCCATTTGGGGCATCCTGGGGTATTGGTTTTCTACGCAGCGGCTGGAGGGATGGTGTAGAGGTTGACACTAGCCCTTTGGGGGGAAGAGCAGCTGAAGCTGAGGGTGGAGCAGTCTCAGAGGAAAGCACGCTCCTCATCACCTGGACAGCACCACAATCCTGGGCTGGGAGAGCCTCCGGCTCTGAGGAACTGGGAGATCTCTCTTGCACCAAGGAGGATGTTTCAGAGGCTGATATGGGAGCCGAACTCACCTGCACCAAAGCCTCGAGTGGGAGAATCGGATCTGACAAGGGTCCAGTTTGACTCTCTGCCCCGGAACCAACAAGGGAGTCATGGCCCCCAGACTTCTCAATGGAAGACAACATCGAAGCAGTCAGAGTGGAGATCAGCACCGAAACTCCAGGAATAGATTTCGGGTCTGACAGTTCCACCACTAGGACTTCCAGGCACTCTGGCTCTGAACTCAACTGATTTGAAGGAGGAACCAAAGCTAAAGAAAGTACTGGGGTCGGCTCCATGACCTTTTGGGCTGGGCTGGGCTGGTGAGAATTTTTGCCAGGGCTGGTGTACAAAGCAACCTTCTAACCACCCACTCCACATCATCATCCAAAAAGCTCCTGGATGACCAAGAGGAATGGGAGGACTTGTGGCTACCCACCACCAATTGCAATAGAGGAGACTGCGGCACTGAATGAATCAGGTCCAAGGACGGTGACCGGCTCCTTTTCCGAATACTAGATGGTTCCGAAACTGCAGGTTGAACAGAAGTAGACTTTTCCTTCTCAGAACCAACAGGTTTTGGATCCGAAAAACTCAATTTTTCAGGTCTTTTCAACGGTTCAGAAGTTGGAGCCGAAGAAGTTTTTGATTATTTGTCTGAAGGTTTGGAGGCCTGAGTCCTTTCAATTGGTGAATCAAAAGGCCCCTTTAACAAAGTCTGAAAAATTAGCATATTTTTCCGTTCCTGCAGGGCTCTTGAACTAAACGCATGGCAAATGGAACAGGAATCCTGCAGGTGGATGGCACCTAAGCAGTACACACAACTAGTGTGACCATCAGTGATTGACATTTTATGTGTGCAAGAATCAAACTTTTTAAAGCCAGACTGTTTGGTTTCTATAAACATCCTGTCACTATTAGTCAAGATTCACAAACAGTAGTGAAAGACACCAAATTAGAGAAAGGGTTTCACACAAGTGTAGACTACAAACAAGACTACTCTAAAAGGAGAGACAACTTTTTTTTTTTTAAGGAGTGTAAGAGTAAAGAAAAAGTTAGAGGAGGGTTTCTAACTTAAACGACACACTCGTCTAACCTGAGGAGGCACCGCTAATTTAAACTGTGAATACCATGGGGAGCCCTCTAACTAAAAAACGGCTAAGGAGAGAAAAAAGGAATCCTCTAACTTAAACAGATTCCTAAAAGGGGGGGGGGGGCAGAACTAGAGAGAGGCCAAGAGAAAAAACAAAAAACAGATCGGAAAAGCCCTTTAACAAGAATACGAAAACCTTAAGATATAGCAAGCAAGGAGATTGTAAGACTATCCAATTGTAAGTTAGCAATTATACAAAAAGGTTAAGAAAAAATCCACTTAGCCTGAGCCAGCGAAAAAGCAATCCCGAAGCTTCAAGTGGCAAACGAGATTTGGGTAACAGTCGCTAGGCATCTTGGGATAGTATGTAGCCTCGAGCCAGTGAAAGCTCTCGAGCTTTAGTATACGGCTGAGTCAGAACCGATGCTCGGTTCCAAAACCAACCATCAAGAATGAAGGCAAGATAGGACAACATAACATCAACATTTTTATGAATATGTCTAGACTTTAGAATCTGCAAAAAAATATCCATTTTTACCTCCCTGACAATGCTGTTAATACATCAGTCAGTTTGTGAGTTTTCTGTTCTTTTTCTTGTATGTAAGGCATTGATTCTTAGAATACAGCATTATAAGCTGGCTTTTCCTGCTGACCAGACCTAGCAGAGGTAACAGTGATATTCTTTTAGTATTTAAATATTGCCTAATAGGCAGATGTCACAAAAGAAGGAAACAACAAACTCACAAACCTAGCTGAACCAATAAAACAAAAAGAAGAAAAAAAACTAGTTGAAACTAAAATACACAATTTTAATGAAAGAATGGTAGTAGGCACTTTCATTTACCCTGGAACTTCATCAGACTATCTCCATTACATCACTTTTTGTTGTTGTTGTGTCTTTCGGCTTTTCCCGGTTAGGGGTCGCCACAGTGGAACTCCGGTCCGCTAATGATTGGCAGTAGATTTTTACGTGCCGAGTTGCCAGCTCTGACACACAACCTTCAACAAAGGTACACCCATTCATGCATATCTCCACACAGAAGACTCTCTAGCTGAGAATCGAACAGGACAGCGTCTTACTGTGAGGCGATAACACTACCGCAGCACCACCACCACAGTGCCTCCATTACATCACTACAGAGTTTAAATATTGAATCAGTAATTGACATCAATTAATTCAGTCAGTGTTTTAACCCTTTAAGGACAATTTTAACATTTTTTTAATCATGCCAACCTGGGAACCTGCAGGCATTCAGCCTAACCGGCCACAATGGTGCATTAGCAGCATTGTCGCCTCACAGCAAGAGGTTCTCTGGTTCGATTCATGGCCAGAGTGCCTTCTGTGCAGAGCCTGCATGTCCTCCAGTGCCTTCTGTGTGGAGTCTGCATGTCCTCCCTGCATTCATGTTGGTTTCCTTCGAGTGGTCTGGTTTCCTCCCATATTACAAAAACATGCATCTGGAGCATTTCTCCCTGGACCTCCACTGAAAATTGACTTCATTCCAAGTCAGAATTTCCTGGTTGACAAATGTTAAATAAATAAATAACTTTCCAGCAGTATTCCTTCCAATCTAAATCATCTTCGGCTACAAAACTATATTCATAGTTATTAGCACAATCATTCACACTAAACATAAAAAATATGGTTTTCCCTAGTATTAATAACATCCAAATTATTTTTCACAAGATGTTTGACCAAAGAATTACCTATATCTAATTTTGCAAGAGCATGCAAATGCTCACATATCCTAGCATTAAATTCTCTAATCATTTTGCCCATATAAAACGTATGGCATAAGAGGCATAAACCAATATAGACCACAAATTTAGAACAAGTAAATGTATTATTCAACTGAATATTAAAATTCCTATTCTTAACAAATACATTAGGGCCTTCCAAAACAAACCTACAATAATTGCACGACTAACATTATTCTATTCAAACTGTCTGTATTGTGATCTTTCTTAGAAAACAAGTCCTTCCGATTCTTACCTTTTTTATTTCGAAACATAGGAGTATTCCTGATTACTCCTTTTAAATTTGGGAAATTCATAAGGAATCTTCAATTGTTTCTAACCAACTCTAAAGGAGTACCTTTCTATAAAATAAACACATCATCAGTGAAACACTTGTATAACATCATACATTTGAGTTACTTGGATTTATATACATGTTATTTTCCCAACAAATCATAAACAAGTTGGCATAGATGGGAACCATTGCAGCTCCCATTGCTACACTATTTACCTGCTGAAAAAATGTATTATCAAATTCAAAAAAATTATATGACAAAATAACATCCAGTATTTCAATAAATAACCTCAGTTGTTGTGCAGAAAACTTATTGGAACAATACAATTCATTGTTTACTATTTCCAAGCCTTCTCCATTGGGAATCAATGTATACAAGGAAGTAATGTCTGCTGTTACCAAAAAAACACTGTCTGTTTTAATCTTAGAAATACTTTTTACAAAAATCAAAAGAATCTTTTATAAAAAGAGTCACTTTTACATACTAATTTCTGAAGGTATTTATTTACAAAAGTAGCTATAGCTTCTGTTTTATTCCCCCAACTAGCAACAGTTGGTCTGAAACAAATGTGGATGGCTGCACATATATGAGGTACAGTGTGAAAAAAGGGTTGGTTAGCTTTTACACCATTAAATGTGATATCCATCTCAGTGTTACATGGTGTTTAGTATCATAAGCATGTAGTAACTATCATGATTTCTGTCATGCTAACTGAGTACAGAGACATGCTTCTACATATCATGGTACCTGGGAGTAATGTTCAGCCACTTAAACATCGCTACTATATGATATCTCCTTAGTCTAGTAAGGGGGACATCTGTGTGCCTCACTATAGTATCACCAATAATCAGGACATTTGGTTATGTGCTGGTTTGTCATAAGGGCTTAGCAATAGAGGCACTGGATGCAGTGTTTCTATGTGTAGCTGTGTGTGGTGTTTTAACAGAGTGTTTGCATGATGGCAGAAGACCCTTCTCTGATTGTGCTATGTAAGAGGTCTTAGTGTTTTAGGAACATTACCTGCAAGTGCTTCAGCATAAGTAGCTTTATGTGTAGGAGTTTTACCCTGGGAAGTAGGTGTGGTGTAAGTGTCATTGACAATCTCTGTAGGATTAGTTTTGGGTGTATGAGAGAGTTTTGCATCCAACATTAAAGTGTATTTACACATATCACATACTTTTATCTGTTTAAGATTAAGTGAGTTGTCAGTGTACATGAGGCAATTGCTACAATGCCTCAGAATACCCATCTCAATCAGACTGGTCACAGGGAGAGCCAGGAAGTGCACAGCCATGGCTGCTGATTTACTATGGAGGAGAATGATAAATGTAAATATTGAATCAGTCAATAATACAAGGAATTTGATGAGCAGCACTCAGCAATATGCAAACTTGATGGTCTAGCAATTAAAATCTGTCTAGACAGTAATGGTATTTTAAGGGCAACTTACACTGTGAGAGATCAGTGTCTATGCAGATTACAGGGGGGAATTATGTAGTGAGATATCAGTGTCTGTACTGATCACTGCTAGGCACTTCTGCAAGGAGGGCAGGAGTTCTAACTAAAAACTGTAAAGAAGGTCAAAAAGTTTAGATATTTAAGGCAGAAACACTCAATTAATGCACCTGTGACAAAAATAATGAGAAACGCAAGTACCAAAACAGTGGAAATGGTAATGTAAGTCTTAGCTTTGGAAGGGGTTAGCAGAAACCAGCAATGCTTTTCTTCTCAAGCTGAATGGTCTCTAAACATCACCAAATGCCTAAGGCAGAGATTCAGATTTTAAACAAGCTAGCCCTCTAGCCAATCAAATAAAGGCACAATAGGATGTACACCAGCAATTCCCAACTCAGAGTCATAGGCTATCCTTCCTGGCATAAGAGTGTAGAGCACAAACTTTCTTAATGTAAAATAACTGGTTTTGAGCCCGAGTGCTAAAATCAGAAAAAAAGACACTTAGAGTAACAGGCACAATAAGCCTTCAGCAGCAATTCTCAGCTGAGAGGGGTGGATGCTACCCTCTTTTTCCATAAGAATATAGACCACAGACCTTCTTAATGTAAAATAACTGGTTTGGAGCCCAAGTGCTTGAACCAGAACAAAGATACTCTTAGAATAACAGACACAATAAACCTTCAACCAACAATTTGCAACTCAGAAAAGTGTAAGCTATCTCTCCTGCCACAAGAGTGAAGACCACAAACATTACTAGTGTAAGATAACTAGTTTAGAGCCTAAGTGCTAAAGAACTAAGAGGTTTAGAATAACAGTTACAATGTAAACAAGTAGTAATAAGTGAGGCAGATTAAATGCAAATGAGCACTTTAAGAATGTGAAGCAAAAAGATAAACAAAGTAGGAGTAAGCACAAATACAATAAAAGCAAGTGGGTAAAATGAAATGCAGAGAGAGATCAACAATATTTAGTCAGAGAACAAGTCACATAGCACTACAGCTAAAGATGCCACTAAATACTTGTGATTAAATGAGAGATGCTATTTCTCACCTCCTCCCATGAATTAGCTGGATTTTATTCACTCTCTGTGAAAGAATTTTTTTCTATCTGACCATAGCCAAGATTTCTTAACACTCCAAAAACAATCAAAAACTAAAACAAAACAAACTGCAGTATAAAAGTAAAGATTAAAAAATGGAAGTAATCAAGCCTTAAAAAATAAATCCAATTCAAAATGAAATGCAGGCAGATATCAGCAATATTTAGGCAGAGAACAGCAAGTCACACAGCAGTACAGCTAAAGATGCCACTAAATACTTGAAGTTAAATGACAAATGCTATTTCTGAGCTCCTCCACTAATTATCTGGATTTTATTCACTGTCTGAAAAATAATTATTTTCTAACTGCCCTAGTCAATACTTCTTAAAACTCTAAAAAAAAAAAAAAAAAAAAAAAAAAAAATTAAAACAAAACAAAGTGCAATATAAGATTAACGATATAAAATGAAAGTAACCAAACTTTAAATGAATAAATTCAAAACACAATCAAATACAGTCATAGCCGGCCTTAGGCATAGGCCAACTAGGTGGCCGCCTAGGGTGCTGCTCTAGCAGGGACGCTTTTCCAGTAATCTAGATGGTGTAGGTAGACCAAGAAGGGGGCACTAAGGGGTGTAGGGGGCGCTGCAGAGACATTTTGCCTAGGACACCAGTAGACCAAAGGCCACCCCTGAATACAGTCAGAGATCAGCAATACTCAGGCAAAGAACAGCATGTCACTCAGCACTATAGCTAAAAATGCCACTAACTACCTGTAATTAAATTAGAAATGCTATGTATCAGCTCCTCCCCCTAATTAGCTGGATTGTATTCACCATCTGCAAAATAATTATTTTCTAATTGACCCTAGCCAAAAACTCTTATAATTCCAAAAGGAAAGAAAAACTAAAACAAAAGACAATACAATATGAGTAAAATAAAAAATGGAAGTAACCAAATCAATGCAGACAGAGATCAGCAGTATTGAGGCAGAGAACAGCAAATTACACAGCACTCAAATAGGGATCACTTAAAAGCCCCAATCTCCTTTTGCAATAATCATACCATTCCTATCAATATTACCACTGACCTGTGTATTAGCTGTGTAACTAGGCCTAAACCTAAAATTCTCCACCCCTTCCTAAACATAAAGCCCCGTCCCCATTTTCCTTCCTCACTTACTACTGCTGAGATGCAGCCCTGAACTCACATTTGAGTCAGAGCAGCTGCTAGGCTAGATGGGCAAATGGGAAAACAGCTTCTCGAGCCCATGGCTTTGAGGCCCTGGGTTTTGAGCAGCTGGAGCTCAAGCTGCTGTAAAGGTACCCACTTATATACTTAAATAGTAGCTATAATAACATGTTTTGCTTTAACATATATTTTCTAAAGGATGGCCTGCATCATTTCACCCCCTTAGATTACACTTACTGGCTAAAACAAGAACCCTTCATGGTTCTTGTTTCAGTGAAAATTCACCAGATGGACTTCCCAGTATAGCAAATTCCAATTTGAATACACATAGCATGGTAGCACTGCTGAATGACAGGAGCCTAAACAAGAAAATCTTTGAAACTGAGGCTTCCGTTACTCTAAAAAAATATAAGCATTTGTACAATTACAGAACCTTAGTTCCATTGTAGTGACAGAACTCAGTCCGCTAAGGCCACTATACATATCATGCATTCATATTCACTGGCACCTTAGGATGAGTATTAATTTTTGATTCTGCATGGTACAAATCTGGAACTGGTTGAAGTCCTAATTGCACTCAAAATTAGTTACCATATTACAGCCAATTATAGAATCCCATCTATCACCCTTCTGGATCATGAAAAATATCTTTAACTTGTTAGAAAAGTTAACCATTTAGCCAACTTCTTTCTTATGGGTGACTTCAACTATATAAATATGATCTGGCAAATGTATATATACTACCTGAATTATATATGCACAGAGCTTTCTGGACTTTTTTAAATGGTAAATGCCAATATACTTGATCAAATTGACTCCATTCCTACTAGAAATATTAATCTTCTACATCTTGTACTGTCAAAGTTTCTCACCTCCTTAGGCAAATCTGACCATCTTGCTGTGATCTTTTCATGAAGACCTGCTTTGGAGCTCCTTATACCTCCTCTATATTCGGGGAGCATTCCAAAACCAATCACTTACTATTTGCTGACATCATTGATTAACACAGATGTTATAGCTTCCCAGCATGCTTAGTATCTAAGGCTTCTGCATACTCCTGTGAATTTTACTCCCTCTTGGGTAAATGTATTAAGTTATCTGTCCAAAGCAAGAGTATGGCAAGTTTAAAACTTAACTCTTATGGTGGCATTATCATGTCAACAGACAATATAAAACAAAGAAAAGGCTCATGGCCATCTCTAAAAGATGGATTTTTATCATTTTAAAAGTGATTTAAAAATCGTAAAGTGTGCACCTCAAACTTAGCATTAGGAAATGCAAGGCCATCTATGAATTTGGGGTTGCAACTAATTCAAAACACAATTGTAAGGCCTTCTTCAGCTATATTAGAGCTGTCAAAGACTCTTTTCAAATGAAGATGTTTTCGGAGTGGCAAAAACGGTCATAAGTCCAGCAAACGATGCATGACTTTTCTTTTCTCCAGCCTGTTATGAAGAGGCAGTACATCTTGCATTGTTACAGCCCCCACTGATAGATTACACATGAAGGCACTGTGCTGGACCATAAAGAAATGTGGAAACTTCAGAACTAAGCAGTAGAATCCTTGGAGACAGTAATTCATTTCATTTCTATTTTATTTATTTTATTTTATTTTACATTTTGATTGCCAGGGTGGTACACACTGATTACAACTGACCATTTGCACATACTGTGCAGATGAAATAATTCGCAATGAAGAAAACGAGGACAACAGAAGCAAGCTGTACAAACCAAACACAGAACAGGAAGTAACAATATAATGCAAAAACTGTACATAATGTATATAAAGGTTTGTAATATTTGTTTATTGATGATTGTATTGTTAAACATTGTATTATTTGGAAAATAAAAAAATATTTGGAAAAACTGTGCAATTTAATAGATGTATCAACAATTAGGAGAGAAATGCACATTTTATAATGCAATTTCATATTCTTAAATCAGTGAAAACAGAATCCTGTAAGCCTGCATAAGGGGTACCTTTAACAACTCTATCTGTGATGTAGCACTCAATAAATTATGAGTATTATCCTTAAGGGTACACTTCGGGAATATTTTAGTACCTCTCAAGAAATGTCTTCATATGATCCTTAAGAATATAGTGGGAGACTCAAGCGCACTGACTGACATTCAAAACAACATCTCCACAGGACCAATCCACATTAACAAAGGCAATACAGTACCAATGTGGTATTATCACCAGTGATGTAGTAACCCAGTTTTTTTCCAATTATGTGCAGAAGCTCACCAGATTTCAGACTTGGGAAATCAGCAAAGTCTTCTAATATATCTGCATGTTTTGTCCCACAATGTCAAGAAGTATTGGCAGTCTTGTTTAGTGGACATATTGTCCCGGCTTATGAATGCCAGGTGAAGCCCACAGCCTTTTAGCAGATAGACAGTCTGCAGATCTCACCAAAGATGGTGCTGCTTGACATTCTTTTTAGCAATCAGCTTCCTTGGAAATAGATTCCCCCAAAACCTTAACTTTATGCTGCAGAAGTTTTGTTTCTTTCCATTTGAAACAGCAGATTCCATGGCAATTAAATATTGTTTATTGAAGTCTGTCTTCATTGTTATTACTTCAGTTAGAAAAAGACTGGTGCTTCAGACATTAATGTTCAGACCTCCTTAGATTGTCTTCCACTGAAGATTAATCTTTTTTTCATGTCAAAAGTAGTAGTGATTATTATCTTAAGTCAGTCTGTTCAACTTCCAAGTTTTGTGTTATAGACCAAAATGTTGGAAATAATTATATCCTGTGATGTTCACAGATAAGATATTGTGCCAGAAGAACCATTCCGTAACTTGGAAAATAACTTTTTGTGTATTTTAAGAAGATATCTCCATCACCAAACAAACCTTGTCAAAGTGGCTGGCCCATTTTTACAAGACCTTGGCAGAACTCATGTACTAAAATGAAACAGTACAGCAGCAACATACTTACCATGTGTTTCTACCAAGGATCTGTTAGAAGCTGCAACACAGACTGCTGTCCACTCTTTTTTTTAACAAAACACTGTCTTGAAGATCATTCTATGGGTAGCACAGATTTTGGAATGGCTGTGTTTCAGGTGATACTGTATCTGTTATCCTTGTCAGGGTGCTACCATATTGTTTGGGATGTTAATAAAAAATAATGATTTCTTATTACTGTGATCCTTTGTGAATAAAATCATATCATTATGTAAGATATATTACTATGACAGTGCATGTTTAAGGATCATTGTCTACCCCACCCGATACTTGGAATATATGGTACAGTTTGATACTTGATTTCTGTTTTTTGTTCCTAATTTGGTTCATTTTACTTTTAGTTCTTCGGCTGATATTCCATAAGCACACATTTCCTTATGGAGGTTCTCTCCTACTATGAAAAACTGCAGAAGGTATTCACCAGTGCAGCTTTTACAGGAGCTTTGTGCCACTTGTGTAAAGTACATTCACAGGTTCAACACCACAATACAAAACTTGCATAAATCATAACAAAGTACTATAGCAGACTGTTAAGTATGGATATAAAGTAAGAAGAGGAAGCATCAATATATTATTTCAGGTGCTTAAAAGCTCGATGGCCACAGCAATACTTTGTAACAAGAGTATCAGTTGCGTAATAAGGTACAGCGGGAACTAGGAAAATCACAACTACTAGCACTGAAGAACTAAACGAAGCTAACATATTATGTTTGCTTTTCCAGTGGTTTCTAGCTGTAATACATTATTCCAGCTGGTATAATTAGCTCAGGGCTGACTCCTCACATCTTAGACCTTTTATGTGTTACAGCATACTGCAGATAAAAATGAAAGAAATTCTCTGCAAAGCAGAAATATATTCTAAAACTAATAGATTTTTGAACCACTTGTAACTTTTTTAAAACAAGGCAAGCAGTAATCAGTGAAATGGAATTAAACGTTTGTCTGTGAGAAACAAAAAAAATGTAAGCTGATTACATCTGCTTTATTAGAGATGCAGTTCTTACTTTTGCTGTGCATATTAATATCTCATACTTAATGAATGTTGGACTCAGTATAGTAGTCTTTCTTGTTTAACGTGATGTTGATACTGATTTCAGTTCTTGAAAAACAGGTTACACACACAGAACTATAATGCTTGATGCACTCGAGTATAACCAGTGTGATCTAGTAGCACAGACGTGCTAGAATAAACAAGTGCTTACCAATTAGAAATGACTAATCTGCACATGGTAAGGGGGTGCACAATTAACCTGCTCTGTGATGTTAATCAAAAGAAATGAAAAAGGCTGATAGGTGGTAACATGTAATATAATAAAGCTCTATGTCTGTTTAGGTTAAGATTCAGACTTGGAGAATTATTTATTTATTCTCACTGTATCTATTCAAGAAGGACCATTTACATAGAGAATTTTTAGGGAAAATATCCCCAAAACAGTAAGTACTGCTAATCATCAAAATGTAATATTATGAATGTTACAGACATATAAACTAACAGTTAACATCATCAAACAGTTAAGCTGAATGCAATGATGTGTAAGTTGAGGGCATATGGTAGAGCGTGACTTATTTGTGTTGTACCTCAAAAATGGCTCTGTAGCAAGTACAGTTCAAATGTTACCTAAAAAAAGAGTAAATAAATTAATGATAAGTGACCACCAGTGCTCACAGAAAAACAACAAAAAATGATTAAGCACAAAATATATAAAAAAGTAGTGGAGAGCAGAATGATTCCTCTAAACAATGCTTTATAGGTGAATGAAAAGAAAGATAGAGTAACTGGTACAAAAGTGACAGTCTAGATAAGGTACAACTGACAAATAATTATTGCTATGAGTCTGCCACTGTTCACAGCTGCACAAAGAGCTGCCAGTTTGTGCAGAGGGTGATACCACTGCAGGTCATCTAATAGTATACTAATAAAAACTCTCACTTTGACTTTTAAGTGACTCTCCCTTACTCCTTCCCATCTAGAAATTGTGTTTCCTTGCCTTACATAGCATAGGCTAGATTCAGACCTGCTGAATCTAGACTGTTTGGTATCACACTGCTCTTAAACCAGCCTTCTTACATTAAGAAGGCCTCCCTGCACTCTTGTGGCAGAAGTGTGTAGCTCAGGACCCATCTGAGTTGGGGATTGTTGGAGAGAAGCTCAGTTTGGGGCTTTTCCATTGGTTGTTGTGTTAAAACTGTTTAAATTTGCCTGTGTATAAGCCTGACATTTTCTCAGGTTTGCACTGAGTTTACTGGAGCTGCTCAACATTTGGGAACTTTTGCCAGAGGTCTGGAGTGCATCTGCACTGAAATCCAAGGCATCTGTTGAACCCCCCCCCCAAAAAAAAAATAAGTATATTTTAAGCCAGCACTGCATTTTGTTAATTGTATTTAATTGAATTGCTGCTTAATTTTTGCTGTTTGTGACTAAGTCCAGCTAGCTCAAATCCTTCCTAAATACTGCATTCAGAAAAATCCTGACACAATGGACAGACAGTTTTCCATCATTTCTCCTGCCACCTTGATTGGTATGGGATCTTGAAGCAGTGTAGCAATTGCTTCATGTATACTGTCAACCATTTACTCCTAAAGTAAACTAATACCCTATGTGAGAGATGCAAATATACTGTGGAATTGGAGTCAATTCTCTCACATAAAACCAAACTAGACAAAAACAGGTTGTCAGCACACATGCTTCACCTCTCATGCAAACCTCATTTCTCACACAAAATAAGGTCACGACATATAAGCCCACATTTATTTTACATTTGTTGACTGGGGTGGTCTGACTGGATACATGTCCATTTTCAGAGGAGGCCCATGGAGAAAAGCTCCAAAAGTAACACAAGCAAATTTAACATAATACAAATTAAATACAATTTCCAGCCTGTGTTGAGGAGTCTAAGCTATGCAATCTAACATGCTTCCAGTCTAGCTTACTATTTACAACACAGTAGAGTTAAATTTACAAAATAATACTGGTACACCTGTGATACCAAATATTTAGTCAGGCTTGGAGCATGGACATAGCCATTGAGTCTTGAAATACTGCTTGAGAGTTTTCTTAAATTGAGATAGGGTAGTATCTAGTGTAATGTCAGCAGGTAGTGAGTTCCAAGTTTTGCCTACAGAGTTAGCAAACATGGAGTCCCTGGCTGAATTGTTGGATTTGATGGCTTGTACTACCAGTCTATTAGATGAGCGAAGTGGTCTGAGGTTGGCGTGGGGTAGATGATGTTTTTCAAAGCAGGTGTATTTTCAGGTTGGTTAAGTACTTTGTGAGCCACAATAAGTTGGTTATACTGAATATTCCTGGGTAGCTCTAGCCATCTGAGATTTTTTAGGTTTATGCAGCGATGTGTTCTATAGGGCAGACCAGTTCTAAATATAGCTATGTTATTATAGCAGCCAGAGAGTTTGTTAAGTTCAGTTTTATTTAAGTTGGCAAGTAAAGAGGAAGCATAGAAGAGGGTGGAGACCAGACGGGAGCAGACAATGGCAATCCTAGCAGGTGGGCTTAGGAATGGTTTTAACCTATATAGTAAGCCCAGTTTTTTATTAATGGATTTGATAGTTTTGTTAATGTGAGCATCAAATTTGAGATTGTTGTCTACAGTAACCCCAAGGAGTTTTGTGTGAGCATCTGGGGAGATTATGGTACCATTGTTAGACTTAATGGAGAAGAATAATATCGGGGATCTTTGGGCGGGGGAGAAAAGTAATAACTTTGTTTTGTTGGGATTTAGAATCAGACAGCGGTCAGCAAGCCAATTTTCAACTAAGTTGAAAGTACACTGAGTAATTGTCTGCAGCTCTGTATGGGAGGTGCCAGCGCAGATCAACATGGAGTCATCTGCATATTGAATGCAGTTAGCATTTGGGATGACAGTGTGGAGGTCATTAATAAAAATGGAAAATAGCGGTGGTCCCAGAATAGGCCCCTGGGGGACACCTAAGGTGTTAGGTAGGAGGGTGGATAGCTTGTTCTGCCATAGTACGGCTTGTTGTCTATGGTGGAGATAGGATTGGGACCATTGAAGGGAGTGATGACCTAGGGACACTTTTGTCAGGGTGTGGATAAGTAGATGGTGGTTAACCATATCAAAAGCTTTAGAGACATCCAAAAAAAGGGCTAAGGATAGCTTGTTATTGTTTCTGTTATGGTGTATATCGTTAGTGAAGGAGAGGAGGGCTGTGGTGGTACTGTGATGTGGTCTGAAGCCATGCTGAGATTTAGCCAGTAGATTGTTTTGGGTTAGAAAGTACAGAAGTTGTTTGTGGATGCACTTTTCCATGATTTTTGTCAGTGGAGACAAGATGGCTATGGGTCTATAGTTAGATAATTCAGTAGAGCCAACACCTTTATGGAGGGGTATGACTCGAGATATTTTCCAGATAGTGGGGACTTTGGCTTCTGATATGGACCGATTAATTAGAATGGAGATGGGGTACGCTATAGAATCTGCAGCTTTTTGTAAATATTCGTCAGGGAGAAGGTCAGTGGCTAGGGTGGTAGGTTTTAGTTTTTTGATTAGAGTATGAATGAAAGATGTAGAGATTGGTTGAAAGCTGAAGGAGGACTGGGTACTGGGAATGGTATACTGTATGTTAGAGGAGTTCAGGGGTAATTGGCTAGCTAGGGCTTGGATAGTCTCAGTAAAGAAACTATTAAAGGTGTTAGCAACATCCTCTGATAGTTTATCAGAAGAGGCTGAGAGAGGTGGAGTGGTGGTTTGACCTGGGTGCCATAGTTTGTTTATTCCTGCCCAGAATTTTTGGGGATTATTTTGGTTTCCTTGTTGGAGATGGAAGTAATAGTTTTTTGTATCTAGTAAGATGGATCTTTTTGTCTCATTCCTTATTTTTCGAAATTTTATTTGATCTAGAAGGGGCTTTGTGGCACAGCAGGTAGCCCATGCCTTATTCCTGACTGTAACTTTTGATTTGGTTTCTTTAGAGAGCCATGGGGGATCTTTTGTTTTGATCCTAGCGGAGCGAGCAGGTGCATGAGAATCAAGGATGGAGAGGAATTTATCGTTAAAGTAGGGAACTGCTTTGTCTGGGGCAAGGGTTTTAGGGCAGACCAATTGCATGATTTAACAGAGACCTCCCAAATGCACATCACCCACACCCACCACCAAGCATAAAGAAAACACTTCACATATCAGCACACACATCCCTGTCTCAACCAATAAGCCTCTAAGGCAAAATTTGTCAAATGTCTTGTTCATAGGTGACTCCATAGTGAGACACACAGATATCCCCCTCACCAGACTGGACAAGGAGAAAGTCACAGTCAGCTGCCAGGATCTGACAAATCATGCATGCACTCAAGTCACTCAGTAACAAGGAGCGTTATGACTCTGTCAAAGTCGATGTTGGAGTGAATGACTGAAACAACAAATTTTCCAGCATAACAAAATCTAAATGTCACAAATGTAGGGTCATGCTGCTTAATGCTAAGAGCTTAAACATGAAACTGCACTCCCTGGAAGCACTCCTCACCTTGGAGGATGCTGCCTTCTGTGCAGTTATCTAGACATGGTTCAAGGCCGTTGAGAGCACCCTGGCCATGCAAGGCTATAATGGCTATAATGCCTTCCACACATTCAGACCTCAAAATGAGCATAAAGGAACCAAAGGTGGAGGTGTATCCATCTTCATTAAAACCTAATACACTTGGAGACTGTTCAAACAGCATGACTCTCGAGCTACTCCATGTCCAATAAGCTATTGAGAAAGTACCATACCACATCTTTGCCAGCTATAGATCCCCCACCATGAACCAGGTTAAGCACACCACCTACCTTGATTAAATGGAATCCCTTGCCATACAGCCCAACACCTTAGTCATGGGAGATTCCAACTATCCTTCCATAGACTGGGGGATGTACATGAGCACAAACATGCTCGTCCTGAAGTTTCTGGACTTTATTAACACAAATGCTCTGCACTAGGGGCTCTAAAGTTCTGGGCATAGTACTCACCAACATGGGGGGGGGGTCACTGTACTTCCCCATGTGTGATGCCCTCCATGGGTAGGTCAGACCACAAATCAATCTCGTTTGAAGTAAGTACTGGAACTGCCACCCTCACAGGAACAAAAATTACAAAAAACTAACTAACTACAGGGTACTAAGCAATGGTATAAAAAGCCTCATACCACCCACAATCCCAGACACCAGTGATCACTATGCAGAAGTGTACGCAAATGCCCTGTACAAACATTTAAAGTGACTGCATAAACTCTGCTGTACCTGACCGGGTCAAAACCAGGTCTTCCCATAAAAACAAGCCACCATGGTGGACTTCAAGTATAAACAGGTTATATAGCAAGAGGAAGAAACTGTTGTCCAAAAGCAAGAGGGATGTCACTCTGCAGAGGAAGATTTCCCTTCTAAGCCTAAACAAGAAAATCAGAATTCTTGTAAAGACTTCTACCTCAAATTACAAAACTAATATCCCATCCCCAGCCAGGGTTAATCATAAAGCATTCTTTAAATACATCCGAAGTCTAAAAGGGAATGCCCAGCTATGTGACAAACTGGTTGTAGATGGGATCACCTCATACTACACCAGAAGATATTGCCAACCTGCTAGCTGACAGATTCAATGCAAACTAGGGATACCACCTGTCCCACTTTGCGAGGGACAGTCCCTCTTTAGGCAGTTGTGTCCTGCAAAAAAATTGGGAAAATGGCAAATGTCCTGAGATTTTAGGGCAAAATTATTTCCTATATTTGCATAAAACAGTTATTCTGTATCTGAAACACCTAAATGTTATAAGAAACAGAATAAGCAACTAAAATGCTACAAGAATAAGCTTCTATTTAGGAAAAAAGTGAAGTTCTCTTCTTTGTACTGGTCGTGGGTATGTTTTGCCCTGCAAAGTCTGATGTTTGTACCACAATTGTCCCACTTTGGGCATTTGAAAAGGTGGCAACGCTAGTGCAAACTTCTCCCCTTCATCCCCACCTACCATATCCCAAAGCATACCTAACACCAGCCTTCTGCCTAGTATCTCTAGAGAACAGGTCATCTCTGAGCTCGCCAAGGCCAAAAACATGTCCTCAAAGGGACCAGATGATATCCCACATTGTCTACTAAACAATCTAAAACAAGACCTAGTGGACCCACTTGGTGTTCTCTTTAATCATAGCTTGAGAACTGGCTATGTTCCTGCAAAATGGAGAACAGCAACAGTAATCCCCCTGCACAAAGGGGGGTCATCAACTGACCTTGGGAACTATAGACCCATAAGTCTAACCAGCCTAGTCTGCAAGGCCATGGAAAGAATTATCATGGACCTTATCAACAAGAACATAGCCAACCTCTAAATGCTGAATTCAACCCAGTTTGGCTTCATTAAGGGTAGATCATGCTTATTAAACCTGGTAGACTTATTTGAGAATGTCACCAAAGCCATGGACGAAGGTAAGACAGCCTATCTCCACCTTGCCAAGGCTTTTGACATAATTCCCCACTCTGGCATCATTGAGAAACTCTCCCAGATGGGTATTAACCCTTCTGTTACTAGATGGGTAGTCAGCTGGCTCACTGAAGGAATACATTCTGTCAAAATTGGTTACTCCACCTCCCACAAGTAGACCTGTCACCAGTGGAGTACCACAGGGGTCTCATCAAGTTTTCTGATTAATGCAAACTGAGAGCAATCATTGAGTCCCCAATGATGTCAACATATTAAAAGAAGGGCCAACATAAACAAATGATTGGTGCCAAAGCCATGGTCTAAAACTAAATTAAAAAAAAAAAAGCATTATTATTGCTTTTGGCAAAACTGAATTCCCTACAGATTACAATATTAACAGCGCCTCCCTGAGTTCCAGCCAGTGGTGTGAGACTTGGGAACATATGCTGATGGCAATCTGAACTTTGACCAAGTTTCCACATTGGTAAGGAAAGCCTACTAAGTAGCGCACTGCATAAACAAGGGCATAGCATCCAGGTCAAGGGATGTTACAACTCCACTGTACTCAACCCTCATCAGAATACTAAAAGAATACAATACACCAATTTGTATGTACCTCACCAGACACCTGCATCAGCTGGAAAGACTACAGAGGTTTCTCACTAAGAAAATACAGGGACTCCAAACCAAGACCTACGCGGACAGGCTGAAGGCCCTGTCACTTTACTCTGTGTCTTATAGGCTGTTGAGAGGTGACTTGTGCCTAGTCTGTAGGACAATCTCCAACCTTGCCCCAATGGAAATACTGCACATCCGCAAGTCAAATGTCTCAAGACTCACTCACTCTAGGGATCTCAACCTAGCTTGTGACATTAACAGATTATGCTGGAGAAACAGATATGTTTCCCAGAGATTGCCACTTCTCTGGAATAGACTCCCTGTTCACATAAAACAGAGCTCTTCACTGACCTATTCAAACACAACCTAGATAATTGGATGGGAGACTGCAAATTCAGCCCTGAGGTGGCACCCATGTCCTTCATGGACAGGGGTAGCTGGTGTTGATCACAGACCTGCTGTCTTCATAAATTCGTTCTGTGAACCACCCAAAAAAGAACAATTGGGGATACTTGGGATTAACATGGCTAGCCTTGTAAAGACTCCAGGGCCGCTAGCCTAGTAACCTTGGCAAAATGCTGCTTAGCAGTTATGGCCTCAGATATCACAGCAAAGTAAATAAAATGAGGGCCTACAGACTAAAGGATGTTCAGTTTTCCCAATGTACTGTAAGCACATGTCAGCAGACAGTTGGACACACTGGTTCAGAAGGGGTTAACACAATGGGGAAGCCTTAGCTCTGCAGTTTTGTCCATCTTACTAAGTCTTTCCTATTCTTAGATTGCACTGCTGTTGAGATTTTCTCTTCATGAGAACTTTAGCATGGAGGGAAGCCTTGTGGGTAGAGTTGCATGGTAATGCAGCAGTCCAGGGGAGTGGCCAATGCTATTTACTATGCGCCCTCCTTCAGAAATAACAGTGGCTCCTAATTCACTTGGCTGAGTAGGGAAAAAAGGTTGTCACAAAAAACTACAACAAGCCATTTACTCCTATGGGAGTACTCATGTAACTGGTAAGTTTAGCAAAGGTGTGGTGGTAGTAGTGGTATATTAGTGTGTATGTGTGTGGAAGTATATGTGCCTGTCCATAGAGGCATAAATGAAGCTGGACGAGTGTTTGTGTGTGTGTGTGTGTCTACCTAGGTGGTTGAACTAGGGGGAAGGTTAGGTAGAGAATAAGAATCTGGATGTGTTTGCATGCATGGCCGGCCTTAGGCATAGGCCAACTAGGCGGCCGCCTAGGGCGCTGCTCTAGCAGGGGCGCTTTTTCAGTATTTATTTAATGTAGGTAGACCAGGATGTGGGCACTGGGTGGTGTGGTGGGGGGGCGCTGTGGAGCCCTTTTGCCTAGGGCACCAGTTGACCTAAGGCCGCTCCTGTTTGCATGTGTTGGAGTGTAGATATGGATGAATGGCGAAGTGTTTCTATGAGTGTGATCAACTGTGGCATGACTTGTTTATTGATGTGTTTGTGTGTGTGTGTGTGTGTGTGTGTGTGTGTGTGTGTGTGTGTGTGTGTGTGTGTGTGTGTGTGTGTGTGTGTGTGTAGGAGGGGTGCCTTTCCAACATGATACATGGGCCTCTTTGGAGAGCACTAGCAAGGTTAGGTGTAACAGCACTGTTATTAGCTAATGTGTGCTTCTGAGACATGCTAATGAGCTGATAATGATGTCTTGCTGATTGTAGCCATAGCTGTGCCTGATTTGCATTTTCTCACCATCAAGTTAATTGACTGACCTCTGTTTGACAATTACCATGAGTGGTGAGCCTTTTTCTGTATTCTAGGGGACAGAGGGATCTCACTGCTTTACTGTGGTGAGGTAGAGAATAACATCATGATTCTACCACTGGTATAAATTTGGTTCTTCATTTGACTGGGAAAGTAATTGCAGTTATGAGTAACATCTGCATTTCTTAGAGAGAGAGCTAAATGGGTTTTTTTTTCCAGCAATATGTTGGTGGAAGATGCAGCCTAAACTAATGTGGTATAAAGTCTTGTGCGTATCATTTATCTTTCAACTGCTTTATCTGAGTATTACTTTTCTTCTTATCCTTGAGGGCCTAAATAACCAAATGACTGATTTTAATATTGTTGAGAATCTCAGAAGTATTTTATTATTTTTACATGTCTCCAAATACAAAAATCACTGCTTGTCATATGATTTTTAATTAAGGACTTTGACTAAGTATTTAATTGTTACAGCCTTTGTAAGGAAACAGAAAACTGAAATAGTTAACACTGGTTGTTTTGTTTTATTTTTTTAGGAAAACTACATTCCATATCCCAGCATCGAAGAGGTACAGTATCTTTTTACTAGTCTGGAAGTATTATAAATAATCTGCTCCAATCATTTTCTGCTGCTTTATGCACTGTAGTATGTCTTTGACTAGAAAATGTAATATTAACTAAACTATCCAGATGTCTTTCTATTCACATGTTTCAGTATTCATAACAGTAGGGAGGTTGCTCTGCCTGCAGCGCCGACATCCAGCCAGTATACCAAAGTCTTGCTTCAGGAGGGTACATGTGACATCCTGCACTAGCGCCGTAAACCAACGTAGGGTATAAAAGTGACGTCTGCATGTACCCTCTCCAGAATTTTTCTGCCACAGCGAACGTCGGACTCAAGTTCGCCAGTTCAGAAAGCAGATTGCTAAATCAGACAACCACTACAAACGACCGCTACAGATAAGTACCCTGTGAGGTTTTCATCGTTTCCTTTTTTTTTTTGCTAATACGTACATGTCCACTAGAAAGGGGAAGTGTGCTTGTGGGAGACAGATTCCTCACAAGGACTCGCATGATAAGTGCGTATTCTGTTTAGGCAAGGCCCACGACCATACATCCTGCCCTATTTGCAAATCATTCGTCCCAAAATCTCTTCACAGCTGTTTGGCCACGGTTAAACTTTATTTAGAAAATCAGAGGCTCCGACGTCTCATGCTCAGTATGGGGGGAGGAGCAGGCCCGTCCGAAGAGCCGCCGAGGAAAAAGGCCAAGAAAACTAGGCCTGATTCCCATGCTGTGCCTTAGGTGTCAGGGGAGATTCTTGATGCTGATGAAAACCCAGGATCTCTTCAGATCCCCATTTCCTTACTAGGCCCAGGAACCACGATGGAAGCTGGACTTGCGGAAACCTCGTGTACGTCTGCTGAGGCAAATCAGTCATCAGCTCCTGATGGCGGAGATTAACCATGACTCATTCAGTTGGAGAGCTCTGCTTTTGTTCCTCCATCCACCCAGATGTCGGCTCCCTCTCTTTCTCTACAGTCTACTCCAATGAAGAGAGAACAAAAAGTAAGGCACACAGAACCACAACCTGTTCCAGGTTGGGAAGTTTTCTCTCAAAGCTTGTTTAAAGCATTCCAGGCCCTGCAGACTCAACAGCAACCAACTGTTTCTCCTACAAGACCCCCTTTGCTTGTGTCAGAGGAAGAGCCTTCCTCAGATGAAGATTCTGTGACCTATTAATCCCAAATTGATTCGCCCAAAGACTTTATTACCCCAGAGGAAGAGGATCCCATTACCCCACAGTCCCCTGGGGAAGAATTCACCTTTGGTGATACCATCTCCCTCATGTGGGAACATTTTAAATGGCAGGCCTCAGAGGTCTCAGACAGTAAGAAAAGATACGCTGACCTCCTGCAAATGGAACAGCCATCCCCTTCATCTGTGTGGCCCCTTTGCTCCCTGCCTTCCAGGATGCCTTCTTAGCTGCCTCTCAGACTCCAGATTCACAACCACCAGCATCTAAACATGCCCTGACCATTTTTATAAGGTCCCACAGGACACCCAGTTCCTCTTTAGAAACCCACCAGCAGACATTGCTGTTATTGCAGTCTCTGCAGATAAGACATCCAGGCAATTGCCTTCTTCTACTACCCTCTATCCTACTGATAAAGATAGTAAATTTATGGACAGACTAGGGAAAAAGGTGTATACCTTCTCTACTCTTGCTGTAAGAGCCTTGAACTACCAAACCCACATGGCTAGATATGGCCTTGACACTATTGCTAAGGCTTCCACCTTACTCTCTGAGGTCCCTGAATCCAACATTAAAACTCAGCTTAACAACCTACTCTCCACAGCATCCCAAGTAACTAGGCACTCTATCAAGTGCAGTTATGATGCTGTGGAAGCTTCATCCAAATCTGCTGCTTCTGTCTCTGTACTAAGGCACTCCTCCTGGCTGAGACTTCAGCCACTGCCCTTAGCTGTACAAACAAAGCTGCTTGATGCCCCCCCCCCCCTGGACAATAAAGTATTATTTGGCCAGTCCTCAGCTGAGCTTCTTAAATCCCTTCAAGAGAAAGGAAAAGAACTACAAAATCTAAAACACTTACCATTCCCAGATACCACAGAAACTGTCCTCAGAAAATGTCCTTTGTCAGGAGTCAATCCTCCCACACAGCTCAGCAGACAAAGGGATGCAGGCAACTGAGGAAAACCTCTGCCCCCAGATTTCCTTCCACTGCCCCCTTTTAGAGCCAATCTGATCAATCCAGACTACCGCCACTGTGACTTACCATTACTAAATCAAAAACCCCACTCTTCCTTCACCTCACCCTCTCCCTACCCTCCTGGTGAAAGATTACAACAGAAAGATGGGTACTTTCCATCATTCAGAGGGATTACTTTATGACTTGGCGGATGTTGCCCCCTTCCAGGGAGTCCCTTGACCTCCAGCAAATCAAGTCCACCTCTTCCCCACTATCATTCACCAACTACTAGACCAGGGCACCATAGAATAAATAACACCCACCCAAAGAAATAAAGG
The DNA here is from genome assembly GCF_019279795.1 of Protopterus annectens. Classification (NCBI taxonomy): domain Eukaryota; kingdom Metazoa; phylum Chordata; order Ceratodontiformes; family Protopteridae; genus Protopterus; species Protopterus annectens. Next base: position 597,216,899 of record NC_056747.1, read on the forward strand.
TTTTTACTCAAGAATGTTTTTGGTACCAAGTAAAGACAGCCCATGGAAACCAATCCTGGAACTGTCTTTCCTAAACCTGTTTCTCAAGGTACCCAGCTTCAAAATGATCACCTTATCTTTGTTCCTTTCACTCATTCCCACTCAGGCCTACATGGTGGCCCTGGATTTGAAGGATGCCTACCTCCACATTCCCATTTACCCAGACTACAGGAAATTCCTCCGCCTTGCAGTAGGTTCCTGGCATTTTCAATTGCCTGCTTTGCCCTTTGGACTCTCCACAGCCCCTCGAGTGTTCACAAAGTGTCTAGCACCCTTCATTGCTAATTACAGAACACAGGCTATACAAATATACCCATACCTGGATGACCTTATGGTACTTCATCAAAACCGCCAAGTCCTCCAGGAGCACCTAAGGCTAGTGATCAACACCCTAACCCATCTGGGGTTCACTATAAACCAGGAAAAGTCTCATCTGCAAGCCACACAAGACATAGTTTTCTTGGGATGCAGAATCAGAACAGACTTAATGAAAGCTTTTATCCCAGAACAAAGAATCCTGGATCTGGCCATCTACCTCAACACACTTAACCTTACTTCATTGCCAGCATGGGAATTCCTAAGGATGCTCGGACACATGGCATCCCCATGTTGCCCTAGCAAGACTCCACATGAGAAAGATCCAATGGATCTTGAAGAAATTATGGAGCCAACACTCCCATCCCCTGGACACTCCTCTCCCACTACTCCAGTGTCTGAAGACAAAACTCCAGTGGTAGATCTCTGCCATCCACCACAACCAGGGTATCTCATTTCAGGTACCTGCCCCCCGCTAGAACTCACCACAGATGCATCAGACCAGGGTTGGGGTGCAGTACTACAGCACAAGCAGAAACAGATCACTGTACAGGGAAAATGGTCCACACTAAGATTAAAGGACCACATCAGTATCAAAGAAATTATGGCACTCCATTTGGCCCTACAAATCTTCAAACCAGCCCTACTTCCAGGAACTCTCAAAGTGATTACAGACAATATGACTGTCATGTGGTATATAAACAGGGGGGACAAGATCATATCCTCTTTGCAGCTTAGCCATCCAAATATAGATTCTAGCAATGACTCTATACATCCATCTAGTAGCAGCCTACATTCCCTTGACAGAGAATGTCACGGCACACTCTCTAAGCAGAACTTCAGCTCCCTCTCATGAATGGATGCTTCACAGAAAGGCATTCCTAGATCTCATTCACAAGTGGGGTATTCTACAACTCAATCTGTTTGCCTCCTCCCAGAACAAATAGATACCCAAGTTTTGCACAAGGGCTCCTCATCCACAAACTTGGAAAGTGAACGCCTTCTCCTTTCATTGGGGGGGAATGTTTCTCTATGCCTTTCCACCTTTCACTCTGATTCAAAAAATTTTCCTCAAAATACAGAAAGACAAACCAGAAATCATGTTGGTAACCCCCTACTGGCCAAGACAGGACTGGTTTCTTCTTCTTTACCTACTAGCCAAGGGCAATCACCACAGGTTACCCCACTGAATAGACTTGTTCACACAGAACAGGGGATTCCTACTCCACCCTCAAGTGGACAAATTAAAACTGACCTTATGGGTGATAGGGTTCTAATCCCCTTCAGATACCTATATAAAGAGGATGTTCTCAATGTCCTGCAGGAGGCCAGGAAACCTAGCACCAGGAGAAATTACAGAGGCTCATAGGTATGTACTAGGCTAATGGCCCTGGAGCCAATGCAAGCCTAGCCCAATAGTGTTCCCAGTCATCTGGCTTACCAGACGTTAGTTCCCTGTTCCCCTATATAGCAATGCAATTGAAGTGGTCCTTGGGGTGAATTTCCTATTTCCCATCCACTTATCAAGATTTCTCTTGAAGAGGGTCATTGAGGTACTCTGCTTGACGTGAATGGAGAGTTTATTCTAGAGTATTAAAAGTCTCTGGGTTAAGAACCTATCCCTCCAGCAGGTTCTGTTTAATGTGGTGATAAGGTTGAGGTCTTTGGAGTGAGTAAAATGGAGGGATTGGGATTTTTTCAGATGAAGCATGTCTAGCAAAACTGGGTCAGACATGGCTCTGTATGACAAGCAGAGATTGCCTCTAAGTAGGCGATATGAGACGGAGTAACGTTTAAGTTTTTTAAGTCTGTCTGCATAAGGCATGTGTTTGAGTCCTAAGATCCTCTTAGTGAGGAACTTCTATGGCCTCGCCAGTTTTTGGAGGTGTCTAGTTAGGTACATGCCAAATGGGGCATTGCATTCTGTAATAAGTCTGATGAGGGATGAGTAGAGAGTGATAATGACTTCTTTTTTCTTGGATGAGAAATCTTTTGTGATGAGATGTGCCACATAGGAGGACTTCCTAACTACAGTGGCGATGTGGTTGTTGAAGGAGAGGTTGCTATCTACTTATGTCCCTAGATCCCTTATAACACCTTCAGAGTTAAGTGGATTCCCTTTGATATGGCAGTTTGTGGGCACCGTGTTTTTCCCGAAGGGAATGATGATGCATTTTTTGGCGTTGAGCCTAAGGCCATGGTTTTGGCACAAGTCGTTGGTCTCCATTAGGCCTTTTTGTAGGATGTCCACATCAATTTGAGAATCAATAATAGCTCCCAGTTTGCAGTCATCCACAAATTTGGTTAACCAGAGTCCCTTGGTGTTGGCTTGAACTTCAGAGAAGTAGATACCAAACAGGAGAGGACCCAGAACCGATCCTTGTGGGACTCCACTTGTAACTGCCTGGTAGTCAGATTTGGAGTCAGCTACTTTCACCATGTGGATTCTGTCAGAGCCAGTTGGCAACCCATTTAGTGATGTAAGGGTTAATTCCCAGATTTGTGAGCCTATCAATGATTCCAGAGTGTGGGATGGTGTCAAAGGCTTTGGTTAGATCGAGGTAGGCTGTGTGAACAGCCTTGCCTTCATCCACTACTCTGATGACAGCTTCAAAGAAGTCTATCAAATTGAGCAGACATGATCTGCCTTTCACAAACCCAAACTGAGTGGGGTCCAGAGTTTGAAGGTTCCCTATATCCTTATTTATAAAATCCGTAATAATATGTTCCATAGACTTACAGATCAGGCTTGTCAAGCTGATGGGGCGGTAGTTCCCAGGGTCAGTAGTCGCATCCCCTTTGTAGAGTGGGATGACTGTAACAGTGCACCATTTAGTGGGAACAAAGCCAGAACTGAGGCTGTAGTTGAAGAGGGCATTCAGGTGTGGTGACGGTTCTTTTTGTAAATCATGTAGGACACAACCTGGTATGTTATCTGGTCCCATGGAAGCTGTATTCTTAGCTTTGGTCAGTGTGGTTTCTACTTGTGCAGTCGTGGTAATAGGGATTTGGTATTCCTTGGGTATGTGGATGGACCCTTTGGGGGGTGAGGGGGGAATAAAGTTTGCACTAAACCTGTCTGCCAAGATATTGGCAATAGCAGTTGGTTCAGTATAAGTGGTGCCATTGTGCTGTAGCTCCAAGCAAATCTGTGTATTATTATGCAGATTCTTGGCATAACTAAAGAAAGCCTTGTGGTTGTCCTTAGTATCTGTAGCAATTTTGCTTTTATAACTAGCTTTTGTAGATTTGATGAGGGATCTAAGTTTTTGCTGAGATTTCCAAGTGAATTTTTCACGTCACCAGACTTTGCCCTTTTCTGCAGCAGTTTTTTTCCTTCTGTTGTAGAATTTGTTAATGGCAGGGGTCCACCAGATTGGCTTCCTTTTTTAGAGGAGAGTGTCTTGGTTCTCTTTGGTATGGCCCTATCTATGCAGTTGTGTAAGTGCTCATACAGTGCCTTGGTGTATGATTCATAAGCCATACTCCCATTCCCCATTTCTGTGGATGACGTGAAGCCTGCCACTTTTGTCCTTAGAAGCTCAAAATTAGCTTTGGAGAAGTTTTTCACTGTGGCTTCCTTTTTCAGGGATGGGGGTGGGATTTGGATATCAATGGTGATTAACTTGTGGTCGGATCTAACCAGGGAGGGGTTTATCATAGGAGTAGAGCAGCGGTCCCCCATGTTTGTAATGACTAGGTCAAGAATATTTCCCCTAGTGGGGGTGAAGATGAGTTGGTCCAAGGCATTGGAGTTGATAAATTCCAGGAAACGTTGGGCAAAAGAGTTGGAGCAGGAGTAGTTGTTCCAACTAATGGAGGGGTATTTAGTCTCCCAGTATAAGGGTATTAAGCTGGACCTTGATGTTTTCCAGAGTGTCCAGGAATGCAGAGTGGGAGTCCTGAGACATTGTGTGGGATCTGTAGCAGGCTACAACATGGACTGCAGTTATGTCCAGTAATAACTGTACCTGAAATATTTCTGATGTGTTATGTTGGGCAACAAGTCTGGAAGTGTGTGTATCTTTTATGAAGATGGATACACCTCTGCCTTTGGGGGTTCGATCATCACATCCCTTAGGGCTTTATTTCAGATTTGGGGGCCAAAAGGTGTGATATGCATTGTAACCTGGTAGCGCAGGGGTGCTCTCAGGAGCCTTGAACCAGGTCTCTGTTACTGCACAGATGTCAATGCTCTCCAGTTTGAGGAGTGACTCGAGCAAGTGCATTTTGAGGTTTAGACTTCTAACGTTGAGTAGCATAACCTTTAGGATGTGTTTGCTAGCAGATGTTATGGTGGTAAATTTGTCTTCAGGGCCATGGCCAGTATCCGAAATCCCAGGGGTGACAGATGCAGGCCATCTCTGGCAAAGCATCGAGCTTTGTCTATCATGTCATCCCAAGCAGACAGATACTGGATCCCCTTTGAATGACACCAGAAACTTAGCCAATTGTTGAAGTCAATCATTTTCTGCTTGTACTGTGGTATCATTCTTGGTGACAGTAGGATGCTACTCAAGGCTAGGGTCATACCTGCCTGGGCTACAAGTTCAAAGAGCTCCTCCATGTCTCTTTTTCATGTAGCCCAGGGATGTACGTCTTAGGTCATTCACACCAACATGTATGCTGACAGAGTCATATATGTACTTGCTGTGGAGAGACCCAAGTGCATGCATTATGTGGTGAATCCTGCCATCCAACAGGCAGCTGATCGTGACTTTCTCCTTATTTAGCCTAATGAGTGGGATGTCAGTGTGCCTTACAACTGAGTCAACTATGACTAATGTGTTTGGTACATTCTTCTGCTTAGTGGCTTAGCTTGGGTGGCACACACTTTGTGAGGGCTGTGTGTCTTGTGGGTTATGCTGGGATGAGATGGTTACTTGCATTTGTGCCTCGAAGGTCTCTGTTGTTTGGGCAGATTTTTTAAGAGAGCCTCTGTGAAAGTGGTCGTGTGTTTTGGTTACTATGTGATAATGGTGGTGTGTGAACAGGGGGGCTATGTGTTGCCTGTGATGTGATGTGTGTGTTAACCTTCTCCTCCTGACTGGCTGACCCAGTCTCAGATTGAGAGAACGAAGTCTCAAGTTTGGCTATGTAATTGGGGTCCCTATTAGAATAACAAAAATGCATTTTGTCGAATGCCTTTTTGTCAACACATACAGAGCGAACAGGCAAAACAGCGAAGCAGCTGTTCAGTGAATTCTTTCCCTGGGAAAGAAGTTGCTTGACCACTTCGTTGCTTTGCCGTGTTCTGCAGTGTAGTGTGGTCCCTTGTCTGGTATAGCTCCCGAGTGTGAATGTGCAACAGTTACTGACCTTAGGGTTAGGGTGCGGGTTAAGGTAAGTGCATATGTATGAAAGTGTTTATTGTTTTTTTTTTTGTGTGTTAGATGTATGGTTGAGTTACGTGTGTATGTGTTTTCAGCTGTTTACTTTTGTTTTGGTGGGGTAGAATTAGGGTTAAGGTAAGTGTGTATGTGTTTGGAACTGTTTACGTAAATGTGCAAGAGTTACTGACCTTAGGGTTAGGGTGCAGGTTAAGGTAAGTGCATATGTTTTAAAATGTTTACTGTTTTTTTTTCCGTTAGATGTATGGTTGGGTAACGTGCATATGTGTATTTAGTTGTTTACTGTTTTTTTTGGGGGGGGTACAATTAGGGTTAGGGTATGTGTGTATGTATGTGGAAATGTTTAATGGTTTTTTTTGGTTGGAACAGTGATTAATCGCTGTTCTGTGGTTTTGACATTTTCAGCTTTCACTGAAAATGTGTCGATGAAACATCGTTCTCTGTTTTCAGTGTTCAATGTTTCAATATAGACCCATGTAATTGCATCTTTCACAGCTAGATGTGTTTGGAGGTAGGAGGAGAGGGTTGACATGAGGCGGTTGTTACATTGCCTCAGGATGCCCAGGTTCACCAGGTTAACAGGAGAAAGCAATGGAAACTGACCTTTGGACATGCCTGGAAAAGTGATCAGCTTTTTATGTACTGAGTTATTTATGCTTAGATTAAGTACTGCAGCTTTTTGTTTCCTTTTTAGTGCTAGTAGCAGTTGGTGAGCTTGCAGTAAATGCTACAAGATGTTCTGAGCAAATGCTAGACGTAAAGGTCTAATTTGAGTGCTCAGAGATAAAGGTTAACAAGGTCTAAGGGAAAATTTGAAGAGCAGACTCAGTGGTACTGCACGTCACGCAAACATGTTTTTTTTTAAACAGAAAGATGAAAGGGATACAAATAGCCCAAAATGGCCAATAAAAATGCAGTTTCTGAGCTGAAACCATTCCTCTAGCGACAGATAGGCTGCTCAGAGCTTACCACTCCCACTGATAAGCAGAGAAGCTTCCTTCTATCTCAGTAAGGTCTGGGCAACACAGAAACCTCAATACAGTCCTGAAATCAGCAAATCTGAAATCCGGACTATTCAAGTTACAGAAAGGAGGGAAACGAGCAAGGAGATAGAATTATTTTTGTTTGTTTTTTATCAAAAATACAACAGTTAGAACTGCAAAAACACTAGTTGAAACAGAAAAATGGCTAGAACACTTGTGTGTGTAGCCTACAGATTCCCCAGGTGATGTCAGAGGAAAAACCATGACCTTATGACTATTCCTGTTCCTTTGGTCCTTCCCTATTTGTGTGAACTCCTTCATGCAGGACTAACTTACTCATCAGTTAAAGTCCATTTATCTGCCATCTCTGCCTGTTGCCCTTGTTACCACTGCTGGCTTCCAGATTAGAGGTCAAGCTGTTCCTCAAAGGGGTTGTTCATATCAGACCCCCCACAAAGCGTATCCCACCACCTTGGGAGCTAAATTTGGTCCTAGAAAAACTCACCCTGCCACCTTTTGAACCAGCACATTCAGTAACCCTAAAACTGTGCACCCTTAAAACTGTACTACTAGTGGCCCTTACTTCTGACAGAGATTCAAGCCCTTATGGCCATCCCTCCTTACCTCATTTTCCACAAGGATAGTTTCCCTCATGACTAATCCCTCTTTCATGCCTAAGGTGGTTAATGAACTCTCATTAAACCAAACCATTAACCTGCCTGATGTTCTTTGTGTTTCACTGTTGCAGTCATCACATTTGGGTTATCTGCTTGCAGTAGCCCTCAGCCGGTCTGATTATCAAAGTCTTGGGTCCTGCATCGGTTGCTGTCTCATCTTACATGACATCAGGTAGTCAGGGATATAAAGCATGCAGCCGATGCCATTACACCAGTCTTTTTTGCTGTGCGGTGCCCAAAGCAGAAGCAGTTCGCAAGTGCCAGTCGGCTGACTCCTGAAATTTTCATTTTCGAGTTTCAGAACCGAAGTCTCCAACTAAAGCTAAGTACCCAGTTGGGGAAACATTTTCTTGCTCTAAACTGGTATCAGTAAAAGTCAATAATTATATTTCTTATGGAAAGCAAATACCTCATAAAGATTTTAATTCGTACTGTATTCTTTGCCTAGGCCCTGACCACGACGTATCTCGCTGTCGGTTTTGTGCCTTATTTAAACAACAAACTATTAGTTGTTGGTATATTTACGCTTCTAAATATTTTGGTACTCAGTTCAATTATCCAGATATGGCTTCGGTAAGCCACCTGACTACTGACATTCTGAAAAAAATGCAAAGATAAAGACAGAGACAGGCCACCTAGGTCCAAAGCTGCTGATGACACTTCTCCTAAGCTAGTCGCCAGTTTACCGGTACTCAGTGAGGCGCTTTTGCAGCCCCTGATACCCGCTACTTCAAATTCGCAGGCCTCTACTGAGACCCATTCGGAGTCTGGTATGCAGCAAGATACTTCAACTGTGGAACCTGCGGATGTCTCTATCTTGGATTGGTCCGGAGTCGCTGTGCAGGCACCGGCTTCTGAGAGTGTATTCAGGCCTACTGACTTGCATATTAAACCAACACTATCTTCTTCTTCAAGGCCTAAAACTCGATCCATGCCTAGAAAACTGATGCCCAGACTGCATGGTCAGGCCTCTATGCCTAAAAAACAAATGATAAGAATGGCTGAAGACCTTATTACTTTAATCAGGGGAAGCCAACCTTCCCCTTCTAAGAGACCTAGGACTGAATTTGCTTATGATTATTATGATCAGGATTCTGAAATTTCTGTTTCCTCTGATGACCAGGGTTTACCCTTATCTACCTATGAGGATTCTGATGCAGAGGACTCTATTCCCTCTGCTTCCCTCCAAAGGATTTCTCTTTTGGTGAAACCTTGCATACTCTTAGGGAGCATTTCCGCTGGGAAAGCCAGGATTACTCTGATTCCAAAAAGAGGCTTAGGGATTTCTTGCTCCTGCCCCAACAGAGGCCTTTAGCTATCCCCCCTGTACTGGACATTGTTGGTGATGCCTTGTCAGAGTCTAGCTTGGCCCCTGACTCCTCACCTCCTGCTCCCAGAAAACCAGATAGATATTACAGGGTTCCTGACTCTTACAAATTCCTCCTTAAAAATCCTACTGCAGATCCTGAGACCATTTCACAGGGACCCGAGGGCATTAAGGCTACTACTGCAAAAAAAAAATCCTACCCCCTCTGATAGAGATGCCAGGGCGCTGGATAAATGGGGTAAGAAGGTATACACTTATGCAGCCTTGGTCATTAGGGCCTTACACTGCCAGTTTCATATGTTAAAGTATTAGCAGCATATTATTGGATTGCTTAAACAGAAAATTATGTTGATTCCTGACTGTGCTGAAAATAAGGATTTACAGGATTTAATGCATTCTGCTGAACAAGTTGGAAAGCATACTTTGCAATGTGGTTTTGATTCACAAGAGGCATCTTGCAGGGCTGCTGTCACTGGGTCTGTACTTAGAAGGCATGCTTGGCTTAAGGCGTAATCCTTACCAGATCATGTTAAAGCTAAATTGCTGGATGCTCCCTTAAACCAGGACTGCCTGTTTGGCAACAAAGCAGAAGAAGTACTTAAAAAGATGGAGGAAAAAGCTAAATCTATGCAAACTGTTAAAGATTTCCTGCAAGTACAGCCTCCAAGATTTAGTAGGCATTGGCCCTCTAGGAATTGGTCCTTTCCTGCCTCTTCCAGGCCTTCTCAGTCCAAACCCAGAACCAGCAGAACAATTAGGCTTCAGTCCCAAGGTATGCACAGGACTAAGCAGTGGGGGGCTCCCACTGCCAAAGCAAGGAGTAGTAAGACTCCCCCTATGGTAAACTGTCTCAATGACTTAACTTTGAAACTTCGAAGCCCTTCTCAGCTGACTGCTCCTTTAGGGGGAAAGATTGCTCTACAGGCAAAAATTTGGGAACTCATTACCCAGGACAAATAGGTTTTAAATATAGTTTCCCAAGGATACAGATTCCACTTCTTCACTTTAACAACCCCAAACGGTTGGCCATATCTACCCCTAAATCAGCAAGCAGAGGTTCAAAAGCAAGTTTTCTCTCTCTTAAGTATAAGGGCTATTCAAACTGTCCCAGAAGAGGAATGGGGGCAAGGTTTCTACTCAAGACTTTTCCTGGTGCCCAGAAAAGACAACTCCTGGCATCCTATCCTGGATTTCTCTATCCTAAACACTTTTTTGGTAATCCCAAAGTTCAAGATGCTAACTCTTCACCAGTTGCTTCCTATGCTAGGCAAGGATGCCTGGTTGGCAACACTGGATTTAAAGGAAGCCTACCTGCACATCCCAATCAGGGAATCTTGCAGAAGATACCTATGCTTCAAAGCAGGCATCATGCACTATCAGTTCCCTGCACTGCCCTTTGACTTGTCTACTGTACCCAGGGTATTCACAAAGTGCCTAGCTCCAGTCATTGCATTTTGCAGGCAAAGAAATGTTCAAATATATCCATACCTGGACGATTGTCTAATTCAAGCAGAAAGCCAGGACATACTATTGAATCATCTGGCATTTGTACAAAAAGTGCTAACTTCTCTGAGGTACACCATAAACGAAAAGAAATCACATCTGGTACCCTGTCAACAAATTGTATTCCTGGGAACAAGCTTGAACACAACTTCCCAGATGGCTTTCCTCATGCCAGAGAAACAAGTTCATTAGATAGCTTACTTCAAACTAATGGCCACAAAGACCCTGCTATCTGCAAGACAAATACTGCAAGCCTTTCGGTTCATGGCCTCTTGCATTCTCCTAATTCCATATGCAACACTGCATATGAGGAAACTACAATGGTATCTAAAAAGCCCATGGTGTCAACATTCTCAGGATCTAGAAGCAATAATTCTTATCATACCTTGCCTACAGTTAGAGTTCCTTTGGTGGGCAGAGGCCTGCCACCAAAACAAGGGACTGCCTTTCACTCTACCCCCTGCCACCCAAACCCTAACAACAGACGCATCAGACTATGCATGGGGGGCTCACTTGGCAGGGAAGTGCATTCAGGGCAACTGGAACACAAGTCAAATGCACCTGCATATCAATCAAAAAGAAATGCTAGCTGTACAGAATGTTTTGACAGCCTTCAAGGACCACATTCTTCCAGGACAATTAATGGTAAAGACGGGCAACACCACTGTTATGTGGTACATAAACAAGCAGGGGGGAACCCACTCATACCCTCTCTGCAGACTAGCCATGATTCTGTGGAACACAGCCTTGAGCTACCAAGTGCACCTACAGGCTCAATTCCTGCAAGGAAAGCTAAATACACTGGCAGACGATCTAAGCAGAAATCTCATGGACCCACACGAGTGTAAACTGGAGCCAAAGACATTCAACATGTTGATAAATGGGGGAGCCCAGCGAAAGACCTGTTTGCCTCCCCCCAGAACTACCAATTGGACAAATTCTGCACAAGGACTCCCCACAAACAAGCTTGGAAAGTGAAAAAAGAAAGCTGCACCAAACTTACACAACCACCAAGTTTATTAGCAAAATATAGGATAACGTTAGTGCTTTCACGACTGCTCTTGTCGCTTCATCAGACAAACTGAACAACTCTCCAACCAGTTTATATCACGTTAGCTATCAGCTGATAGGAATCAAATGTTCCAATTATTTAATTAAAGCAAGCTAATGTTCTAGTCAGAGAATGCTATAGTAAATTACATCTAAAATTTTAAAAAGCCAGTCCATGAATATGCATGTGTGAAAGTATAAATAAACATCTCTAAATATATATATATATATATATATATATATATATATATATATAGGAAAACCTATATACACAATATCTATTAGAATATACATCAGAATATATTTACATAAAACCATATACAGACAAATTCTTAAAAAACATATTACTATCTCAAAAGTACTAAGACAATCATCTTGGAACAAAAAATTCTTCATAAAGGTTCATCTAAAACTCATGGCACATCAAAAATATATTCAAGCATATATGTATATGTGTGTGAGAAGACAAATGATGCATACAATAATGACTATAAAAATACTTAACACCTGAGGCAGCGAGACTTCAAGGAACGTTTTAAGGATGCTGTACTATTTAAACCAGGGTATCTCTCAGCTTTCAGAGAGAGAATCCATTTTTGTTCAATGCTCTCAGTTAAATTTTCTATATCACCTCCTCTTACATTAAGGTGAACAACTTGAATAAGAAAAAAAATTAAAACAATGTGTGCAGTCTGTTTCCTTAATGTGTGTGGCGAGGACATTGTTATCCTTACAGTTGTTGATGTCCCTAATATGTTCAGGGATCCTGTCCTTGAACATTCTGTTAGTTTTACCTATATAGAATACAAAACATTTCTGGCAGAAAGAGAAATAAACAACATTCATTGTTCTGCAATCAGCATAGCCCTTGCTTGTGATAGTAAATTGTCGCACGGGGCGTGTAAAAGTATTATTTCTATAAAGGTGTTGGCATGCCGAACATCGTCTGCATGGAAAGGTGCTAGTCAGCATGGACTGGATAGGTCTATCTATATCTTGTCTTATTACAAAGATGATTTTTCAGAGACTTGTTGTTTCTAAATGAAAAAGATGGAATATTACATATCTTGTCCATGAGTCCTGGGACCTCATGTAAAATATGCCAATGTCTTTTAATAATGGAAGTGTACTCATTTACATCACTAGAATGCTGAAAAACTACTCTAAACCTCAATATGCCTTTATATGAGTTTATATGAGTTGTTCAGTTTGTCTGATGAAGCGACAAGATCAGTCGTGAAAGCCATAACATTATCCTATTTTTTGTTAATAAACGTGGTGGTTGTGTAAGTTTGGTGCAGCTCTTTTTTCACTTGGTCTTGCTACTCTGCACCTCTCTGCACTCTGAGCCGTTTAGTTTATTTTTATTTCCTTTGCTGTTATTCGACATTAAGGGGCACACCACCGTACTATGGATGTTGTAATTAATGAAGGAGTTTCCATTAATGAAGGAGCTAGAAAAGCTACTAATGACCGATTCTTACGAATCCTGGATATACAAGACAATCCATTGCTTGACATTAATTCTGCTCATATAATGGATCATGACCTTTCCATTAGCACTCAAGTACCTGAATTTTTGAAACACTACAGGGACCTTGAAAACAAGATGTATAAGTACAAAAGGCTACAATGGCAACGCCTGCATTTGCAGGCAACTTTGGAACATAAGCTAATTCCTCGAGATTTGAAGATTTTAAATATGCCCAGCTGTGGTGAGACCTACCCTGTGCTACTTCGCAAATGACAAGAACTGAATTTACAATTTAGTTCCAAGTATGTGGAACTACTGATCAACTTCTTTTTACCCTTGGAAGATGAACTCAAAGCTGATATTATTATGCTGGATAAGAACATTTCCAACAGCTTTTCACCTGAAATTTCAACTGATAAGATGGATCAGCTGCAAGAAAATATCACCTCCTACGAAAGAAGATTGCAGCAAACTAAACTAAAGAAATTGCAATGAGACAAACATGATTTCGAACATAATAATGTATTTTCCTGGCCCAGGGAAGGATAAGGTCTGTAGCTCAAGAGCACGTCAACTATCATGATATCCAATTAGCTACTATGCCTGGGAGCTCTGATAGCATGCCCACCATACAGAAGTTGGGCACAGAACCATCTGCTATAGTGGCGCCTTCTAATAATGCCGCTACAAGTTCTAAAACTAATTTTATAACTGAACAATGGAGTAATAAGTGCCTTAGTGAAGCTGGCATTAGTGCAGACTCCCTTAGTAATGTGCCAGTGATTTCACAGGCTCGGCATCGAGAAGACAACAGTTCGGACAACAACATTTTTTTAGACCTGAACGCCAAGGGAGATTTCTCACTGAAAAATCCATTACCCTTCAAAACACGATCAAGGGGCATAACGAGACAAGGGAAGATGCAGAAACAACAGAATTTGGAACCCACAGCACAGCAACCGAAGAGAAGGCGTACCTGAATACAGGTTTGGTTTTAAATATCTCTTCAATAATTTTAAGCAAAGAACAAATTGGATTACTGAATAAAGGCTTATCCTTTATTCCTGCTAAATGGGCAGATCCTGTTGAAATGTTAAAGGACCTTAGGCTCCGTGGTAGGAGTCTTTCCTTAAAAAATATGTTTTCTGACACAGAGGGACATAATAATGCTGACATTTCAAGATACAGTAAACCAAGTACTTTTGTCCCAGCTGCTCATCTGGGAATACAGTCTTGTATTAATGTTTGTGAGACAAGCTTTAGACAGCTACAATTAGAAAAGACACGTAACAGTTTTCATAATATGTCCAGCTGTGAGAACACTGCTTTATGTGAATTGAACAATATGCACTCCATCAAAATTAAACAAGCAGATAAGGGTGGAGACATAGTAATTTTAGATAAAATGCTATATCTGAGACAAATGAGAATCTTACTTCAAGACAGTGATACTTATCAATGTGTCACTAAAGTAGTTGTAAATGCAGTGATGGAAAAGATGTCTTTCTTGATCTTTGATCTGTTGATGACAAATCTAATAGATGAACATCTGTTTAAGTATTTTAACATCAATAACCCAGTTGTTACAAGAATCTATGGCCTTCTGAAAATACACAGAAACATTCAAATGCCACCTATGAGACCAATAGTCTCAGGCGCGGGGTGGTGCACTGAACCACTCTCCATTTTTGTCATACTATACTGAGAGATACAAAAATGTTCCTAGAAAGGTTACACAACATAATAATGACAATTGAGAGTGAATATATCTTTGTTACTATGGACATTGAGTCACTCTTTACATCAATACCTAACACATGGGGCATTAATATGATCAGAGATGTTATTACTATGAACAGATATTATGAAAATGACAAGGTTCAACCTATTTGCAGTCTATTAGAGATTATCTTAGAAAATAATGTCTTTGTGTTTGAAAATGAGTTCTATCCAGAAAGTTGGCGTGGCTATGGGCACTGCTTGTGCCAATAGCTACGCCAACCTGGCGTTGGTATGTTGGGAACAGTTCTCTCTAATGTCAGATGTTAATCCCTTCTTTGGAATATTCTATGGTCTGTCAGATTTGTGGATGACATTTGTATGTTGTGGAAGGGCACTATAAGTGAGTTAACTGATTTTGTGAACTATTTACATACTACCACTGATTTTTTAATATTCACTCATCAACATTCCACAACTGAGATCAATTTCTTGGATGTGATAGTTAGGAAATATGAATTGAATAGGCTTAGCAGTAGTATATACAGGAAACCCACCAGGAGAAATGCCCTGCTGCACAGAACTAGCATGCACCCAAGACATTTTGCTAAAAATGTCCTAAAGATACAAATATATAGAGTCCTAAGACTACATAATGAAGATGATGAAGCAAGAGTGCCACTTGAAAATGTGAAATCAGATTTCCTAGATAGAGGTTACTCTAAGGAAGAGATTGAGACCACTATAGTTCAGGTCTGAACACAAAGGGACAATAGATGCAAACCATATTTGGTGGACGTCACACAGAATGATGACCAGCATGTTTTAAACTCAACAAATAATAGGTTTAGAGTAGTTTTTCAGCATTCTAGTGATGTAAATTATTACACTTCCATTATTAAAAGACATTGGCATATTTTACATGAGGTGCCGGGACTCATGGACAAGATAAGTAATATTCCAGCTTTTTCATTTAGAAACAACAGGTCTTTGAAAAATCATCTTTGTAATAAGACAGATATAGATAGACCTATCCAGTCCATGTGGACTGGCACCTTTCCATGCAGACGATGTTCTGCATGCCAACAGCTTTATAGAAGTAATACTTTTACACACCCCGTGTGACAATTTACTATCACAAGCAAGGGCTGTGCTGATGGCAGAACAATGAATGTTGTTTATTTCTCTTTCTGCCAGAAATGTGTTGTATTCTATATAGGTAAAACTAACAGAATGTGCAAGGACAGGATCCTTGAACATATTAGGGACATCAACAACTGTAAGGATAGCAATGCCCTGGCCACACATATTAAGGAAACAGACTGCACACACTGTTTTAAATTTTTTGTTTTTCAAGTTGTTCACCTTAATGTAAGAGGAGGTGATATAGAAAATTTAACTGAGAGCATTGAACAAAAATGGATTCTCTCTCTGAATGCTGAGAGATGCCCTGGTTTAAGTAGTACAACATCTTTAAAACCTTTTTTGAAGTCTCACCGCCTCAGGCGTTAAGTATTTTTATAGTCATTTATGTATGTATAATTTGTCTTCTCACACACATATACATATATGCTTTTAATATATTTTTGACGTGCCTTTTTATGCCCTAATATGCCTTTATATGAGTTTTAGATGAACCTTTATGAAGAATTTTTTGTTCCAAGATGATTGTCTTAGTACTTTTTTAGATAGTAATATGTTTTTTAAGAATTTGTCTGTATATGGTTTTATGTAAATATATTCTGATGTATATTCTAATAGATATTGTGTATATAGGTTTTCCTATATATATATTTAGAGATGTTTATTTATACTTTCACACATGCATTTTTATGGGCTGTCTTTTTAAAATTTTAGATGTAATTTACTATAGCATTATCTGACTAGAACATTAGCTTGCTTTAATTGTATAATTGGAACATTTGATTCCTGATAGCTAACGTGATATAAACTGGTTGGAGAGTTGTTCAGTTTGTCTGATGAAGCGACGTTTGATGATGAGCAATCGTGAAAGCACTAACGTTATCCTATTTTCTGCTAATAAATGTGGTGGTTGTGTAAGTTTGGTCCAGCTTTCTTTTTTCACTTGGTCTTGCTACTCTGCACCTCTCTGCACTCTGAGCCATTTAGTTTATTTCCAAGCTTAGAAAGTGGATGCCCTGTCCTTCACCTGGAAAAATCTATCAGTTTATGCCTTTCCTCCTCTAACTCTCCAAGGTACTACTAAAGATCAAACAGGACAAACCAAGGATGATACTGATTGCACCAGACTGACCACGCCAACACTGGTACCCCTCTTACGCAGTGTGTCACTGCTGGCACCATGGCACCTGCCTCAGACCCCTACCCTGCTGTCCCAGCAGAAGGGCCAGATTCTGCACCCTCAGCTTCAAACCCTGTACCTGGCAGCCTGGCTACTTACCTGATCTTTCCATTACCATCCCTCAGTAAACAAGTGTTGGATGTCATTCTGGAGGCAAGGAGGCCTAGTACTAGAAACTCTTATGCTGAAAAATGGAAAAGATTCTGTTCCTGGAACCAAACTCAGGGGATGGGCACAGCAGCACCCAATTTACCTCAGATTCTTCAATGCTTAACTGAGATGCTTCACAAGGGCCTTTCCTTTTCCTCCATCAAAATTCATGCCTCAGCCATTTCAGCTCATTGCAACAAAGAACCACCCCTCTTCTCTCATCCACTGCTCAAGCAGTTCCTCAGAGGGGCCAAAAACTTAAGACCACCCAGGAGAGCCCCTACTCCATCCTGGGACTTTAACTTTGTATTGGAAAAACGTACTCTACCTCCT
Source organism: Protopterus annectens (assembly GCF_019279795.1). NCBI lineage: Eukaryota > Metazoa > Chordata > Ceratodontiformes > Protopteridae > Protopterus > Protopterus annectens. The sequence continues at coordinate 597,234,143 of NC_056747.1, forward strand.
TTTGAGCCAGCCGTAAATGCAGAGTTAAAATTCCTTTCTTGGAAAACAGCCTTCCTTTTAGCCATCACTTCAGCAAGAAGGGTATCTGAATTACAGGCCATTATGGCAGTGGAGCCTTTCATCATCTTTCATGTGGATAGGGTGTCCCTCAGGACTAATCCCTCCTTCATGCCCAAGGTAGTATCCAGTGTGGCTCTTAATCAGTCCATTAATTTGCCAACCTTCTTTTCTAATCCACAGAAAAAAGGGGAACGGATACTGCACTCCTTAGATGTGCACAGACAACTTAGATTTTACTTGGAAAGGACTAAACCTCTCAGGAAATCTGAACAGCTGCTGGTGGCATTTGCTGCTGGGGCAGAGGGGAAGGCCATTTCAAAGCAAACCATTTCTAAATGGATAGGTCATTGCATTCATTTCTGCTTTAAGCACCATGGAAAACCTATCCCACAGGGGATAAGACCACATTCAACCAGGGCTGCATCTACCTCTACAGCCTTTCTCAGAGGTGTGTCCCTACCAGGGACATCCTACAAGCTGCTACCTTGAGTTCTATACATACTTTCACCAAGCATTACCATTTGCCAATTTTCTCTAAATCCAGAGCTGGTTTTGCCACTGCAGTCTTGCAGGGCCTTATAGCTGGTCCTAATGCTATCTAAATTCCTCCTCCTATCCTTAGCTTTGGGACTCTACCCAAATGTGATGACTGTAACAGTGAAACACAAAGAACATAGTACAGTTGTGTACACTTACCATAAATGTAGATGTTCGAGCGTATTCACTGTTGCATTCCTGGTTACCCTCTCTCCAGCCCCCTGACTTCTTTTGGCTATACCTCTATTCCTTTTTACTATGCTTAAAAGCTTTTTGGTGTATTTGCTTTTGTTGTTGGAGGTATAACCTTGTTTATATATATTTAATTGCTTCCCATTAGGGGGGCACCTGACATCTGGGGCAAGAAAAACTGATATAATGGCATCGGCTGCATGCTTTATACCCCTGACTACCTGATGTCATGGAAGATGAGACAGCAACCAACACAGGACCCAAGACTTTGATAATCAGGCCGACTGAGGGCTACTGCAAGCAGAAAACCCAAATGTGATGACTGCAGCAGTGAATACACTCAATCATCTACATTTATGGTAAGTGTACACAACTATACTTTTTCTACCCTAACCCCCAAAATGCCTCAGAGAGGACCCTACATTCTCTGTATGTACACAGACAACTAAGGTATTATTTAGACAAAACCTAGGTTATTAGGAAATCTGATCTGCTTTTCATCTTCTTCCACCCTAGGCTCTAAGGAAACCAATCACCAAACAAACCATTTCTGCATGGATCTCTAAATCCATTGGAATATGTTACTCTGCCCATGGTAAAACCTTACAGGGCCAGGTCAAATCACACTCTACTAGGGCAGCTGTTTCCTCAGCTGCTTTTTTCAAGGAGGTGGATTCTGCCTCAGTCCTAGAAGCCGCCACCTAGGCCTCAGTGCACACCTTCACCAAACATTACAAACTGGACTTAGCTTTCAGGGCTAGAGCTGGGTTTGCCAGGTCTATTCTTCAGGGTCTCATTGACCAAGGACCAAATCCTCCTCCCAGGTTCATACTTAAAAGTTTTGGTACTCTCCCTACTGTTATGAATACTGCAACATGAGAATAGAAGGACATAGAATAGTTGTGTAAGAACTTACTATAACCTTAGATGTCCTTCTCTTCCATGTTGCAGTATTCAGCCCCTCCCTATTTGCCCCTTCTGACTCCCCAGCCTATTATACCTTACTGGCCTGTGGACATATTTTCAACCTGTCATCTTTCCTTTTAACCTCTCTACTGATCACAGCCAAATAAGTGCCCTTATTCTAGTCTACATGTGAATCTCTAGGGTCTACCATTTTGGACCCTCCTTAAATCTCCAGGAGTACTAGTGTATGCAGCAGTCTATTCTGAAGAGGGTACATGCAGACATCACTTTTATACCCTACATCAGTTTATGGCCCTAGCACAGGACGTCACACGTACCTCCTGAAGCAAGACTTTGGTATACTGGGTGGATGTTGGTGCTGCAGGCAGAGCAACCTCCCTACTGTTATTCAGGAGCGGTCTTAGGTCAACTGGTGCCCTAGGCAAAAGGGCTCCATGGCACCCCCTGCCACACCACCCGGTGCTCCCATCCTGGTCTACCTACACCAAATAAATACTGGAAAAGCACCCCTGTTAGAGTGGCACTGTAGGCGACCACCTAGTTGGCCTATGCGTAAGGCCGGCTATGCTGTTATGAATACTGCAACATGGAAAAGAAGGACATCTAAGGTTATGGTGAGTTCTTACACAACTATTCTTTTCATACCATGCTTTTTGTCTGAGGGTAGCCTCTTAATCAAGTGGCATCAGTTAAATTCATCTGTCAGCAGTTAACAGTACAATCATACACACAGATTTCTGTATCTTTATCAGAAATTTGTCATCCCTAACTGAAGCTTGCTTTAATCATAATTAATCCAAATAATGTGCAGTTATACAACTCTAGCAGTTTATAAGTTTCTTGTAGACCAAACTGGCTAAATTTTAGTAAACCGTGTGATTTCCAGCCCCAGCCTTTCTTTGTTTCTTTTTAAAATTTGACAAGATGTGAAAATGTGCAGTACAGTAATACTCTCTGCTTTTGTGGCTGACATTCAAATAAACAACATAATGTACACTTTCTACAAACCTAGAGACATTCAGATAAATGACACAATGTACACTTCTTATAAACCTAGAGACATTCAGATAAACGACACAATGTACGCTTCTTATAAACCTAGAGACATTCAGATAAATGATGCAATGTACACGTCTTACACACCTAGAGACATTCAGATAAACAACACAATGTACCTTTCTTACGAACCTAGAGACATTCAGATAAATAACAAAATGTACATTTCTTATAAACCTAGAGACATTCAGATAAATGATACAATGTACTCTTCTTACAAATCTAAGAGACATTCAGATAAATGACACAATGTACG